>NC_135235.1:170009407-170338573 GCF_051348905.1 Ranitomeya variabilis | reverse complement strand
ATGTATTTGCACTAGGTGTATATCTGCAGATGCTACTGTTTTTGGTCATGATTCTGTCTCTAGAAAATAAATATTTATTTCCTGTTGCTTACAAAGTGCTTATATATTGTACTACACTGTATGCAGACTCTCCTCACTCATATCCATCATCTGCATCATAATTATCTATATATGTAATAAATTATCCTTGAGGATATTTTGACATGTCACAGAAATGCTACATTTTTGTCTGCTGCAGTTTTTTGTGCTCAACTATGCTTTTAATAGGTCCTGCAAAGCGGATGTGATGTCGTGAAAACTCATGGCCACTAAAGGTTTAAAAGTGCTATAACATTTTGCATTTTGGGGGGGGGAGGGGAGGAGGTGGAGTGGTCATTTTTTCTTTATAGGCTTCTTTTGGGAGCCTGAAAAAGTGCATGAAGAGCCCACAATGTGCAGAATAAAAGTGTTAAGAAAGCATTTAAAAAGTACTGCTTTAAATCTTCAATAAAATCCCATAAAAAAATGGAAACCGCATTGATAAAAAAAAGCCGCAGCGAAAACACAATGATCACTATTAGCTGTCAGTCAGTGGGGGGGGCACGCTTACAGCCGGGGGGGTGCTTACAGCTGCTGGTCTCTATACACAGGGTAGTGACTGAAACTGCGTCGGTGCCACCACTATGACTGAAAAAACGATTCTGCCAGGGGAGGGAGGATGATGGCAATTTCCACCTAGTAGGGGGGCTTTTAGTACGTGTGCCGCACAGTGTCAGAACACTATAAAGCTACAGATTAACCTCATGCTTTCAGTTTAAAAGCGTTATTTTACATGACAGGTTCCCTTTAATAGAAAAAGCAGGCGAAAACTGGTACACATAAAATAAATTGAGCAAAAACTGAAAGACTGACAAAACACTGATGAAACACTGGTCCAAGCCACTGATGAAAATTGGTCCATGTACAAGATAAACCAGTGACATCTGAATGAGGCCTAATGAAGTCATCAGCTCTCTGCATGACTCCACAGAATAAAATGACTTCTCTTCTGTATTTGGACACCATATAGTGTAAGATGTGGTTTTGGTTCCAAAGATTGGATAGTTGTGATCATTAAAATTTTAGTCCCGGGACCTCCAGCAACCTTGGCCTGGCCCTGTACCCTAGGGCCAACTGAGTGTTGTTAAAGTGCGAGAGGAAACTAAATACATTGAGTAACCGCGTACCAATATGGAGAGAAAATACAAACTCCATGCAGATGTTGACATGTTATTGAGCACATATTATTTGAAGATCAACATTAATATATAGGAGGTCATGGAATAGGACACATTATCTTATACAATGAACAATTGGAACCTAGTGATAAAAAGTAGCCTGACTGCTTACTTGATTTTATTGATTCAGTTCTATATTCATCATCATATGATGCTGTATGTTTATGTTACATTTTGGGGAAACTTGACCAGAATTTGGCAGATTGCATCAGTCATAGTAAGGCTTTCAGTGGCCTGGAGCAAAGATCCAGTTCTCTTCTGTAGCCCTACATATCTAAATACTCTGATCAGGACAAAGTGGTTTCTCTGTGCTTCCTCTTGCACTTAGGGCCCATGTCCTTCCAAGACCCAATTTTAAACGACACCTCCGAGTTCTAGAACCATATCTTGCCGTGTATGGGCACAGTGCTGGCTATCATATATCTGCCATAGAGAAGTCAGGGAGGTGGGGGAGTAGTGTTCTGCTTTGGCACACATCATTATCTTGCAGTAGATACCCACCACCTCCTTCACAGGTAGGATATACAGGGAGCAGTCACAATTATGATCAGAGGGAATGACTATAGAACTAATCTGCATGAAATGATTGAATGCACCATTTTAGCACATATTCGCGCTCTCCTCCCCATGGATTGCAGTCACCACTCTTCAATATTCCACATTTATGTCACATTTCTGAGCACTGGTAACATTCAGCATGGGAATGATCACATTGTCAGAGACAATGGACTGTATTCTCATCATCACTCACACCTAATGATTCTGTCCCTAGGGCGATTTCCTTCCCTTTTATCTGCACATGCAATGTATGGTTTATACATACGCTACAACCCAGACATAAAAAGCAAAAAGCTGCAATTTAGCAGAATGTTCTACCTTCTACAGCAGGAAATCTTCATCCAGACATTGCTCCCTCTGTTCCGTATTCTCATCCGCTTAGGTCCTGCGCTGCCATTGTTATCCACCTGCTGATAAACTTTAGGATTTTGAGTAATGAAAATCGCCACAGGGATGTGAAGATGAAGCAGCAGCTTCAGTGTGAGGCTCAGATAACCCAGCAATGGCTGTCGTGAGCTTCTGTTTCCAAAATTGACTTTGCTGGAGGAGAGAAGTCCTTTCTAAACCTTGCTTTTGGGAGACTGGAATGTTTCTACCTTCTTTTCTTCAGACCTCCTCCTTCTTAATCCTTATTCACACCGCACAGCATTAACAAAAGCTCAAGTTTCCCTCGTGTGGCAGAGAGCAATTTATTTCTGTAAAATGAGAGCTACTTATTCAGTGTTAAGGGGCAGAATGCCGGCATGTGGCAATCCCCGGCTCACAGGCACAGAACTCTTACTATGGCAACATGAGAGGTCACATACTGCCCACCAGCTTGTTACATCATGCACCGCGGATGTTTGTGTGTTACAGACATCGGCCACGGCATACGCCATTGGTGGCTTTCAGAATACGGGAAAGAATATATTTAATTTAGATTATAAATGGGTATGGAAAATGGTGCCTCTAATTCAGGCACATTAACAATGGGAAATAATTATTTCTAGATTCAAAATTTGTGCAAGTTATTTAATCTATTTAATACATTTCATTTAGAAAATTTGAATAGGTAACGCAGGCTTTAGGCCGGTTTCACATTTGTGTATCTGTGCGCAGCATTTGTCCTGCATAGATCCGCATGCGTCTTGCGTACCTATCTTTAACATGATGTACGCAGGGACATGCGCTTGCTTCAGCTCTCATGCTGATGTGTATGCATGCGTTGTTTCACTGTGTGCGGCAGGGTCAGATGAACGCAACATGTTGCATTTTTTGAGGCATCAATTATGCGCCGTCATCCGCATTACTGTCTATGGGAATTTAAGCCCTCCCCTGAAGCCAAGTATGCGGGGAGGTCTCATGGGAACACAGACCCTACAGTTTAATTTTCATTTCTTACTTTAATTATCACTTTGGTTTTATATTGGTTGGTTTCTGATATGAATTTTCAGGGTTAAATGAGTAATGTGTAAAACTGTGGTAACACGAGCTGGTTATTTCTGGTTTTTGTTGGTGCTCTTTTTATGCCCTTTCATTGGTCAGCTGTAAAAGACCGGGAAGAATTCTGTCTACGTATAAATAGACAGCTTTACCTCAGTTTACCTCATATCGTTAATGAAGAGAGAAGATCCCGCCCGCCCTCCCTATTTTGTTGTGTTCCTTTCCTTGTCGTGGTTGTTTATTTGAGGGTAAAATCGCCCAACTATTGGGTGGATTGTTTCAGTTATTTATTGGTGTTATTTAATTAATTTATGAAAGTCTTGGTATTAATTTATTTATTAAGATATTTATTGGTAATATTCAATTAATTTATTTCATGTCACCCTAAAGAAACACCACGGCCATTGGTTTCCAATTTGAGGCTTTGTGTCTTTATTTTAATTAAGAATGGGTTTTGTGTTACCATGCATTGGTACGCAAGGACATGCGTACGTATGCATTTGATACGCATGTGTAGTTCAGAATGAGCAGGTCCAGGAACTGGTTTCAGCCCCCCAAAACAAAGCTATATAAAAGGAAGTGTGGAAACTGCAAGGCCATTACTTTCAAGACTCTGAATCTGACAACACTGGCTGTGTAAGTATAGAACCTTTGAAAATGTCTGTCCCACTGCAGTCTGTACTTTGTACAAAAATTTTTTTCTGATCCTTTTAGACTGGTTGTCTCTCCTGGTGCTGCCGTCTGTCCTGGTACTGCGGTCTGTCCTGGTGCTGCGGTCTGTACTGGTGCTGCTGTCTCTCCTGGTGCTACCGTCTGTCCTGGTACTGCCGTCTCTCCTGGTGCTGCTGTCCTGGTGAGAACAACACAGTCTATGCAAGTATAGAAGCTTTGAAAATGTCTGTCTCTCTCACTGCTTTTTATGCACCTTGTAGACTGGTTGTCTCTCCAGTTGCTGCCGGCTGTCCTGGTGCTGCCATCTCTCCTGGTGCTGCTGTCCTGGTGAGGACAACACTGTCTATATTAGTATAGAAGCTTTGAAAATGTCTGTCTCTCTCACTGCTTTTTCTGCACCTTTTAGGCCGGTTGTCTCTCCAGTTGCTGCCGGCTGTCCTGGTGCTGCCATCTCTCCTGGTGCTGTTGTCCTGGTGAGGACAACACTGTCTATATTAGTATAGAAGCTTTGAAAATGTCTGTCTCTCTCACTGCTTTTTCTGCACCTTGTAGACTGGTTGTCTCTCCTGGTGCTGCCATCTATCCTGGTGCTGCCATCTGTCCTGGTGCTGCCATCTGTCCTGGTGCTGCCGTATGTCCCTGTCCTGTGCTGACTGCTGAGCTGTTGGACTACTGCCTGTAATGTAAGTATTGGTGTCCATTGTTTTGTTTTTTTGGCTACATTGTGTTTGGCTCTTAACAAGTTTAATTTTTCTTATCTGTTCTTTTCTGTGGTGTTCCAGTTGATTGCAGCCTGCTCTTCAACCATGTCCTCAAGTGAAGAAATGATGGCTTCCCAGGGTGGACATGACACTGTTTATGTAATCAGATTTGCTATACTGATTGGTATATATTGACTGGCAATACTATACCCATGTTAAATCATGTAATTTATTTACAGGTACCTTCCAGTGATGAGCAGGAGCAGTCAAGTGGAAATTAATCTTCCCAGGGTCGTCGGGCTCATGTGTCTCGGGAGGAAAGATGGGGTGTAAGTAGTCTTTTCATCAGTTGTAATTGAATTTGTTTTCAGTTTTACTTAAAATTCTTTTGTTTTATTTGATCTATAGGTCCCACAACGCGAAGAAGCCAAACAGGACATTGAAAATGATCAACTAATTAACTTTCTGAAAGAGCGAGTACCATTGTGGGACACCCGTGATAGTCAGCACTCCGACATTGTTGTGATTCGACGACTCTGGGAAGAAGTGGCCAGCTAACTGTTACGCATCGTTTTTTTTACATCATGCATAAGATGATGCGGATAAAAAATGCTGCGTAGGCATGCATTTGCATGCATTTTTGCATGCGTTTGCGCATGCAGATGATACGCTGTGCACACAAACGCTAATGTGAACCTAACCTTAATGAGTAATGGCATACTGATATGGTAAAATGCCTCCTTTACTTGCCATTTCCACACAATTTTTTCGCCAATATGGCGAGGAATACAGCACAACATTGCCCAACCACTACTTGTGCATCAAATGCTGGTTGCACAATGCAGTATATGCCAATGATCAGCCAATGATCAGCCAATACATCTAGGACAAGATATGCTCATATGATACTGGCCCTACAAAGAATCCATTAGCCCTCTGTTAGCCGAATAGTGCAATGGGGAATATGTACAAATACTATGAAATAGTAACTGTAGAGAGTCTTAAAGTAAGCCAGTTTTATCACACTGGTTTATGCTGGATAGTAAAAATGACACAAGTTTAGCACTTTTCTCTGACTGTTCATTACCTATTGGATGGCTTACTTTCTTGAGTCAAAATTTTGTTGCAATTTGGAAGATGTTGCGATATTTAGGCTATGTGCACACATTGCGGATTTTGATGCATTTCCACAGCGTTTTTGGATGCACGGAATTGCATCAAATCTGCAGTGCAGTACACAAGCAATGTTAGTCAATGGGAAATTGACAATTTGTGTGCACATGCTGCGGAAAAAACCACGTGGATTTGCAACGTTTTATTTTACGCAGCATGTCAATTCTTTTTTGCGGATTTGCAGCATTTCTGCACCCACTGACTTCTATTGATTCAGTCAAATTCACAGCAAAAGCACAGGTTTAAAAAGATCTGCTGTTTTGCTGTGGAGTTGGTTGCGAGAAACACTGCAGATAGGGAGGAGAAAGAGTGTGCGGGTGGAGACTATGTGTGTGAGCAGAGAAGGTGTGTGCTGAGAAGATGTGCATGTCTGTGTGCGAGTGTTTGTATCTGTATGTGTCTGTGTGTGTGTGGGGGGTCTGCGTGGGTGTGCGGGGCTGTGATTGTGTGCGGGTCTGTGTTTAGGTAGGCATCGCCCGATGGGACTACTAGTCCCATCCGGCTATGCCTGCTACAGTGACAGCTAGCCAATGATGGGACAACAGTAGTCCCATCATCCGGCTACTGTGTAAAAAAAACAACACATGTCATACACACATATACACATACAGTACATACAGTACATACAACATACAGTATATACTCACCAAACAGCTAATCCTCGACTCCCTCCATCACACATAAAAAAATAAATAAACCAACAGTATGCTCCCTGTTCCGATGTAATCCATTTAATAACGAGTGTCCCACGACGATCTTCCATGGAGAGCTGTCACATCGGCAATGGGGTGCAATATCCATGGTCCCTTGCTGGGCTATGAATATCAGCCCACAGCTGTCTGCATAGCCTTTTCTGGCTATTATAGGGGGACCCCACATCATTTTTTTTGAGGGGGGTCCCCTTATTTTAATAGCCAGTAAAGGCTAATTATACAGCTGTGGGCTGATGTTCATAGCCTGTGAAGCTCCATGGGTATTAACGCCTTCCTAGGCTATAAACATCAGCCCCCAGCTCAGAAAACTGCTTTTCATTTTTTTTTAAATTAAACAGATATTGCGTTTAAGGCTGGGGTCACACTTGCAAGAAACTCGCGCGAGTCTTGCACCTCAATACCCAGCACTGCCGCCGGCACTCGGGAGCGGAGTGTGCGGCTGCATGTATTTCTATGTAGCTGAACGCTCTGGTCCCAAGTGGTGGCAGCAGTGGCAGGTATTGATGCGAGAGACTCATGTGACCCCGGCCTAACGCAGATTTTGTGTGTGTGTCTTTATTTATCTCTTTATGTACCATTTTATTATATTTATTACTAAACATCGAGCTTGGTGTTATCTATCTATCCATCTATCTATAGATATATCTATAGATAGATAGATCTATAGATAGATAGATGCATCTATAGATCTATCTATCTATTATCTATCTATCTATAGATCTCTCTGTCTATCTATCTTTCTTTTATCTATCTATCTATCTATCTATAGATCTCTCTGTCTATCTATCTCTATTATCTATCTATCTATCTATCTATCTATCTATCTATCTATCTATCTATCTATCTATCTATCTATCTATCTATCTATCTGTCTATCTGTGTGTGTAAACATTATTCTTCAATGGAGTATGTAAATGAAGAGGTTGGACAAGAAATGATATCACAATTCTTTTTTTTGTTTGATAAATATTAGATCTTTATTTAGCATACAAAAATGCATATAAATTTGCGTGAAATAAACGCATGAAAATCCGCATCAAAAGTGCTTAAAGGGAACCTGTCACCTGAATTTGGCGGGACCAGTTTTGGGTCATAGGTAGGCACACTCCATCTGTTAGAGACAGGTGAAAAAAGGAAAATCACATTGTATGATTTTTACATTATTAATTTGCATTTTATTGCATGAAATAAGTATTTAATATAATAAAAAAAACCTTAATATTTGGTACAGAAACCTGTGTTTGCAATTACAGAGGTCAAATGTTTTTTGTAGTCCTTTTTTTTTTAAACCGTCTTTATTGAACAAACAGTAAACGTAAAACATCTGACAAACAAGATTTTACAGTACTTTGACTATTAGACAGCATTTTATAACCATAACCAATTTCCCCTCCCCCCCTTCCCAGGGCCCACACCCGCATTTTCAGAAAATAACTTAATCCAACTTAACCAGAGTTCTGCCATACATTTGCTCTCTCATGTACCAATCTGTAAATTGGAAGCAGTCATGATTCGCCTGGCGTATAGATTGTGTCTGAGTATTAACCCCTTCAAGTCGCTGCCCTTTTTTGTTTTTGCGTTTTCGTTTTTCACTCCCCTCCTTCCCAGAGCCATAACTTTTTTATTTTTCCGTCAATATGGCCATGTGAGGGCTTATTTTTTGCGGGACGAGTTGTACTTTTGAAAGACACTGGTTTTACCATGTCTTTTACTAGAAAACGGGAAAAAAATTCCAAGTGCGGTGAAATTGCAAAAAAAGTGCAATCCCACACTTGTTTTTTGTTTGGCTTTTTTGCTAGGTTCACTAAATGCTAAAACTAACCTACCATTATGATTCTCCAGGTCATTACGAGTTCATAGACACCTAACATGTCTAGTTTATTTTTAATCCAAGTGGTGAAAAAAAATTCAAAACTTTGCTTAAAAAAAAAAAAAAAAGTCGGGTGAGGGCTTATTTTTTGCGTGCCGAGCTGATGTTTTTAATGATACCATTTCGGCGCAGATATGTTCTTTTGATCGCCCGTTGTTGCATTTTAATGCAATGTCACGGCGACCAAAAAAAGTCATTCTGGCGTTTCGGATTTTTTTCTCGCTACGCTATTTAGCGATCAGGTTAATGCTTTTTTATTTGATAGATCGGGCGATTCTGAACGCGGCCAAATATGTGTAGGTTTGATTTTTTTTATTGTTTTATTTAGGATGGAGCAAAAGGGGTGATTTAAACTTTTATATTTTTTATATTTTTTTCATATTTTTAAAAACATTTTTTTTTTACTTGTGCCATGCTTCAATAGCCTCCACAGGAGGCTAGAAGCTGGCACCACTCGATTGGCTCAGCTACATAGCAGCGATCATCAGATCGCTGCTATGTAGCTGAAAAGCAGGTGTGCTGTGAGCGCCGACCACAGGGGGGCGCTCACAGCAGGCCGGCATCAGTAACCATAGAGGTCTCAAGGACCTCTATGGTTACTGTCCTGACACATCGCCGACCCCCGATCATGTGACAGGGGTCGGCGATGACGTCATTTCCGGCCACACGGCCGGATGCGGTGGTTAAATGCCGCTGTCTGCGTTTGACAGCGGCATTTAACAGGTTAGTAGCGGCGGGTGAATAGCGGTTTCACCCGCCGCTATTGCGCGCACATGTCAGCTGTACAAAACAGCTGACATGTCGCGACTTTGATGCGGGCTCAGCGCCGGAGCCCACATCAAAGGGGAATTCATGGCATGTGCAGTACATGTACGGCGCATGTCGTGAAAGGGTTAATAAAAGAAGACCATGTAAGAAAAATACATTTAGTGTGTTTTTCTTTATTCAATATGGACTCTATCCAGTCCATCCTGAAAAGATAGGCCACCTTTGCAGAAATGAAGTTCAAAGAGGGGGTACTATCCTGTGCCCATAGATGCATTATAGTTTTGCGAGTACCTGCTGCCCACACGAATAGAATACGACATTGCTGAACAGAAAGCCTCACCAATAGGTCTTGAGGGAGAATGTTGAATATGGCCAACTCCGGAGAAAGAGAAATATTTATACAAAAGTATTAGTGAGATATTGCAAAAGTGTATCCCAAACCTCCCTTATTTTTGGACAATCCCAGAGACAATGAAAAATATCAGCTGGAGAATGTAAGCATTTAGGGCAAGGAAAATCACCTGAGGGGGACATTTTAGATGTAATCTCTGGGGGGTGTGAGATAGCTCTCCCTGAGTGCATTGGGGGACACTCGCTTGGCAACGGGAAAAAAGCACTCAGGCACAGTTTCACACATAAACAGTCTATGGCCGGTTTCACACGTCAGTGGCTCCGGTACGTGAGGTGACAGTTTCCTCACGTACCGGAGCCACTGACACACATAGACACATTAAAATCAATGCATCTGTGCAGATGTCATTGATTTTTTGCGGACCGTGTCTCCGTGTGCCAAACACGGAGACATGTCAGTGTTCGTGGGAGCGCACGTATTACACGGACGCATTAAAGTCAATGGGTCCGTGTAAAACACGTACCGCACACGGACGTTCTCCGTGTGCCGTGCAGGAGACAGCGCTCCAGTAAGCGCTGTCCCCCCCACATGGTGCTGAAGCCGCGATTCATATCTTCTGTGCAGCAGCGTTTGCTGTAAAGAAGATATGAATAATCCATTTTGTGAGCCCCCCGCTGTTCTGAAAATACTCACCCGGCTCCCTCGTTGGCTGTTGCTGCTTCCTGTCCTGGCCGCACCTTCTACTGTATGCGGTCACGTGGGGCCGCTCATTTACAGTAATGAATATGCGGCTCCACCCCTATGGGAGGTGGAGCCGCATATTCATGACTGTAATCGGCGGCCCCACGTGACCGCATACAGTAGAAGGTGCGGCCAGGACAGGAAGCAGCGACAGCCAATGAGGGAGCCGGGTGAGTATTTTCAGAACAGCGGGGGGGCGCACAGGGGGTGGGGACATGGAGCTTTATTTTAAACACGAAATACCACTAAAAAAATGGATCATTCATATCTTCTTTACAGCAAACGCTGCTGCACAGAAGATATGAATCGCGGCTTCAGCACGATGCAGGGGACAGCGCTAAACTTTAGCGCTGTCTCCTGCACGGTGCGTGTGGTACCCAGTGGGCACACGGGAGGCACACGTGTGCCACAGAAACGCAGGGGCACACGGACACGGATAATTCCGGTACCGTTTTTTTCCGGTACCGGAATTATCTGGACGCGTGGGACAGGCCTATCTGGTTTATTTTGGCATCATAAACCGCACCATGAACAGTTCATTTAATATATAATTGCCAATCGGCTATGTCACAGCTTCCGGCGATTGTGTCGCTACCACAATCCACCGCATCGGAAGTAGCCGACCGCTATATTGGAATACCAAAGTGATGGGTATTCCAATATGGCACCCGCTGGTGGTACCAGGCCCTTGCGCAGTACCCCCAGCAGGTCATATCATACTCACCTGCTCCCGACGCGTCTCTGCATGTCCCTGCTTCTTCGGTGCCGGCAGCTTTTTCCTGTGTTCACCGGTCACGTGGTACCACTCATTAAAGTAATGAATATGGACGCGACTCCACTCCCATAGGGGTGGAACCGCATATTCATTACTGTAATAAGCGGCACGATGTGACCGCTGAACATAGGAAGAAGCTGCCAGCGCCCAGAGACCATCTGTCTCTATAACGGGGGAGGGTAAGCATTCTGATATTGACCTGTCCCTGTTCCACTGCTGCGCGTCGCTCCATCGTCCACGTTCTCTGCCTGAACAAAGAGTCACTGTAGAGGACGCAGAAGACGGAGCGGCGCTCGGCGGTGGAACGGGGACAGGTGAATATTGCAAGTGCCGGGGGCCTGCTCAGGACAAGAGGTGAGTATGTTTTTTTTCTTATCGCAGCAGCAGCATAGGGGGCACACGTTTCTATGGAGCATCTTATGGGGCCATAATCAACCATTATGCAGCATTATATGGGGCAAATGTTTCTATGGAACATCTTATGGGGCCATAAGCAACCATTATGCAGCATTATATGAGCACATTTTCTATGGAGCATCTTATGGGGCCATAATCAACCTTTATGCAACATTATATGGGGCAAATGTTTCTATGGAGCATCTTATGGGGCCATAATCAACCTTTGTGCAGCATTATATGGGGTACATTTTCTATGGAGCATCTTATGTGGCCATAATCAACCTTTATGCAGGATTGTATGGGGCAAATGTTTCTATGGAACATCTTATGGGGCCATAATTAACCTTTGTGCAGCATTATATGGGGCATATTTGTGTATGACGCATCTTATTGGGCCCATCATGAACTTTATGGAGCATTATATGGGGCGTATTTTGTATGGAGCATCGCTTGGGGATGAGAGATTCTCAGTGCTGCAAAGCCCTTCCCTATCGGGATGTCACCACCCTCCCGATGCGATAGCATTGGATCTCATCTAGTTATATATATATCAATGGAACACAATAACCACCGACAGTCTGTTCCAATGGCAGATACTTCTCTGCCCATAGGCCCCTTTATCTGGAGATACCTTCTTGGAGCTCCTGCTCCACACACTGACTCCTTGTCAGTCCGTGTTCCCAGGGAAGCTGCCTAACTGGGATCACTGTCCCGGATGATGCCTTGCTCACCAGGCCACCCGACAGTCTCAGACCCACAGAAGGACGGTAGCTTCCCCAATGCAGTGCCGTCACAGACTCTGCACATACAGCCTCTCCATGTGCTATTCAGGAAGACCAGTCTCAGGAACTTCCAACACACAGGCCTTCAGTCCATGGCTTCACAATGTGGTTCCAGGAATCCAGTCCACTCCAGGACATTCCAACATACAGGCCATCCAGGACCTCACACTCTGGCCATTCAGGTCCATACACTCTGAACATGTGACCCAAACCCTGGTCACATTATGTACCTGTAACCACCCCCATAGGTGGGAGGTGTGTGTGTGGTTAGTCAGTCCCGCCCAGCTCTCCAACTAACCCTGTAAGCCCCCTTATAACAAAACAAACACTTGTGGAACTACAAGTCCCAGAACAACATAATTTCGGGCTTACAGCGCAGAGGACAACCTCTGTCTCTGCGACACATAACGGCCATTCACAATGACGTCAGTCACTATATCAGAGGAGATATATGCTCTATGAGAAAGTTTGCACACACTACAGCAGGGATTTTGTCCCACTCCATACATATCTTCTCCAGATGTTTCAGGCTTCAAGGCTATTGCTGGGCAACATTGAGTTTTAGCTCCCTCCAAAGATTTTCTATTGGGTTCATGTCTGGAGACTGGCTGGTCCATTCCATGACCTTGAAATGCTTCTTATTGAGCCATGCCTTAGTTGCCCTGGCTGTGTGCTTTGGGTCATTGTCATGTTGGAAGACTCAGCCACAACCTATCTTCAATCCTCTTACTGAGGGAAGGAGGTTGTTAGGGTATGTGCACACGTCAGGATTTTGTGCAGAATTTGTGCAGAATTTTCCTGAGATTTTCCTGAGGAGTTTTTTGTGCGTTTTTGGTGCGTTTTTGTGCGTTTTTAAATGCGTTTTTTTGTGCGTTTTTTGTGCGTTTTTTAGAACACATAAAGTTGGTTGTAAAAAAAAAACCTCCCATGAGGTCATTTCCTGGTCCAACCCCTCTTCTCCATTTTGCTTCCTTGTTGGATTCAACATGCCGCACCATTGTCTTACTCCACAACAGAACCGGCTACTGTTGCATATGGCACTGCTTTTGCTGCACCACCACAGCGAGCAGGTAAGATAATGTCATTAGATGTGAACACTTTGCGTATTAGGCTGGTTTCACACTGTGTACAGCAGCCCGTTCAACACATACGTTTACGGGCTGCTGTATCGCAAGTGCTGACTTTGGCACATCGCTAGCGCCGATAGAGCATCTGCTAGCTCTATCAGCGCTAGCAGTGACAGACACGGCAGCGCTGCAGTCCGAGTCTCGGGGTCCGACCGTCACTGAAATGACGGCACATGGCTTGCGATGCGTCCGACATAGGAGTCAATGACGGCGCTAGCAGACTACGTTTCACCGCGTTACGCAGCGCTGTAACGAAATCCGACTAACGGACTGGGGGAACGCAATGTTAACCCAGCCTTAGGCTGCGGAGATGCCGAGTTTATGACGCTGCGGATTGGCAGCAGTTTTCCATGCGTTGTACAGTTCCATGTAATAATACATTCTATATTCTCCCATAGGAGCAATCTCGGAGAAGAAGGAATAGCAGACGTCAAAAAAGGATGTGGGTTCATCCCATTATTCAGGAACGGGAGGAAAAGGGACACTTCCATGTCCTTTACCAGGATTTAAGGAGGTAAGATATAGGGAGAAATGGTATATTGACAGCTGATTTTATTTGTTACTTTTTATTGCTATATACAACGTACTTTATGTTTAAAATGTGTGTTTAAAATTATTTGATTTTAATTTTTTTTAATTTTTATTTTCAGGTTTCCAGATAAATTTACTCAGTTTTGCCGGCTTTCCATTGAGGCATTTGATCGTCTTCTAATTCTTCTTGGTCCACACCTCAGTTATGAAGATACGGTCATGCGAAGAGCAATCTCTGCAGAGGAAAGGCTGCTCACCTTGCGGTAAGGCCTTGCTGCGAGTGCCCCCCTAAATGCTGCCACAATGCTGCCAGTTTCCCTCTTAATGCTGCCGCAATAGTGCGAGTGCCCCCATAATGCTGCTAGTTCCCCCATAATGCTTCCACAATGCTGCGAATGCACCCATAATGCTGCCACAATGCTGCCAGTTCCCCCATAATGCTGCCGCAATGCTGCGAGTGCCCCCATTATGCTGCCACAATGCTGCCAGTTCTCCCATAGTGCTGCCGCAATGCTGCCAGTTCCCCCATAGTGCTGCCGCAATGCTGCGAGTGCCTCCATTATGCTGCCACAATGCTGCCAGTTCCCCCATAATGCTGCCGCAATGCTGCGAGTGCCCCCATTATGCTGCCACAATGCTGCCAGTTCCCCCATAGTGCTGCCGCAATGCTGCCAGTTCCCCCATAATGCTGCCGCAATGCTGCGAGTGCCCCCATTATGCTGCCACAATGCTGCCAGTTCCCCCATAGTGCTGCCGCAATGCTACCAGTTCCCCCATAGTGCTGCCGCAATGCTGCGAGTGCCCCCATTATGCTGCCATAATGCTGCCAGTTCAACCATAATGCTGCCGCAATGCTGCGAGTGCCCCCATAATGCTGCCAGTTCCCCCATAGTGCTGCCGCAATGCTGCGAGTGCCCCCATTATGCTGCCATAATGCTGCCAGTTCAACCATAATGCTGCCGCAATGCTGTGAGTGCCCCCATAATGTTGCCAGTTCCCCCATAATGCTGCCGCAATGCTGCGAGTGCCCCCATTATGCTGCCATAATGCTGCCAGTTCCCCCATAATGTTGCCGCAATGCAGTGAGTGCCCACATAATGTTGCCACAATGCTGCCAGTTCCCCCATAATGTTGCCGCAATGCTGCGAGTGCCCCCATTATGCTGCCACAATGCTGCCAGTTCCCCCATAGTGCTGCCGCAATGCTGCCAGTTCCCCCATAGTGCTGCCGCAATGCTGCGAGTGCCCCCATTATGCTGCCACAATGCTGCCAGTTCCCCCATAATGCTGCCGCAATGCTGCGAGTGCCCCCATTATGCTGCCGCAATGCTGCCAGTTCCCCCATAATGCTGCCGCAATGCTGCGAGTGCCCCCATTATGCTGCCACAATGCTGCCAGTTCCCCCATAGTGCTGCCGCAATGCTGCCAGTTCCCCCATAGTGCTGCCGCAATGCTGCGAGTGCCCCCATTATGCTGCCATAATGCTGCCAGTTCACCCATAATGCTGCCGCAATGCAGTGAGTGCCCACATAATGCTGCCACAATGCTGCCAGTTCCCCCATAATGCTGCCGCAATGCTGCGAGTGCCCCTATTATGCTGCCACAATGCTGCCAGTTCCCCCATAGTGCTGCCGCAATGCTGCCAGTTCCCCCATAGTGCTGCCGCAATGCTGCGAGTGCCCCCATTATTAGTTATTCTAAAGAATTTTTTTTTCTCTCATCAGGTTTTTAGCTACAGGAGAGAGCTACACATCCCTGCACCTCCAATTTAGGCTAGGCAAATCCACCATCTCGCAAATTGTACGGTGCACATGTACCGTCATCTGGCAGACGTTGCAGCCCATCGTGATGCCTTGCCCAACCGAGGAGACTTGGCTGCAGGTTGCAGCTGGTTTTAAAACTGTGGCCAATTTCCCCAACTGCGTAGGTGCTGTTGATGGCAAACATATAAGGGTTCAGCAACCACCACGATCAGGATCAAGCTTCTTTAATTATAAGAAGTATTTTTCTGTGGTCCTGATGGCGGTGGCTGACGCACATTACAAGTTTGTTGCCATCGACGTCGGTGCTTATGGCAGTTCTGGGGATTCTCGGGTGCTGCAGTCATCACAGATTGGACTTCAAATTCTTCAAGATGGCGGCACGCTCCCAGCCCCAAGACCTTTGCCGGGTTCCACACATCCAGTGCCCTTTGTGATGGTATCGGATGAGGCATTTCCCTTAAAGCCCAACCTGCTGCGCCCATACCCACGAAGAGCACTGGATGATCGGCGTAGGATTTTCAATTACAGGCTGTGCTGTGCACGAAGATATGTGGAATGTACCTTCGGGATCATGTGTAGTCGGTGGAGGATTTTTCACACTGCCATCCAGTTAGATCCGGAGACCGTGGACACTGTGATAAAGGCATGCTGTGTGCTCCACAACTATGCTCGTGAATACAGCACAGAGGTAGTTGAGGAGCCACAGGTGTCAGAATTAGTTGCAGTGGACAACTTTGGTCAAGGAAGGCAATGTAACTCGGGTGTGCGTGTGAGAGAAACCTTCGCAGACTACTTCATGAGTCCTGAAGGTGCCGTGCACTGGCAATACTCTTGTGCCGGTGTTGAGCAGCCTGAACTGCAGAGAAGATCGGATGCCTAAACCGAATCAAGGCCCAAGCCTGGACGTCAGCGATAACAGCAGAGAACATATGATGGCCAAACCCATACAAAAAAAGGAACCAGTGTGTATGGCAGAGATGGTAACAACAGAGAAAATGCGAGGCCTAATCCCTATCTAGCGAAGCCTATTTCCTATCTACCAAGGACCCTTTTTAATCATCAATATGAAAGCAAATAATCGTTAATAAATATCATCAGATCACATTATCCGGTCTTCACATTTGGTAATCATTCCAACTCAGAGTAGTATAACAAAACTTTTTTTATTAAATTAAAAAATAATTTTATTACATAACAGAAAATGTTGTGAAGATTATTAAAGGAAGATACATTAGCTGATGTAATATCCAAAAATCAATAACAAAATTTTTTTTTCAATAAACTTAGATTTTTTTGAAAAAAACGTAAATAACTTATTCACATTTGGGCTGGAACTCTCATCACAGTAAAACATTGTCTACACTCCCATCTCTACTCAAAAAGGAGGAGACATCAAATCTCAAAAATTGTGATATTCCGGGTGGTATCCATAACCCGTAAATGAGTCATGTTGGGAAGAGAGACTGGAATTGGGTGTACTGGTACGATGGCCAGTTGCTGTAGGTCCCGGTGTATGGCCATATCTGTAGGCCTCTACGTGGTCGGCCCTGTATGTTGCCGCCTGCCCATAATGCTGAGGTGCGGCTGCTGGTGGTGGTGGTGGAGGCACAATGGGGTTATTAAAAATATTAAAAATACCCATCATAATTTGTTGGGCTGGGGGTAGGGTGGATGTCCCATCAATTGCCGTTAACAGACAATTGGTTGCTGTCATGTACATTTGCTGCTTGTCCCGTGGCAGTGTTCTAAGGCGGTCTGCCAAAAGTGACCCAAATTTGTCTTGCTCATCTTGCTTTGCCGAATTGTCTAGCAGATTGAGCGTACGGCTTGGGCTTGTTAAGTTTTCTATAACTTGAGCTTGTTTAGACTTTTTTGGTGCCGCCCTTCTCAAAGCCACGGGACGGGCAGAAGCAGCCCCCATCCCCATGTGCCTCGACACACCACCACCAGAGTTGGCTGCAGCGTCCGAGAAAGTAGAAGCAGTGTTAGAGTCCAAAACTTCTCCCGCACGAGGTGCTATGTCACGTTCTCCAAAGGTATCGGTAACCTCTTGTGACCTTCCGGACAAAGACATGTCCCCCGGAGAAGCTTGGCTGCCCATCCTGCATTCTTCTACTTCCTCTCCAATATTGTCCTCCGTGGAGTCACCTAGGTCCAGAGGTGTTTGGGCACAGACGTTGCTTTCAGTTCTGCAGACCAAAGAAAAAAAATAATGTTAAAAAAATACTATTTTCAATCATTACGTCAAGCTAAACAATTTTTATATATAAACTACCTCCTCAAACTCCGGCTTCCCAATGTAAACTGCAGCTGGTCTGCATATGGCACCCTCTTCCTTGGCGGCAAGCTGCCACTCGGAGTCTTGAGGGACTTCATGAATCGATCTGTCACTGACCGCCACCTCTTCCTCACATCGCCCACTGAAATGAAACAATTTAAAAATAAAATATTACAAATCCCATTTCCTTACTTTTTCCATAAAATTTAAAAAATCAATACTTACAAATTGTTGTTTGCCACTGTTTAGGTAGATTCGGCCACTCAGGAAATAGAGTTGTTACAATCTTGGGCCAGGCATCACGCTTTGACCCCTTGTAATTCTCATGTGACCGGTCCCAGACCTCCGGGTGTTTTTCAATCTGAAAAATAACAGATTACAAGGGAAAATTTGTATTAAAATTTATAGTGAAAGAACAGAAATATACGGTTATCTACAGTTGCACAAAGACCGTGTGCAAGAAAATACATGTAAGTGAAGGTTTTTTGGGTCGTTACGCACAAAATTTTTCTCCCTGCTACTATGTGGCTGGGCTATATACTACGTGGCCTGTGCTATATACTACATGGGCTGTGCTATATAAGTGGCTGGGCAATATACTACATGGCCTGTGCTATATACGTGGTTAGGCTATATACTACGTGGCCTGTGCTATATACGTGGCTCGGCAATATACTACATGGGCTGTGCTATATAAGTGGCTGGGCAATATACTACATGGGCTGTGCTATATACGTGGCTGGGCAATATACTATGTGGCCTGTGCTATATACTACATGGGATGTGCTAAATAAGTGGCTGGGCAATATACTACATGGGCTGTGCTATATACGTGGCTGGGCAATATACTACATGGGCTGTGCTATATACGTGGCTGGGCAATATACTACATGGGCTGGGCAATATACTACATGGGCTGTGCTATATACGTGGCTGGGCATTATACTACGTGGCCTGTGCTATATACTACATGGGATGTGCTAAATAAGTGGCTGGGCAATATACTACATGGGATGTGCTATATACGTGGCTGGGCAATATACTACATTGGCTGGGCAATATACTACATGGGCTGTGCTATATACGTGGCTGGGCAATATACTACGTGGCCTGTGCTATATACTACATGGGATGTGCTAAATAAGTGGCTGGGCAATATACTACATGGGCTGGGCAATATACTACATGGGCTGTGCTATATACGTGGCTGGGCAATATACTATGTGGCCTGTGCTATATACTACATGGGATGTGCTAAATAAGTGGCTGGGCAATATACTACATGGGCTGTGCTATATACATGGCTGGGCAATATACTACATGGGCTGTGCTATATACGTGGCTGGGCAATATACTACATGGGCTGGGCAATATACTACATGGGCTGTGCTATATACGTGGCTGGGCATTATACTACGTGGCCTGTGCTATATACTACATGGGATGTGCTAAATAAGTGGCTGGGCAATATGCTACATGGGATGTGCTATATACGTGGCTGGGCAATATACTACATTGGCTGGGCAATATACTACATGGGCTGTGCTATATACGTGGCTGGGCAATATACTACGTGGCCTGTGCTATATACTACATGGGATGTGCTAAATAAGTGGCTGGGCAATATACTACATGGGCTGGGCAATATACTACATGGGCTGTGCTATATACGTGGCTGGGCAATATACTATGTGGCCTGTGCTATATACTACATGGGATGTGCTAAATAAGTGGCTGGGCAATATACTACATGGGCTGTGCTATATACGTGGCTGGGCAATATACTACATGGGCTGTGCTATATACGTGGCTGGGCAATATACTACATGGGCTGGGCAATATACTACATGGGCTGTGCTATATACGTGGCTGGGCATTATACTACGTGGCCTGTGCTATATACTACATGGGATGTGCTAAATAAGTGGCTGGGCAATATACTACATGGGATGTGCTATATACGTGGCTGGGCAATATACTACATTGGCTGGGCAATATACTACATGGGCTGTGCTATATACATGGCTGGGCAATATACTACGTGGCCTGTGCTATATACTACATGGGATGTGCTAAATAAGTGGCTGGGCAATATACTACATGGGCTGGGCAATATACTACATGGGCTGTGCTCTATATGTGGCTGGGCAATATACTACGTGGCCTGTGCTATATACTACATGGGATGTGCTAAATAAGTGGCTGGGCAATATACTACATGGGCTGTGCTATATACGTGGCTGGGCAATATACTACATGGGCTGGGCAATATACGTGGCTGGGCAATATACTACATGGGCTGGGCAATATACGTGGCTGGGCAATATACTACATGGGCTGAGCTATATAAGTGGCAGGGCAATATACTACATGGGCAGTGCTATATACTATGTGGCCTGCGCGATATACTATGTGGGCTGTGCGACATACCACATATATCGGGCCACCATCTAGTGTGTGTGTGTGTGTGTGTGTATACTGTGTATATATATATATATATATATATGTATATATATATATATATATATATATATATATATATACACTCACTGGCCACTTTATTAGGTACACCTGTCCAACTTCTTGTTAACACTTAATTTCTAATCAGCCAATCACATGGCGGCAACTCAGTGCATTTAGGCATGTAGACATGGTCAAGACAGTCTCCTGCAGTTCAAACCGAGCATCAGTATGGGGAAGAAAGGTGATTTGAGTGCCTTTGAACGTGGCATGGTTGTTGGTGCCAGAAGGGCTGGTCTGAGTATTTCAGAAACTGCTGATCTACTGGGATTTTCACGCACAACCATCTCTAGGGTTTACTGAGAATGGTCCGAAAAAGAAAAAAAATCCAGTGAGCGGCAGTTCTGTGGGCGGAAATGCCTTGTTGATGCCAGAGGTCAGAGGAGAATGGGCAGACTGGTTTGAGCTGATAGAAAGGCAACAGTGACTCAAATCGCCACCCGTTACAACCAAGGTAGGCCTAAGAGCATCTCTGAACGCACAGTGCGTCGAACTTTGAGGTAGATGGGCTACAGCAGCAGAAGACCACACCGGGTACCACTCCTTTCAGCTAAGAACAGGAAACTGAGGCTACAATTTGTACAAGCTCATCGAAATTGGACAGTAGAAGATTGGAAAAACGTTGCTTGGTCTGATGAGTCTCGATTTCTGCTGCGACATTCAGATGGTAGGGTCAGAATTTGGCGTAAACAACATGAAAGCATGGATCCATCCTGCCTTGTATGGAGCATCTTTGGGATGTGCAGCCAACAAATCTGCGGCAACTGTGTGATGCCATCATGTCAATATGGACCAAAATCTCTGAGGAATGCTTCCAGCACCTTGTTGAATCTATGCCACGAAGAATTGAGGCAGTTCTGAAGGCAAAAGGGGGTCCAACCCGTTACTAGCATGGTGTACCTAATAAAGTGGCCGGTGAGTGTATATATATATATATATATATATATATATATATATATATATATATATATATATATATATATATATATATATATATATATATATATATATATATATATATATATATTTCACGATTACATACAGCGCTAGATTGCAGAAAGGCCTGTAATTAAATTCCCGGCTTTTTATATCTCCTCTCTTCTCTTATATGGAATAACATACAGTAAACCATGTCATTTTTTTGGAGGGGGACATATTTGGGCGCTAAAGCTATTAAAGGGTTAAATCACGGGAAAAAATGGCGTGGGCTCCCGCGCAATTTTCTCCGCCAGAGTGGTAAAGCCAGTGACTGAGGGCAGATATTAATAGCCAGGAGAGGGTCCATGGTTATTGGCCCCCCCGTGGCTAAAAACATCTGCCCCCAGCCACCCCAGAAAAGGCACATCTGGAAGATGCGCCTATTCTGGCACTTGGCCACTCTCTTCCCACTCCCGTGTAGCGGTGGGCTATTGTAAGGTGACATTAAGCCAGATTAATAATGGAGAGGCGTCAATTATGTCACCTATCCATTGTTAACCCTTGCACATGAAAAGGGTTAATAAAGACAGACAAATGATTTCAAAATTTTAATGAAATAAAGACACCCAGTTTTTGACCACATTTTATTAAACTGGTAATCCAAGGGTAAAAAAAAAAAAAAATTGATTTACAAAGGAACCGGTGCTAATGCACCTGTCCCCTTGTAAACATTACTGCACATGACATATTTCATCTCCGCGCAGCCTCAGCGGCTGAACGGAGATGAACAGATAGCATGAGAAAAAATTTCCCACGCTCCAGAGTTCATCTCCGGTCAGCCGGAGAGTCCGCGCAGCCGTAGTGACTACCGAACGAGTTCACCCGAACAGCGCGAGCTGCCTTCGGGAGAACTCGGTATACAGTGAACGGGATCGCTTTATGATCCCGTTCATTGTATCGGCGGCCGCGGTTTAGAGCAGCCGCATGTTATGTGGCTGCTCTAAACTCAAGATCCTCGTGGGACACTCGTTTAATTGGATGCTACGGAGGGTAGGTATACATTGTAGTTTGTTTTTTTACTTTTTTTCTGACGAGGGATTCGTGGAATTGGACGTTTAGGTGAGTATGGGTTTGTTTTTTTTAATTTATTTTAGGTGGCGATCGGCGGGGACAGGTATATATAATTTATTTCCACAGGTAACCACTGGCCACCAATGAAAATGAATTTAATGGACTATTAAAAAATAGGGACACGACAGGGGGATAATTTAATTTATTGATTTTTACCACTGGCCACCAATGTAAACACTGGCCACCAATGTAAACACTGGCCACCAATGTAAATTACTACACTATGGCCACCAATGTAAACACTGGCCACCAATGTAAACACTGGCCACCATTGTTTTTAATAAGGGGACATTTTGTGGGGGAAATTTTGTTACATTTTACTAGGAAATTTAGGGGACGTACATAACAGCAGGGACAGTTCGATGGGAAATACTGCTCCCATCGAGCTGAGCCTGCTGCAACGACTTGGAGGGAACAGACAAAGGCCGATGGGTGTAGTCTCATCGGCCGATGTCCGAACACACGCACACACACATATATACACACACACATATATACACACACACATATATACACAGACACACACACATATATACACTATATACACAGACACACACACTCTTACCACACTTATCATCTGCACCACATCCAGGCTCATACGATCGTAGCACTCCATGCCGGCAGCTATAAGCAGGAAGACGGGAATGTGGGAGTTTCCGCTTCCTGGATTTTATGGGATATGCATGCATGGCATGATGGGATGGCCATTATGGGATGGACATTGTGTTGTCACTTCCTGTTTTACCGCAAAAATAACGCTAGAAATCCGCATTTTTTTATATGTTTGCGGATTTCTAGCGTTTCAATGCAAGGCTATGTGTGCGGGAAATCAGCGATTCCGCAAAATTAATGAACATGTTGCTTTTTTTTCCGCGAATCGTTTTTTTCGCAGAAAAAAATGCAACGTTTGCACTATTTTTGCGGAATACATAAAAACGATTAGGAACTATATGTAAGCGTTTTTTTTTACATTTTTATCGCGATTTTATAGCGAAAAAAACGCGGAAAAAAACGCGAAAAAAACCTGAACGTGTGCACATGGCCTTAGCCAAAATCTCCTGAAACATGACCCCATCCATCCTTCCATCAAAACTGAAGTCGTCCTGTCCCCTCAGCAGAAAAGCACCCCGAAAGTATGATGTTTCTATGCTACACGGTTGCGATGTTGTTCTTGGGGTTGTACTCATCCTTCTTCCTCTAAACACAGGAAGTGGAGTTGATACCAAAAAGTTCTATTTCGATTTCATCTGACCACCTTACACTATCAAAGCACCTAAATTCCAGGAGTGCCTTATACCCAAATCTGTACTATGTAATAATGTATACATCACATAGATCAATGAAGATTATATGGATCACTAGAATAGCTAGTTAGAATACATACGCCCAATGAAATATCTACATGACTTATGAGACACAATAG
This sequence comes from Ranitomeya variabilis, assembly GCF_051348905.1. Taxonomy (NCBI): domain Eukaryota; kingdom Metazoa; phylum Chordata; class Amphibia; order Anura; family Dendrobatidae; genus Ranitomeya; species Ranitomeya variabilis. The sequence continues at coordinate 170,314,701 of NC_135235.1, read as the reverse complement.
AAATGGGGACAAATGTCCTTTGTCATTATTCTGTGTCACTGACAGGAAAAGGAAGCAAAGTTACACCTTGCTTTATTACTTTTTATTTAATTAATTCTTGGCAAAAACATTTGTTCATAGGTGGGGTCTCTGTACAAATGGACTCCTTTCTGATTTCATGAAATTTGTGCTTTTGTGAAAGCCTTTCCAGCCATGTTACACTGTCCCTGGCCAGACATAAAGGATATCCATTAAGGGTGTGAAGCTCTACTACAGTAGCAGGCATTTTAGCCTCCTGTATTAAAAAGGAAATGGAGAATACATATGCTACCAGAAGTCAGTGGCTACACTGCTCAGATTGGGATATAACATCTCAAAGTTTTAAACACATATCAGAGTGCAGTACAAGGATTGCAGAATTGACCACACTACAGATCATTTAGACTATTTTCAGTGTAGAGATCTAAAGGAAGAGAGTAGAGTGAGCGTGCTGGACTATATAGGCAGCGCTGTATACAACTCTTACAATCCTATATGACTTAATTGCTACAGATGGAATATAAAGGATGACACTTTGTGATATTGATAGCTCAGATTATGGCAGCTCCGTACTGTAGAAGACGGTTACTGTGGAGCGCCCCCACGTTAAGGGCAATGGGGTACTCGGTACCTGGTCCTTCGGTTCAGGGGATGTCACGGTGGCCTGACCCGGTCCGTGGCCCTTTTGAGGGGCGTCCAATTAAAGGTGTAGTTTGTCTAATGTTCATGACGCTACCTGTGGTAGTCGGTCAGGGTGACCGATGCTGCTTAGGGGTCCGCTGGGGTGATGGAATGTCAGCTAGGTGGTATACCTTCCCACAGGTGAAGTATGTCCCCAGGGCTTCCCAAATGTGTAGGTGGTGATGGTGGACGATGTAAGGCGCAATGAATAACGAGGACACAAGGTTGCAGTCTCTTTACCTTTACTGAAGACTTCAGCATTCACAGTCCAGAGTACAGATCACAGGGTAGGCAGAGTCCGGCCGGTCTGAAGGCAAATCCAGAGTTCTCTTATCCAGGTGGAAATCAGTAGCCTTCCTACTAGCACCTGGGTGTTGTAGTACCTCCCTGCTGAGCACCACGGGATAGTCCTCACAACCTTCAAAGATGTTCTAGATGTTATTTCTTCCTCTCTGTCCCCCAGATGGTATGGATAGGACATACCCGAATGACTGATGGCCTGAGGTTTGTTTATAGGGACCCTAGAGATGCCCCGACCCCCACAATTTGCCACTGTGTCTTCTTAGGTTTTAAGGTCAGGCAGCCAACTTGGAATTGACTGTCCTGCCGGTCTTTGAAGTAATGCGTAGAGTCAATTACTCCCTTGGTATTCCGGCCACTGGCTACGCGCCTCAGAAGGAGGCAGCCTCTTACAGGACAGAACTCCTTCTGGTGTTGTCTCCTTGTGCTGTGACTTCATTTCTCACTCCCTGCAACACAATTCCTTTCTTGTCCTTCCTTAGGATGCTGCCGCACATGGGGCAGGCGCAGCTCTGTGTCTTTCTGTCTCGTGCTAGGCCTCTGTCAGGATCCCACCCCTGACAGGGACCCTCTGTCTGCAGCTGAGATGTTCCTCCTTTCCCCCTGTCTGCCTGACAGGTGTTGCCTGGGCCGAGCCCATTCAGCTTCTGACTAAAGGCCCCGTCTCACATAGCGATTTACCAACGATCACGACCAGCGATACGACCTGGCCGTGATCGTTGGTAAGTCGTTGTGTGGTCGCTGGGGAGCTGTCACACAGACAGCTCTCTCCAGCGACCAACGATCAGGGGAACGACTTCGGCATCGTTGAAACTGTCTTCAACGATGCCGAAGTCCCCCTGCAGCACCCGGGTAATTAGGGTAAACATCGGGTTACTAAGCGCAGGGCCGCGCTTAGTAACCCGATGTTTACCCTGGTTACCAAAAAAAACAAACAGTACATACTCACCATCTGATGTCCGTCAGGTCCCTTGCCGTCTGCTTCCTGCTCTGACTGAGATCCGGCCGTACAGTGAGAGCACAGCACAGCAGTGACGTCACCGCTGCGCTCTGCTCTCACTGTACGGCGGCACTCAGTCAGAGCAGGAAGCAGACGGCAAGGGACCTGACGGACATCAGATGGTGAGCATGTACTGTTTGTTTTTTTTTACATTTACGCTGGTAACCAGGGTAAACATCCGGTTACTAAGCGCGGCCCTGCGCTTAGTAACCCCATGTTTACCCTGGTTACCAGTGAAGACATCGCTGAATCCGTGTCACACTGATTCAGCGATGTCAGCGGGACCTCAACGACCAAAAAAAGGTCCAGGCCATTCCGACACGACCAGCGATCTCGCAGCAGGGGCCTGGTCGCTGGTACGTGTCACACATAGCGAGATCGCTACTGAGGTCGCTGTTGCGTCACAAAACTTGTGACTCAGCAGCGATCTCGCTAGCGATCTCGCTATGTGAGATGGGGCCTTAACTTTCTATCCAGCCCACCAATTTTACCCTAATGTGAGGAGTGTCCTAATAGATAGAGACAAGGCTCCCCTTGGTGGACTGGAGTATTAAGTGTGGTGTCTGTTTTGTGATACCTGGAAAGATGAACTCCTTTATTACCATCAGACGTATTACCTGGTGGAAGAGCGACATTACTGCAACGACCAGAACTCTGGGGCGCTGCAACTGTATTCTCTCTGAACATGTGCCTCAGGAAATAATTACCATGTTATCACTGATCCGCCTTCGATCAGAGAGGATGCTCTCTTTGATGGCCACAATTAGGGGAGTTGCTTATTTATGAAGTGAGATATTGACAGTTACATTATGACTAGTTTCATTAGTTTATTACCCAATCACCCCATGCATTTGCTTATTCATTTTATCTGACATTTGTATCACCATGATTTTTAGTCTATTTAGTTTTAATGATCTTGTGACAAAATGTGAAATGTATGAACTTTGCACAACTTGGAATATTATTTTTAAGAGGTTTTGTGCATGTAAGGTTTGGTCTTGCTTTAGACCTTTAGCCAAAATAATAAATATGTAGAATTTTTTTCAAAACTTATTTGATGCAAAATTGCTTGAAGTTGGCCAAAAGTGTAATCATAAATGAAAAATAGACTAAAACCATATTCTCCAAATTTTTAGAATAGCAGTCTGGAAAGAATTTTTTTTCTATATTTCTATGCCCCCTTTTGATCATGCCTATTCACACCCCTCTATGCTTCCTAAATGTGTATTTGTCCACTACTGGAAATGAGGTTTTGAGAGGATTTGCCCTGGAAAACAAATCAACACTTCTGGGAAGTCTCTTCTTTTATTCAGAGCATTCAGGACTTTATGGGAGGGTTTGTAAGCATGACTAAAACTAGAGAAAATAGAACAAAAGAAGGACTTGGATATTCTGGTTACAGGTAAGCTAAGCAATCGTATCCAATGTCAAGCAGCAGCTGCAAAAGCAAAGTTGATTTTAGGGTGTATAAAAAGAGAGATTAAAAACTTATCAACCCAATATAACACTACCCTTCTATAATCCCCTTGTAAGACCACATTTCAAATATAAGACTCCGTTTTGGGCTCCAAAAGGGCTAGAAAACTCAAGCTTGTTCAATTCGGGAAAAAACATGACTTTCCGGGTGATCTCACTTATATGTACACACGTGGTCCAAATTTTTTGGTACCCCTCGTTTAATGACAGAAAAGCCCACAATGGTCACAGAAATAACTTGAATCTGACAAAAGTAATAATAAATAAAAGATCTATGAGAATGAACAAATGAAAGTCAGAAATTGCTTTTAAACCATGCTTCCACAGAATTTAAATTAAAATTAAACTCATTAAATAGGCCTGGACAGAAATGATGATACTCCTGAAAATAATATGACAAAAGGGACATGTTAAATCAAGGTGTGTCCACTAACTAGCATAACAGGTGTCTACACGCAACATGGACCAGAGGAAGCGAAGGAAAGAATTGTCTCAGGAGATTAGTAAGGAAATTATAGAAAAACATGTTAAAGGCAAAAGTTCTAAGACCATCTCCAAGCAGCTTGATTTTCCTGTGACTACAGTTGCACATATTATTCAGAAATTTAAGATCCATGGCAACCTCCTTGGACGTGGCTGCTGGATGAAAATCGATGACAAATCCAAGAGACGGATAATACGAATGGTAACAAAAGAGCCCAGAAAACTTCTAAACAGATTAAAGGTGAACTTCAAGCTCAATGGAAATTTTTGGCAAGGCACATCAGCTCTATGTTCACAAACAGAAAATTGAAGCATATTAAGAAAAGAACACTGTCCCAACTGTGAAACATGGAGGAGGCTCTGTTATGTTCTGGGACTGCTTTGCTGCATCTGGCACAGGGTGTCTAGAATCTGTGCAGAGTGCAATGAAATCTCAAGACTATCAAGGGATTCTAGAGAGAAATGTGCTGCCCAGTTTCAGAAAACATGGTCTCAGTCACAGGTCATGGGTCTTGCAACAGGATAATGACCCAAAACACAAAGCTAAAAACACCCAAGAATGGCCAAGAGGAAAACATTGGACTATTCTGAAGTGGCCTTCTATGAGCACTGACCTAAATCCTATTGAGCATCTTTGGAAAGAGCTGAAACATGCCGTCTGGAAAAAGCAACCTTTAAACACAAGACAACTGGAGCAGTTTGCTCTTGAGGAGTGGGCCAAAATACCTGTCAAGAGGTGCAGAAGTCTCATTGACAGTTGCAGCAATCATCTGATTGCAGTGATTGTCTCAAAAGGTTGTGCAACAAAATATTAAGTTAAGGGTACCATCATTTCTGTCCAGGCCTATTTCTTTAGTTTTATTTTTTTTTTAATTCTGTGGAAGCATGGTTGGTTCTCTTGGCAGAAAACGCAGGTGCAATTTTTATGCGGATTTTCATGCTTATTTTTCATACAGATTTGTATACGTTTTTATAAGCTAGATAAAAATATATTATTTAACAAAAGAAAAAAAGAATTGTGATGTCATTTCCTTGTCCAACCTCTTCTTTTTCATTCTCCATTGAAGACCATAATTGTTGTGAATTCCGCTCTTGGGCTCCCTCCGGTGGCTGTAAGTGGCACTATTATGAGTTCTGTTCTTGGGCTCCCTCCGGTGGTTATAAGTGGTACGGCTGCTCCTTGGATTTAGCAGTCAGCAGCTGCTTCCACTGATTGTCTATTCGGGCTCGGCTATTTAGCCTGGCTCTATCCTTCAGTTAGTGCCAGTTGTCAATGTTCCTGGTTGGATTCACATCTCTGCTTGTATTTCTCTGCTATTCTGACCAGATCATCAAAGATAAGTCCTGGCTTGGTTCTTTGCAGTCCATATGTTGTGGACTTAATAGTTCAGTACATTCTATGTTTTTTCTAGTCCAGCTTGTCAGTTTGGATTTATTCAGTTAAGCTGGAAGCTCTGGAGAAGCAGATTTATCCTCCACACCTTTAGTCAGGTGGTGGAGATTTTTGTAAACTCTGTTGTGGATTTTTCTAGTATTTTAATACTGACCGCACAGTATTCTGTCCTGTCCTATCTATCTAGCTAGATTGGCCTCCTTTGCTATATCCTGGTTTCATTCTGTGTATGTCATTTCCCTCTCCACTCACAGTCAATATTTGTGGGGGGCTGTCTATCCTTTGGGAATTTTCTCTGAGGCAAGATAGCTTTCCTGATTCTATCTTTAGGGGTATTTAGTCCTCCGGCTGTGACGAGGTGTCTAGGGAGTGACTGGAACATCCCACGGCTACTTCTAGTGTTAAGTTCAGGGTCTGCGGTCAGTAAAGGTACCACCTCCTCCAGAGCACGTCCCATGTTGCTCCTAAACCACCAGTTCATAACACATAATATCATTACATACCATGTTCAAATATAATGCTTACACACACAAAACAAATATAAGTGAATATATATTATCTATCTGTATAATCGTCTAAGGAGTACTTCCATCTGTCTGTCTGTCTGTAATGGAAATCCCGCGTCGCTGATTGGTCACGGCCGGCAGGCCGCAACCAATCAGCGACAGGCTTAGTCCAGCCACAAATTGGTCCCTCCCTACTCTCCTCAAGTCAGTGCCCCCTCCCTACTCCCCTCCAGTCAGTGTCAGTGTGTCGCCCCATCCCGGACCAACATTTTACTATTGAGGCTGCCTATGCAGCATCAATAGTAAAAACATATAATGTTAAAAATAATGTAAAAAAAAAAAACGTGCTATTCTCACCTTCCGTCGTCCACCGATGCGCGCGATGCTGCCGCCAGCTTCCGTTCCCAGTGATGCATTGCGAAATTACCCAGATGACTTAGCGGTCTCGCCATCTGGGTAATTTCGAAATGCATCACTGGGAATGGAAGCTGGCGGCAGCATCGCGCGCATCGGGACCACTTCGGTGGACGCCGGAGGGTGAGTATATAACTATTTTTATTTTAATTCTTTTTTTAACAGGGATATGGTGCCCACAATGCTATATAGTACGTGGGCTGTGTTATCACAATGCTATATAGTATGTGGGCTGTGTTATATACTACGTGGGCAGTGTTATATACTGTTTGGGCTGTGTTATATACTGCGTGGCTGCTATATACTACGTGGGCACTGTTTTATACTGCATGGGCTGTGCTATATACTACATGGGCTGTGTGTATATACTATGTGGGCAGTGTTATATACTGCATGGGCTGTGTTATATACTACATGGGCTGTGTTATATACTGCGTGGGCTGTGCTATATAGTATGTGGGCTGTGTTATATACTGCATGGGCTGTGCTATATATTACGTGGGCTGTGTTATATACTATGTGGCTGCTATATACTACGTGGCTCCTATGTACTACATGGCTGTGCTATATACTACGTGGCTGTCTGTGTTACGTGGGCTGTGCTATATACTATGTGGCTGCTATATACTACGTGGCTGGGCACTATACTATGTGGCTGTTATGTACTACATGGCTGTACTATATCCTGCATCCTGAACCCCCGACATCCTGCGCCACGAACCTCTGACATCCTGCACCCTGAATCCCCGACATCGAGCACCCCGAACCCCTGACATCCTGCGACCAATCAGCGACAGGCGCAGTCTGGCCACGAATTGGCTCCAGATTTGAACCATGCTTCTCTTATTGGCCAGCTGGTTGAGACCAATCAGCGATATTGGTGCGGAATTTAACCCCCACTCACAGCACGACGTACATACATACATACATATTCTAGAATATCCGATGCGTTAGAATCAGGCCACCATCTAGTATATATATATATATATATATATATATATATATATATATATATATATATATATATATATATACAGTACAGACCAGCTGCTGCTGAGATAGGGTCAGAATCGTGCAACTGTTCAGTCCACAACTCCTGAGAAACCAACAGTCCTTTTTAGGGTTAATTCGGGGGTCCCGTCTTTGTGCGCATATCCACATCAGTGCAAGGCCTGCAGGCACTGTACAGTACAGACCAAAAGTTTGGACACACCTCATTTAAAGATTTTTCTGTATTTTCATGACTATGAAAATTGTACATTCACACTGAAGGCATCAAAACTATGAATTAACACATGTGGAATTATATACTTAACAAAAAAGTGTGAAACAACTGAAATTATGTCTTATATTCTAGGATCTTCAAAGTAGCCACCTTTTGTTTTGATGACTGCTTTGCACACTCTTGGCATTCTCTTGATGAGCTTCAAGAGGTTGTCACAGTGAATGGTCTTCCAACAATCTTGAAGGAGTTCCCAAAGATTCTTAGCACTTGTTGGCCCTTTTTTACCTTACATACATTGATATGTGTTTTTTTTTTTGCACTTTATCTTGCAGGGCGCAGTCAGACCAAGATGGCTCTGTAAACTGTAGGCCTCTATTCACACAGCATGCATTTTGTAGCACTGGGCAGCCCGCCTGTATGTGCGTTAGTAATAGGCTGTAGACCAGATGCTCTGCATTGCTTGTTTGAACAATGCCACATACAGACTATTATCGTTTATCCTTTTGTGCACTAATGCCAAACAACTAATACTGGATTGAAAGTGGTTGTTTCATTAGTAGTTAGTTTTTGCACCTGTGTTGTTGCCATCATTTATCGGGTCTGATGCACCCTGCTGGTGCATTTGTTTGGAGGCTTCAGCAGGTAACCATCTCTGCTTTTTTCTCTGTGACCCTTTTGCCTTCACTCACCAGTGAGCGGTCCAGCTCACCCCAAACCATCTCGATTGGGTTCAGGTCTGGTGACTGTGGAGGCCAGGTCATCTGACGTAGCACCCCATCACTCTCCTTCTTGGTTAAATAGCCCTTACACAGCCTGGAGGTGTGTTTGGGGTCATTGTCCTGTTGAAAAATAATGATGGTCCAACTAAACGCAAACTGGATGGAATAGCATGCCGCTCCAAGATGCTGTGGTAGCCATGCTGGTTCAGTATGCATTCAATTTTGAATAAATCCCCAGCAGTGTCACCAGCAAAGCACCCCCACACCATCACATCTCCTCCTCCATGCTTCACGGTGGGAACCAGGCATGTAGAGTCCATCCGTTCACCTTTTCTGCGTCGCACAAAGACACGGTGGTTGGAACCAAAGATCTCAAATTTGGACTCATCAGAACAAAGCACAGATTTCCACTGGTCTAATGTCCATTCCTTGTGTTCTTTAGCCCAAACAAGTCTCTTCTGCTTGTTGCCTGTCCTTAGCAGTGGTTTCCTAGCAGCTATTTTACCATGAAGGCCTGCTGCACAAAGTCTCCTCTTAACAGTTGTTGTAAAGATGTGTCTGCTGCTAGAACTCTGTGTGGCATTGACCTGGTCTCTAATCTGAGCTGCTGTTAACCTGCAATTTCTGAGGCTGGTGACTCAGATAAACTTATCCTCAGAAGCAGAGGTGACTCTTGGTCTTCCTTTCCTGGGGCGGTCCTCATGTGAGCCAGTTTCTTTGTAGAACTTGATGTTTTTTGCCACTGCACTTGGGGACACTTTAAAAGTTTTCCCAATTTTTTGGACTGATTGACCTTCATTTCTTAAAGTAATGATGGCCACTCTCTTATTTTACTTAGCTGCTTTTTTCTTGCCATAATACAAATCCTAACAGTCTATTCAGTAGGACTATCAGCTGTGTATCCACCAGACTTCTGCACAACACAACTGATGGTCCCAACCCCATTTATAAGGCAAGAAAGCCCACTTATTAAACCTGACAGGGCACACCTGTGAAGTAAAAACCATTCCCGGTGACTACTTCTTGAAGCTCATCAAGAGAATGCCAAGAGTGTGCAAAGCAGTCATCAAAGCAAAAGGTGGCTACTTTGAGGAACCTAGAATATAAGACATATTTTCAGTTGTTTCACACTTTTTTGTTAAGTATATAATTCCACATGTGTTAATTCATAGTTTTGATGCCTTCAGTGTGAATTTGCAATTTTCATGGTCATGAAAATACAGAAAAATCTTTAAATGAGAAGGTGTGTCCAAAGTTTTGGTCTGTACTGTACCTATAAATAGAAAAATCAGACAAACTGAACATTTTGCAGTGGTCTCTTAATTTTTGCCAAAGCTGTATATACAAAAGACACAGTGTCCAAGTGGACAAGTACATAGTATGTAACAAAGTATTAAGGATTGTGCTAAGGTGCTGAGGTATATAGAAAAAAATAATAAAAGGTGTGTCCAAACTTTTGGTCTGTGCAGATATATGAGGGCTGTTACGGAAATACTACACTGGCAAATATGTGGCCTTTTTATATTTTTTTATGCTAAATAGTGCTGTATATAATTAGAGTATCAGACAGTAAAAAAAGTGGTCCACCGGTCTACAATGACCAAACTTGGAGCATCCAGTTATATGAGGGCTGTCACGGAAATACCACACTGGCAAATATGTGGCCTTTTTTTTTTAAATGCCAAATAGTGCTGTATATAATTAGAGTAACAGACAGCAAAAACAGTGGCTAAATGGCCTAAAATGCCAAAACATGGAGCACGCAGATATTTGAGGCTTTTTTGATGAATTTAAAACACCAAAACAAAAAAGTGGCACAAGGCTAGGACACACAACTATGCTACGTATGCCTGACAAACTATGATTTTTAAACAGGCCTCAGTCTGACAGAACACACTGTATATTTTTTTTGGGGGGTGAATTTTTTGGAAAAAAAGGTAAAGAAGCTGCAGCAGCAGCAGACAGTTATGGAGCTTTGGGAGGGATGCAGTGGGAGCAATGGACACACATACAGTGCCTGCAGCCCTTGCACTGATGTGGATGTGATGTGCCCTGCTTACCTAGCACTGCAATATCGGGACCCACGAATTAGCCCTAAAAAGGACTGTTGGTTTATCAAAAGTTGTGGATGTAAGAGTTGCAGACCTACACTAACTATAAAAACCACGATTCTGACCCTATCTCGGTAGCAGCGATCCCTACTCTCGCTGAATCCGGAGAAGAATGTGGTGAGCAGGGTGGCACCAGGTCTCCTATACTTGGGATGATGCTGTGCGGCCAAGCCAATCACTGCACGACCACAACAAAGATGGCTGCTGCGTTTCATGGCCTGGCAGACAATCCCTTCAGTGTGATTGGGTCTCTAAAGTCCACCAGAAATGCTGGGTGGAGACACCAGTTACCACCGAATAATCCCGGAAATGCTCAATGCTCGCCAAGTACACTGAGCATAGTGATACTCGGGCGAGTATCGAGCAGTGGCGAGCACGTTCGCTCATCACTAATGGTCAGCGGTTTCCTCTCTCTCCTGTAGAGTGTAAGCTATTATGGTCAGCGGTGTCCTCTCTCTCCAGCAGAGTGTAAACTTTTATGATCAGCGTCATCCTCTCTCTTGTCTACAAAGTGTGAGCTCTTATGGTCAGCAAGGTCCCCTCTCTCTCCTCTCCCTCACATGTAGTTTATGAGTAAGTACAAGCTTTCCAGTATTTAACTGTGCCACAATAGGGATAAAGAAGTAATAGTTTATACCATGCCTAATTGGTTGAAAAACATAGGGATGACTGAGCTTAACCACTATCGAAAGTACGTGACAAATTCTTTATAGATTAACTCAATTTGTCCTAAAATGTGTCTCCTGAATCTGCTAGAACTTAAGTACAGCAGAAGTCAATTATGTCCAAAGGCCTGTACCACGCTGATTACCAACACTGATTTATATTTAATTCACAGATGGACTAATATAATTGAGTAAAATACATGTTATATGTCTAAATGAACCATATGACAACTGTTAGTAATGTGCTTTGCACAAAATATAAAAGGTCTGATTTGCTCTTAATAAGTAATTTATGCAGTCAAACCAGAAGATTCGGGACCTTGTTGTCACCATCTCATGGAAAATTGTGACATCTTTGTCATTCAAAAACAAGCTGACTAATTACCAGACTCTCTGTCTAGATCAAGAATTATCATCCTTAGAAAGGAGAACCAGCTATAAATGTGCTCTTGTATACTACAGAGCACAATGTTGTTGTTCATTATAATCACGGAAGGTCGTGTAAATGACATTTCTTAAGTGTCTTTGCATACTCAAAATTCCTTCATATATTAATTGAGTAATCTTCCACTGTATGCATGTGACTTGATGTTACAAAATGTACCAATAGTACAAAAAAAATCACATGATAAACTAGAGTTGACCCAAAATCCACATTTTACACCGTTGGGCAATTTTCCATTTTTCCTTTTTAACTTCCCTTCTTCCAAGAACCATAACTTTTTTTTATTTTTCCAGCCATATAGCCGTATGATGGCTTGTTTTTTGCAGGATGAGATGTACTTTTGAATTACATCATTCATTCTGCTATATAGTGTACTGCAAATCAGGAAAAAAATCCAAATGCAGTGAAATTACAAAAAAAGTGCAATTCCACAAATGTTTTTTTATTTTTTTTATTTACCATGTTCTCTATATTATAAAACTGACCTGACAATAGGATTCCTCAGGTCAGTTCAAGTAAGCAGATATCAAACATGTATACTTTTCTTTTTATTTAAGTGGTGTAAAAATACTAAGAAATCTGTCACCGCAAAATGTCACTTTTGTCGTTATTTTCCAAGACCCGTAACGTTCTAATTTTTCAGGATCTAGTGCTGTGTGAGGGCTTATTTTTTGAGCCTTGAGCTGACATTTTTCCTTTTTTGGGAGTAGATACGATATTTGGATCGTCTTTTATTACAGTGTTGTGGTGACGAATAAAAATGTAATTCTGGAGTTTTTTTTTTCTCGTTAAGCCATTTACCGACTGGATTAACTATGTAACTATGGATTAATTTATTTATATTTTGATAGATCAGACATTTCTGAATGTAGTGATACCAAATATGTGTATTTTTTATTGTTTTATTTATAATGGGGCAAAAGGGGTGATTTGAACTTGTGTTTCTTTAAAATCTTTTTTAAAACTTTATAATTCTTTTTACTGTATTAAGGGACATTAACACTGCTATGTATAGCAGAAATCATGATCTCCTATTAATGCCGGCGATGGGCTGGCTTTCAAAGGCGTATTGTGATGACAGGCATGGGGGTCTTCAGCAGACCCTTGTCTGTCATATTAAACAATTGACACCCCGTGATCATGTGTTGGGCACACTGATGGGTGGGAACAATGATGCGCTTCCTTTCTGCATATATTAAATGCTGCTGTCAGTGATTGAGATTGGCATTTAACTGGTTAACAGACATGGGTGAATCTTTGATCAACCTGTGGCTGTTAGGCTGGTTTCACACTTGCGTTTTTATCTGCATGCGTTTTTTAAAAAAACGCATGTGTGAAAAAACGCATGTAATCGCGGCAAAACGCCGCGTTTTTTAGACGCATGCGTTTTTTTTTTTTCCCATGAAAAAATCAACTAGAAAATCCACTAATAGTAGAATTAACTAGGGTTAGGGTTAGGGGTAGCTTTTTATTAGAAGAATGTCCTGGTCACCGTAACCCTAACCCTACCCCTAACCCCTAAACGTAACTGAAATACGTGGCACTGAAATACGTGGTACGTGGCACTTAAATACGTGGCACTTAAATACGTGGCACTATGACTGTCAGAAAATGTTCATTAAACGGTTAGGGGTGAGGTTAGGGGTAGAGTTAGGGTTAGGGTTTGGATCCCTTTTATCACCTTGATGGTGGTGGGTGGCTTTTCAGTCTGTTTTCTGTTTTTTTTCTATAAAAACGCATGCGTTTTTAACGCAAACAAACGCATGTGCTTAAAAACGCATGCGTTTACATAGACAGCAATGCATTTTTTTGCCGCGAAAAAACGCGCAAAAAAATACTACAGGTTGCATTTTTGAAAATGAACGCATGCAGAAAAAAAACGCATGCGTTTGAAAACGCGACTAAACGCAAACAAAAAAAAACGCATGCGTTTTCAATGTTAAATATAGGGGGAAAAAACGCATGCGTTTTTTGTGCAAAAAACGCTGCAGACAAAAACGCAAGTGTGAAACCAGCCTTAGAGGCCCATGATGGCTGATTAAATCAGTAATCAAGTGCAGGGAAAGATGCGGACTCAGCGTGGGAGCCTGCATAAAAGGCATGGATATGATCAATACAATACATGTATGACAACAATCGTGAAGTGGTTCAAGAGAGAGGAACTCTCTAGAGAAGTGTTTGTGCTGGGACTAACCTGAACCGTGGGTGTTTTGCTAATTGTGAGCAAGAGGAACTGCACTACCGCAAGGTCTGTGCTTTGTGCTAACATTTTGCTTTGTTTTCCTGTTTTGCTCAGAGGGCCATGTTTGTTTTTGCTTCACCTTGGTTTATGCCACATATAATAAACCAAAGGAAGTTCTTAAAGAGACAGTGTTCCTGTTTCTAACTCTGTGTACAGCTGAGTAAGCCGATTTAGCACAGGGTGCAAACTCTAATCACACACAGAAACGCTGATCTCTTTATGTCCCAAATTCTATCTTCTCAATGTACCTTCTATCAAATTAGGTAAAAAACAACCAAACTTCTTTTGCATATTTTGAGAGCCATCAAATGTTTTGAGAGCCATCAAATGTCTAATTACTATCAATTGGTAACTCCACCTCCTTTCGTTCTGGAATTATATACCCAAATCAAGGATAATTGAAACATGAAACACCTAACACTGCTATCAAATAATTAGATAGAGATGTTTGATCAATATGGTTTGATTGAGTTTTATAAATTTGGTCTTTGAATAACTGTGAAAATATTTTTTTTAGGGTTGCATACATCTTTGTACACTGTGTTCCAAATTATTATGCAAATTGGATTTAAGTGCAAAAGCCTAACCATGACATACAAAGCCATCCACAACCTGTCTCCTCCATACATCTGTGACCTCGTCTCCCGGTACTTTCCTGCACGCAACCTCCGATCCTCACAAGATCTCCTTCTCTACTCCCCTCTTATCTACTCTTCCCACAATCGCATACAAGACTTCTCTCGTGCATCCCCCCTAATCTGGAACTCTCTACCACAACATATCAGACTCTCACCTACCATCGAAACCTTCAAAAAGAACCTGAAGACCCACCTCTTCCAACAAGCCTACAACCTGCAGTAACCACCGATCGACCAAACCACTGCACGACCAGCTCTATCCTTACCTACTGTATCATCAACCATCCCTTGTAGATTGTGAGCCCCCGCGGGCAGGGTCCTCTCTCCTCCTGTTTCAGTTGTGACTCATATTGTTCAAGATTATTGTACTTGTTTTTATTATGTATACTCCTCCTCACATGTAAAGCGCCATGGAAAAAATGGCGCTATAATAATAATAATAAATAATAATAATAAGTGTCATAAAGATTTAATTGTTTTGTTTTTCAAATAAACTCGTGGATGGTGTTGTGTCTCAGGGCTCAAGGATCACTGAAATCAATCTTAAACACATATAATAATTAGTTTTCCAGGTGATTCTAATGAAAGGAAAACTACTTTAAAATGATGTCCCCATTATTAAGCAGGCCACAGGTTTCAAGCAATATGGGAAATAAAAAGGATCTCTCTGCTGCTGAAAAGCGTTAAATAGTGCAATGCCTTGGACAAGGTATGAAAATATTAGATATTTCACGAAAACTTAAGAGTGATCATCATACTGTGAAGAGATTTGTGACTGAAACATAGCACAGACATGAAACAGAGTTTATGCAGATAAAAGCATAATGAGGAAGGTTTCTGCCAGACAAATTCATTTGATTAAGACAACAGCTGCCAAAATACCATTACAAAGCAGCAAACAGTTATTTGAAGCTGCTGGTGCCTTTGGAGTCCCTCAAACCTTAAGGTGTACGATCCTTCAAAGGCTTGCTGTGGTGCATAAACCTACTATTCGGCCACCCCTAAACAGTGTTCACAAGCAGAAATCGTTGCAGTGGACCAAGACTAATTTTCAAACAGTCTTGTTTATTGATGAGTGTCAAGCAACCCTGGAAGGTTCATATGGATTGAGTAGTGGATGGTTGGTGGAAGGCCACCATGTCCCAACAAGGGTGCGACGTCAGCAAGGAGGTGGAGGAGTTATGTTTTGGGCAGGAATCATGGGAAAACAGCTGGTAGGGTCCTTTAACCCCTTTCTGACATGACGTACCATCCCGTCAAGGTGGTATGGGCCCGTATGACCACTGACGGGGTAGTACGTCATCATCGATCGGCCTCGCTCAAGGGGGGGCGTGGCCGATCGGTGCCGGGTGTCAGCTGGCTGACTATCACAGCTGACATCCGGCACTATGTGCCAGGTGCGGTCATGGACCGCTCCTGGCATACTAACCCCTGGAACACTGCGATCAAACATGATCGCAGCGTTCCGGCGGCATAGGAAAGCATCGCGCAGGGAGGAGGCAATGTGATCGCGTTGCTCCGAGGGTCTCCTTTGTCATCCTCCCTGCACGCTCCGGATCCAAAATGGCCTCGAGGCTCCTTCCGGGTCCTGCAGGGAGGCGGCTTGCAAGCGCCTGCTCAGAGCAGGCGTCAGCAAGCCTTCTGCAGTGCCTGTTAGATCGCTGATCTGACACAGTGCAATGCAAAGTGTCAAATCAGAAATCTGACACTATATAGTCATGTCCCCCCCCCGTCACAAAGTAAATAAGTAAAAAAAAAATATTTACATGTGTAAAAAAAAAAAAAAAAAAATCCTAAATAAAGAAAAAAAAAATATTGTTCCAATAAATACATTTCTTTATCTAAATGAAAAAAACAAAACAATAAAAGTACACATATTTAGTATCGCCGCGTCCGTAATGACCTGACCTATAAAACTGTCCCACTAGTTAACCCCTTCAGTGAACACAGTAAAAAAAAGAACGAGGCAAAAAACAACGCTTTATTCTCATATTGCCGAACAAAATGTGGAATAACACGCGATCAAAAAGAATGATATAAAAAAGCATGGTACCGCTGAAAATGTCATCTTGTCCCGCAAGAAACAAGCCATGATACCGCATCATCAGCGATAAAATAAAAAAGTTATAGTCCTCAGAATAAAGCGATGAAAAAATAATTATTTTTTATATAAAATAGTTATCATATAAAAGCGCCAAAATATAAAAAAATATAAATGAGGTTTTGCTGTAATCGTACTGACCCGAAAAATAAAATTGCTTTATCAATTTTACCAAACGTGAAACGGTATAAACGCCCCCCACGAGAAATTCATGAATTGCTGGTTTTTGGTCATTCTGCCTCACAAAAATCTGAATAAAAAGCGATCAAAAAATGTAACGTCCCTGAATATGGTACCAATAAAAACGTCAGCTCGTCCCACAAAAAACAAGATCTCACATGACTCTGTGGACCAAAATATGGAAAAATTATAGCTCTCAGAATGTGGAGACGCAAAAACAATTTTTTCCAATAAAAAGCGTCTGTTAGTGTGTGACAGCTGCCAATCATAAAAATCCGCTAAAAAACCACTATAAATAGTAAATCAAACCCCCCTTCATCACCCCCTTAGTTAGGGAAAAATGATAAAATAAAAAAAAAGTATTTATTTCCATTTTGCCATTAGGGTTAGGGTTGGGGCTAAAGTTAGGGTTAGGGTTGGGGCTAAAGTTAGGGCTAAAGTTAGCGTTAGGGTTGGGGGCTAAAGTTAGGGTTAGGATTGAGGCTAAAGTTAGGGATGGGGCTAAAGTTAGGGATAAGGTTTGGATTACATTTACGGTTGGGTTTAGGGTTAGGGGTGTGTCAGGGTTAGGGGTGTGGTTAAGGTAAAGGTGGGGACTTTCCAAAATGGTGTCACAGGTGGGGGGTTTCAAAGTTTAGGCACATCAGGGGCTCTCCAAACGCGACATTGCATCCTATCTCAATTCCAGTCAATTTTGCATTGAAAAGTCAAATGGCGCTCCTTCCCTTCCGAGCTCTGCCATGCGCTCAAACTGTGGTTTATCCCCACATGTTGCGCATAAGCATACTCAGAACAAATTGCACAACAACTTTTGGGGTCCAATTTCTCCTGTTACCCTTGGTAAAATAAAACAAATTGGAGCTGAAATAAATTTTTTGTGAAGAAAAGTTAAATGTTCATTTTTTGTTAAACATTCCAAAAATTCCTGTGAAACACCTGAAGGGTTAATAAACTTCTTGAATGTGGTTTTAAGCACCTTGAGGGGTGCAGTTTTTAGAATGGTGTCACACTTGGGTATTTTCTATCATATAGACCCCTCAAAGTGACTTCAAATGTGATGTGGTCCCTAAAAAAAATGGTGTTGTAAAAATGAGAAATTGCTGGTCAACTTTTAACCCTTATAACTCCCTAGCAAAAAAAAAAAATTGGCTCCAAAATTGTGCTGATGTAAAGTAGACATGTGGGAAATGTTACTCATTATGTATTTTGTGTGATATATCTCTGTGATTTAAGGGTATAAAAATTCAAAGTTGGAAAATTGCGAAATTTTCAAAATGTTGCCAAATTTCTGTTTTTTTTCACAAATAAATGCAGGTAATATCAAACAAATTTTACCACTATCATGAAGTACAATATGTCACAAGAAAACAATGTCGGAATCATCAGGATGTGTTGAAGAGTTCCAGAGTTATAACCTCATAAAGGGACAGTGGTCAGAATTGTAAAAATTGGCCTGGTCATTAACGTGCAAACCACCCTCGGGGGTAAAGGGGTTAAGGTTCCTGATGTGAAAATGACCCCTGCAGAGTATGTTGAGTTTCTGCCTGCAGTCAATGTAAAAAAAGGGCTCCAGCTCTGGAATAAAATATAAAAAACCTTGTAATTAGACATATTAAAAAGCTGCTAGTAAGCGACCGACATGGTTAGTGGAAGAGAACAAACCATGTTGGTCGCTTACTAGCAGCTTTTTAATATGTCTAAATAAAAGGCTTTTTATATTTTATTCCTGAGCTGGAGCCCTTTTTCTACTTTGACTACAGTTACCAGCGTTCTGGCAGTAATGCTTTCTCCCGTGCTCGGATTGAATTCAACCACATTGGATTGGACTTATTAAGGGTGAGCTGAAACATTTTCTCTTTTTACAGAATTTCTGACTGACAACTTTCTTCCATGGTCTAAAAAGCAGAAATGTGCCTTCAGGAGCAAAATCATCTTCATGCTGACAATGCACCATCTCATGCTGCTGCAAAGAATATCTCTGAGTCATTGGCTGCTCTGAGCATAAAAAGAGATAAACTCATGGTGTGGCCACCATCTTCCCTGACCTCAACCCTATAGAGAACCTTTGGAGTATCATCAAGCAAAAGATCTATGAGGGTGGGAGGCAGTTCACATCAAAACAGCAGCTCTGGGAGGCTATTCTGACTTCATGCAAAGAAATACAAGCAGAAACTCTCCAAAAACTCACAAGTTCAATGGATGCAAGAATTGTGAAGGTGATATCAAAGAAGGGTTCCTATGTTAACATGTAACTTGGCATGTTAGGATGTTTTAGAGTTAAATAGCTTTTTTGTTCAGTGAATGAGACCTCCTAATGCTGAAAATTCCACAAATAAGCATTTTCAGTTCTTTAAAACATATCAAATGTTTAGAAATTCTACTGTGCCTAATAATTTGGAACAGTGCATTTTGAGTTTTTATTCATTATGGAGATTATACTGTTATCATTGGGAGGTTTCTTCAATGACTGACTGTCATTTACACTGACCATTTAGGAAAATCCGAGAAAAATGTCATTTGCGTAATAAGTTAGAACATGGTGTATATTGGAGGCCTCTCCCCGAAGTTGAGCTACAATCTTTACAGAATATAAGATACCCTCTTCCTTTTTGTCCTCCTGTTGTAAGCCACATTTCTGCTTTCACATTGTTTGTGTCACATTTGTTGGTTTTACGATAAAAATTTAAAATCATATAAACTCAAATATATAAGGTATAGAAAGATATAGAAGGTATAGACTGTGCTTATTTCTGTGCCTATGATTATTGCAAATGCATTTTATTGCACACAGTGTATGTCAATGTCTTTGTATTGTTGGAAAATATTTAATACAAATACAGTGTTAAAAAAAAATCTTCTAGTTCACTTACATTTTATTCATTCAAGAGAAGCAGCGTAATTATTACACAGATATTAGTGCACACAACAGAAGTGTTCAGAAGAACTAGTATATTTATATACCCAACTAGATGGTGGCCCGATTCTAATGCATCGGGTATTCTAGAATATGTATGTATGTAAGTCGCGCTTAGCACACCCACGTAGTATATAGCACACCCACATAGTATATAACACAGCCAAGTAGTATAAAGCACAGCCACGTAGTATATAGCACAACCACATAGTATATAACACAGACAGCCATGTAGTATATAACACAGCCACATAGTACATAGTAGCCACGTAGTATATAACACAGCCACGTAGTATATAACACAGCCACGTAGTGTATAACACAGACAGCCACGTAGTATATAGCACAGCCAGCCATGTAGTATATAGCACAGCCACGTAGTACTGTATATAACACAGCCATGTAGTATATAACACAGACAGCCACATAGTATATAGCACAGCCACGTAGTATATAGCACAGCCATGTAGTGTATAGCAGCCATGTAGTATATAGCAGCCACGTAGTATATAACATAGCCCACACAGTATATAACACAGCCCACATAATATATAGCACAGCCCACGCAGTATATAACAGGCCATGTAGTATATAACACAGCCCACGCAGTATATAACACTGCCCACGTAGTATATAGCAGCCAGGCAGTATATAACACAGCCCACGTAATATATAGCACAGCCCATATAGCATATAACACAGCCCACATAGTATATAACACAGGACACGCAGTATATAACACAGCCCAGGAAGTATATAACACTGCCCACGCAGTATATAACACAGCCCATGCAGTATATAACACTTCCCATGTATTATATAGCAGCCAGGCAGTATATAACACAGCCCATGTAATATATAGCACAGTCCATGTAGTATATAGCACAGCCCACATAGTATATAACACAGGCCACGCAGTATATAGCACAGCCCACACCTTATATAATACAGCCCATACAGTATATAACACAGCCCATGTAGTAAATAGCAGTATGGGCACCATATCCCTGTTAAAAAAATTAAAATAAAAAATAGTTATATACTCACCTTCCATGGTCCAATGAAGCTGTCCCGATGCGCGCGATGCTGCCTCCAGCTTCTGTTCTCAGTGATGCATTGCAAAATTACCCAGATGACTTAGCGGTCTTGCAAGACCGCTAAGTCATCTGGGTAATTTCACAATGCATCACTGGGAACAGAAGCTGGCGGCAGCATCGCACGCATCGGTGGACGTCGGGAGGTGAGAATAGCACAATGTTTTTATTATTTTTAACATTATATCTTTTTACTATTGATGCTGCATAGGCAGCATCAATAGTAAAAAGTTGGTCCGGGATGGGGCGACACACTGGCACTGACTGGAGGGGAGTAGGGAGGGGCACTGACTGGAGGAGAGTAGGGAGGGGCCAATTCGTGGCCTGACTAAGCCTGTCGCTGATTGGTCGTGGCCGGCAGTGACAGGCGACGCGGGACTTCCATTACAGACAGACAGAAAGACAAACAGACAAACAGATGGAAGTACCCCTTAGACGATTATATAGATAGATATTACATAATCTTTGAGGACACTGATGGATCTTAACAAAATTGTGGGATAAATTATAAAGCGCATAACATAAAAATCAGGAAAGATGTAAAAAAAACCCAATGGCACTCACCCAAGATACCAATTTTCTTTTATTGGGGCTCTGTTCATTTTGATGTCATGGCTTTTATTCATAACAAAGCTACATTGGATCCATTAACAAACTGATACTCATAAATCCAGATGTACTTTAATTTTTTTATATCTTATATTGCCATACAAATTGGTAGAGAGACAACTGAATTTCTAAAGGTATCCTAAAACACACCCATGAGCCAAGCCAAAATCATCATGCTAATGAACAGATCTTTTCCTACATTTTTTCATAATCTAATATATAAAGCTGAATGTGTGTGTGTGTATGTCCGGGATTGGCATCTGCACGGTCGCAGCTACAGCCACAAAATCTTGCACAGTCACACATCTGGACCCCGAGAACGTCATAGGCTATGTTGTGAGGCGAAATTTTAACCCCGCGCATTCCAATTCACCAAACAATTTTGACCTTATCTACATAATGGGGAAAAAGTGAGAGGAAAAGTGTTGGAGGCAAATTGACAGCTGCCAGATGTGAAAAAGGGGGACTTAAAGAATGAGAGCGATGGTGCCAAAGAGTATATACCGTACAGTTGCTAAGGTGTGGCCCCGACATGGGATACTCACCACACACGGGGATATGAACACACACACAAAATGCGCCACACACTGCCACGTGCTTGAACACATATACCACCCTCAGCACACATTTCACCACACATACACCAACCTCGCCACATAAAAGTCAAAAAACAAAAGTCGCCACTCAATATTCGTCACATGCAAAACTCGCCACATGTAAAACTAGGCTCACGCAAAACTCGCCACACGTGCAAAACTCACCTCATGGAAAACTCACCACACGCAAAACTTGCCTATGCGGAAAAATTGCCACATGCACAAAAGTTGCAACACATGCAAAGGTTGTCTCACACAAAACTTGCACATACTCAAAACGCACCACACATAAAACTCGCCATGCGCAAAACTCACCATGCGCAAAACTTGCTGCTCACAACTTGCTACACTAACCTGTCACATGCAACTCGACACAAAAAGTTGCTACACGCATGTCGCCACACAAAACTCATCTCACAAAAATCGCTACATGCATGTCGCCACAGCAACTCAACACACACAACTTGACACATGAAACTCGCCCTAAAACACACACAAGTCTGGTATTATCCTTCAAAAATAAAAATCTGATTAATATGCAGACAAACTACAAGAGCAGCAAATCTACCACATAGGAAATATGGCATCTGTCAGTCACGTGACCTGTCTATTATGTGTATGTGTGAGCTAATATATACTGGGGGGAGGGCTTCCTTTTGGCTGGGGATTTATCAGGCTGCCAATAGCAACCAATCACAGCTCAGCTTCTATTTTGCTACAGTTAATTACTCTGATCTGTGATTGGTTAATATAGGCAACAAAGGACATTCTCAGTATAACAAAGCTTGTGTGAGGTAATAGCATGTCAGTTAGGGTGTGTTGGTGGATAGGCTGATGTCAGTCACATTACCTCTATGTGAGAGGATATGGAAACTGTCAGTTACAGACTATTTTTACCACCATAATGCCTCATAAGAAAAGAAATTCCATGGCATGAATGTCAGCTGATGCAAAAAGAAAAACTGCATTTGGGCCAATGAAAAATGTGAAGACCAAGAAACAAAGCTGACACACATGAGAACAGCAGCTGCTTCCTCAAGAGCCAATGAAATTTCTGAGCAGAGGGAAGCGAGGCTTGCAGACAAGAGAACAAGAGCTGCTTCCTCAAGGGCCAATGAACTTTCTGATGAGAGGGAAGCGAGGCTTGCAGACATGAAAACAAGAGCTGCTTCCTCAAGAGCCAATGAACTTTCTGAGGAGAGGGAAGCGAGGCTTGCAGACAAGAAAACAAGAACTGCTTCCTCAAGGGCCAATGAACTTTCTGAGGAGAGGGAAGCAAGGCTTGCAGATAAGAGAAGAGCTGCTTCCTCAAGGGCCAATGAGTCACTCAGCAGAGAGAAAGCTGGCTTGCCACTAAGAGAATTGCTATTTCTTCCACCAGGGCACAGGAAATGGTTGGAGATTTGAAACATGCTGCCTTTTGTTACCAGTCAGACATAAACTATCAGGATAATCCTAAAGTTCAGATAGGAAAAATGGATGTGGTCTGCATGTACTGCAGTGCCCTGAAATGGAAAGATAAACCACCAGGTTTATGCTGTGCAAATGGCAAGATAAAACTTCCATCTCTCCTGTCACCACCAGATCCCCTAAAGTCTCTAATGACAGGTACCAGTACAATATCAAAGCATTTCTTGGACAACATCAGGAAGTACAACTCCTGCTTCCAAATGACATCATTTGGTGCAACAAAAGAAATGTTTACAACAGGATTTATGCCGACATTTAAAATTCAAGGACAGGTTTACCACTCAATTGGCTCACTGCTTCCATTACAAGGAGAAGAACCTCAATTTCTTCAACTCTTCTTCATGGGAAATGCAGAAGTAGAGGCTCAACGGAGATGCTCTTTAATTCCTAACACCTGCCTTGATATTGTCACTATTTTGCTGCAGTTCCTTCACTCCAACAATCCATATGTTCAACTTTTCAAGACTGCACTTGAATGCATGCCAAATGACGATTACAAGGTTGTAATTCTAGCTGACAAAACACCACAAGGTGAACATCAGCGACGTTTCAATGCTCCCACATTTGATGAGGTAGCCATCTTGATTGGAGGTAATGATTTTCAAAGCCGTGAGCATTGTGCTTCAGAAAAGGAATAACAGTTTGCAAAGAGTAGCAGAAACTCACAGGTCCTATGATGCACTGCAATATCCAATCACCTTTTGGCAGGGACAGGATGGCTATCACTTTGGAATACGTCAGACAGATCCTACAACAGGCAACCCTTCAGGAAAGAAAGTGTCTGCCATGGACTTCTATGCATATTGGATCATGACAAGATTTGCAGAGGAAAATCACATCTTGAAATGCAAACACCTCTTCCAACAATTTATTGTTGACATGTATGCAAAGATTGAGAGTGAACGTCTTTTATATATCCGACTAAATCAAAAGAAGCTCAGGGCAGAGGAATATATTCACCTTAGAGATGCTGTTGCAAATGATGCTGATCCAAAAGAGTTGGGGAAAATGGTTATTCTTCAATCAACTGTCAATGGAAGCCCACAACACATGCATGAATACACACAGGATGCAATGACTTATGTAAGAAAGTATGGCCGTCCAGATCTTTTCATCACCTTTACTTGCAATCCTGCCTAGGAGGAAATTGGAGGGCACCTGTTGCCGGGCCAAAAAACAGTGAATTGCCATGAGCTTATTGCTTGGGTTTTCAAACAGAAACTTTAAAAAATGACTAATCTCATCACAAAATCACATATTTATGGTGAGACGCAGTGCTGGATGTATTCAGTTGAATGGCAAAAAAGAGGCCTTCCTCATGCCCACATCTTGACCTGGCTGAAGCAAAACTACAGCCTACCGAAATTGACAATATCATCAGTGCCGAATTGCCAGACCTTCAGATTGACCCATTGCTGTTTGACACATCACAAAAAACATGATCCATGGTCCGTGTGGGAGTCTCAACAAAAATTCTCCCTGAATGATTGATGGCAGGTGTTCAAAGCATTACCCCCGATCCCTGATCCAAGAAACACAAACAGGACAAGATGGATATCCAGTCTACGGAAGAAGAAAGCCAGGGGATGGTGGTTTCACAGCAAAGCTCAAAATGCGTGTTGGATCATCAGAGATAGAAATTGACAACAGATGGGTAGTGCATTACAACCCTTTGCTCTCAAAAAATCTTCCAGGCCCACATAAATGTCGAATCTTGCCACTCTGTGAAATCAATCAAGTATACCTGCAAATATGTCCACAAAGGAAGTGATCAAGCAGTTTTTGAACTCCAGAAAAATTGACCTATTATTGATGAAGTGGAGGCATTCCAGATGGGCAGGTACATAAGCAGCAATGAAGCTGTTTGGAGAATACTAGGATTCTCCATTCATGAGCACTACCCACCAGTTGTGCATCTGAGTGTGCACTTGGAAAATGGACAGATAATTTACTTTAACTGAGCAAACTTGCAGCAGCAGCAGCAGCTCCTAACACTACCTAAGACCACCCTCTTGGCATTTTTTGAGCTGTGTCAACAAGACCCTTTTGCAAAAACAATTCTCTACTGTGATTTAACAAAGTACTACACTTGGAATGCCTCCAGAAAAACACTGGAACGGAGAAAACAGGGGCTTGATATTGAAGGCTATCCAGGGGTGAAAGCAACTCTTAGTCGCGTATACACTGTTCATCCGTCAAATGCAAAGTGCTTCTACATGCGCATGTTACTTCATGTTGTCAAAGGCTCTACATCATTTTCTGACCTGAAGACCGTCGGAGGCCATGTGTGTGAAACATTCAGGGAAGCTTGCCAAAGAAAAGGACTTCTGGAAAATGATGGACACTGGGACATGACCCTCAGTGAAGCAGCAGCCACAAAAACCCCAAAGCGACTAGGAGACCTCTTTGCTATTATTTAACAACCTGTAGCATTTCAAATCCTCTTGAGATTTGGACAAAGTACAAAACTGATCTCAGTGAGGACATCCTCATGCAGATTAGAAGTGAAAATCCTCAGCAACTCATCAACTTCACTGAGGAAATGTTCTATGAAGCTTTAATGATCCTTGAAGATCAGTGCATAGCAATGTCAGGAAAAGCCTTACAGTTGCTTGGTTTGCATGCTCCAATAAGAAATCCGGAAGGCATCCAAATGTGTAGGGAGGTTTTCATAGAAACAAACTACAATATTGATGAACTGACAGCATTTGTGTCTCAGAACGAGCCAATATTGGTACCAGATCAAAGGGACACCTATAACTACACTTTAAGTTTCAGTGAAACCAACAAAGGTGGGATTGTCTTCCTTGATGCTCCAGGTGGAACAGGAAAGACATTTGTAATCAGCTTGCTCCTGTCAAAATTTCGACAACAAAAAAAGATTGCACTTGTAGTGGCATCTTCTGGAATTGCAGCTACGCTTTTAAAAGGTGGCAGGACAGCAAATTCGACATTCAAACTACCACTTAACCTGTCTCATAGTGACAGCCCCATGTGTAATATTGCCAAGGGATCAGGACTGGCCAAATTGCTTAAAAAATGCAGTGCCATAATTTGGGATTAATGCACCATGTCACACAAAAGGGCTCTGGAAGCAGTGGACAGACTGCTGCAAGACCTGCGTAGCAACAAATACTGTATATCATGGGAGGAGTAGTTTTGGCAGGTGACTTCCGCCAAACACTAGTTGTTATTCCAAGATAAACCCCTGCAGACGAACTCAGTGCCTGTCTCAAAGCATCATACCTTTGGAGAAAAGTAAAGAAAATGTCACTGAACACAAACATGAGGGTCTACATGACAGGCGATGTTTCTGCTGGAAAGGCATCAGTAAACTCAACCACTGGACAGATCACCTTCCCAAGCAACTTTTGTTGCATTGTGACTTCCATTGAGGAGTTGAAAGCACAGGTTTTTCTAAACATTCAACTCCACTTCAAAAATTCTGGCTGGCTGTGTTATTCTAGCTCCCAAAAATGACAGCGTCAACAAGATCAAGATCTTAAAATTCTAAATCTCCTTCCAGGTGTGTGCACAACCTACAAGTCAGTGGATACAGTAAAGACCCTCCTCAAGCATTATTTTATCCAACTGAGTTCCTCAATTCCTTGGAGCCACAAGGACTTTCTCCTCACAACCTCTTTCTAAAACCTGGAGCACCTATTCTGCTATTGAGAAATTTGGATCCACCAAAGCTGTGTAATAGAACAAGACTCTTGATTAAGAACCTGTTTCCACATGTAATTCAGGCAACTATTTTGTCAGGATGTGCCACAGGAGATGATGTTTTCATTTCAACTATTCCTCTCATTCCATCTGATTTGCCTTTTAATTTTAAACGCCTCCAGCCAAAAATCTGTTCGTCTTTGCACCTGAAGGAAAAACTAAGAATGTCGTTTATGGCTCTCGAATAAGTAGTAGAAGATTACTTCACATTACTTGGCCAATTTAGTTAAATCTGTGGAATATCTCTGGTGTTGAAATATATGTTGTGAAATGCTTCTATTAGCTTAGTTTTTGCCTTTTAATAATTACATTTCTATCTATTTGTTTTGTGGTTTTTGTGTGCAGAATAAATTTTTGTTAACACATTCTATTTTGCTAACAGCAGTTATTAACCCGGGCGAAGCCGGGTAGTACAGCTAGTCTATTTATATAACTGATGAATTTGATAGAGAAAAGTAGAACGGCACTAGGTTATGCCTGAAGTTTTCTGTGGCTGCAGCAGCAAAAGTTCCTTGTACAATATCAGGTGGTATCTTGCACTGGCTTTGTGGTGCTCAACATTGATTAGCAGTCCAAGAGCAACATATACAAAGAAACAAGAAAATGTGGCAGCTCACCAGCGCAGACTGCGCTTCCACAGGTCCAGTTGCACTTCAACGGGTCCATTGAAGCTCAGTCCACGTGAAACGGCTGTCGTCCTCGGTCACCTTGCACCCTCGCATATACCTGCAACTGTTATTGTGATGTCCTCAGTCCATGCTATGGCGCAATAAAGGACTTTTTTATCGCAGCACAAGCTATTTATATAATTGCCTTGTAATGTTTTATTTTCCTGTTCTGTCCAGATGTCACTGTATCCCAGAATTCCAAGCGGAGGAAGTTCACCGACCGCCATATTGGGACACCCAAGTGATGGATGTCTCAATATGGAAACTGCTGCTGGTACCAACCTATTGTGCTGTACCACCATCGGAACACCATCATACACTCACACACACTCACACTCACACACACTCACATTCACATCCTCACACACTCACACTCACTCACACTCACTCACACTCACGCAGCCTTTTGCGTGGTACCACAAGCCGCCGGGATCAGCCGAATAATTCACTGACTGCCGCCATCTTTGTACAGTAGTAGTGCATGCACAGTTTTAATGTGACCGCCGCTATCTGTCGGCACAAAGATGGCGGTGGTCTGATTTACTGCATCTGCGTGAATTACGCACAGGTGCAGTGAATCATTTGGCTGATCCCGGCGGCAGATGCGTGACGTGTCTACAGGCAGAGGAAGCCGGTCACATTAAAGGGGTTTTCCCACAAACGGAAGTTCATTTTAAAAATTGCCTGTGTCTGACCGTGTACGGAGCATACCACATCTCCTGGGCAGGGTAGGAAGCAAAAGATAATACTGACATTACAGCAGGGGATCACAGTGGATTCATTTTGAGAGGTAAAATATTTCACTGACTATTTTTAAAAAATAATTTACCTCACAAAATGTATCCTCTGCGATCTCCTGCTGTAATATCAGTAATGTATTTTGCTTCCTCCCCGCCCAGGAGCTATAGTATGTTCTGTACATGGTCAGACACAGGGGTGAGTGTGGCTGACCGTGTATGGAGCATACCACATCTTCTGGGCAGGGGAGGAAGCAAAAGACAATACTGACATTACAGCAGGGGATCTCAGTGGATTAATTTTGTGAGGTAAAATATTTCACTGACGGCTTTTAAAAAATATTTTACCTCATAAAATGTATCCCCTGCGATCTCCTGCTGTAATGTCAGTATTATCTTTTGCTTTCTCCCCTGCCCAGGAGCTCTGGTATGTTTGGTACACGGTCAGATACAGACAATTTTTAAAATGAACTTTTGTTCTTGGGAAAACCCTTTTTAAAAGCAAATATCAATGCCAACATGGCTCCTCATAAAAAGTACGCCAATGACAATCAAAGGAAAGCAGCAAAGGCACAACGTAGAAGACAACAAAGGGCAAATGAGACTCTTGAAGAGCAACAGCATCACTGGGACAAAAACAATGCATATAAGCGTAGGCATCAAGCACAGGTCCCCTGATGCAAAAGTCATTAGATTATCACAGGAAGCCATTAGGCAACAACAGCGCCGCATGCCTGCCCCCATCGTGACATTACCTCCCTCCAGATACGAAAGCATCAGGCCTCCATCTAGTAGTAATAATAATTGTATATGATATTGCATTATAGTGTATTTAGTCAATTCATGATTCCTATGAGTTATACCATTAGTGGTATTTGGGATCTAAGAGCAACAATGATTCCCAGAATCAAGCAGTTGTGTAAAAAGTGTCCAATCTCTGTTGTCCCAGAGACTTTTACCTGTGAACAGGGTTAAATAGGTTTGGAACACTACAATTTTAGAAATTGCTGGAGGTTAAAATGCATAAGTGCCAAGCGCATGACCAGTAACCCCCGGATAAGGCACGGAGGGTCCGAAAGGAGGGGGCCATGACCAGGCAGGTTGCAAGTGACGGATTCGTTTGGGGGGTTGGGAGAAGGGAGTGGGGACGGCGGGGATAGGCGGGGGGGAGGGGGGGAGGAAGTAGTAG
The DNA here is from genome assembly GCF_051348905.1 of Ranitomeya variabilis. Taxonomy (NCBI): domain Eukaryota; kingdom Metazoa; phylum Chordata; class Amphibia; order Anura; family Dendrobatidae; genus Ranitomeya; species Ranitomeya variabilis. The sequence continues at coordinate 170,285,101 of NC_135235.1, read as the reverse complement.
GGGATTGATAAAAGGGGAAATTACATAGGGGAAGTGACTTAGGACGGAGGGAAAGAGGGGGGCTACAGGGGGATAAAAAGGATGCAGGGAGGAGCTGGGATCCTCTTTCCCTCTCAGGACGGCCACCGGACATCAAGCAGCTCCCACCCCGCACCGAGCTCTCCCATATCACAAGCACACCTACCAGGCATGGACGTCGTCTCCAGGCGGCTGCCAGCGCTCACCCCCCAGGATGGTTGGAAAGCATTGCAGAAGGTATCCTGGGGGGTGGGCGGTGGTGGTATTAGCAGGGAGTCCTCGGTGCCGGCTGGGGGGGCAGGTCCGGGGCGCAGGAGTGAGGGCAGCTCAGGATCCCGCAGGAGGAGCGCAGGGGGTTCCACCAGTAGTAGCCGCAGGAGGAGCAGGCCCCGGGCGGCGGATGCTGCATGCTCCGCTGAACAGGAAAGGCAGGGAGCAGGGGAAACTGAGCAGACGGGGGGGGGGGGCGGAGGAGGGAGACCGCGGGACCCACTGCAGTGCAGCAGCAGGGACAGGGGCTGGGATCACTGGGGAGGGTTCCGGTGGCAATCCTAGCAGCAGAAGCGGCCGGGGGTGTGAGTGTAGCGCCCCCACTGCCGCAGGGCCGAGGGGTACCCGGTACCGGGCCTCTGAGTCTCTGCTCTGGGGTTGTCACGGTGGCTAGGCCCGGTCCGTGACCCTGCCGAGGGGCGCACAGTCCGTGGTGGAAGTGGATAGTGGTGCGGTGCAGTAAATAACGAGGACACCAAGTTGCTGTCTCTTTACCTCTTTACTGAAGATCTCTGGGTCCTCAGTCCGGAATCCGGATCACCAGGCTGAGCAAGTCCGGCCGGTCCAATGGCACCTCTGGAGTTCTCTTTGCAGGTGGAAATCTGTGCCTTCCTGCTAGCGCTATGTGTTGTGGTCCTTCCCTGCTGTGCTTACGGAAAGTCCCCACAACTGTTGTGTCTGTTTCTTAAGTTCCCTCACAACACGATTAGATGATGTTCTGCTAATCCTCCATCCCTCCCTGATGTTACGGTTGGGACGGCACCCGTTTGACGGGTAGGCTCGGAGCTCTTCCGGGACCCTAGAGTCGCCCCTCTCCACAAGTTGCCCCCCAAGACTGCATAGGTGATTTAAGTGAGACAGCCCGCCTTAGACTGACTGTCCTGCCGCTGTTTAGAGTATTGCTTGAAGCTGAATATGGTAATACTCCCTCGGCGTTCCGGCCGCCGGTCGTGCGCCTCAGTAGGATGTTGCCTCGGTCTTACAGCACGACTCCTACTGGTATTCTCCTCTTGCGTTGATCTCGTTTCTCACTCAGCACAATCTATCTCGCTTCTGATCCTTCCTTGGGCACCGCCGCTATCCTGAGCAGGCACGGTCCCGTTACGTTCGCTCAAGTTGCCAAGCCTCTGTCAGGATCCCACCCCTGACAGAGACCCTACTGAATCTTCCCCCTACAACACCCTCTGCCACAAGGTGTTGCCTGGTTCTCACCCAGTCAGCTTTCTGATCTAACTTCCTGCCTGACCCCCAGTTTACCTACAATGGTGGGGAGTGGCCTAGTGAATAGAACCCTTAGCTCCCCCTGAAGGCCCGACTGTGAAATGTATTGGTGTCTGTGATACCTGATCAGATGAACTCCTTCAGTGCCATCAGATGTACCATAGCTCCCCTTAGTGGCGGAGCCACAGTACTGCAACGACCAGGACTCTGGGGCGCTGCACTCCCCCCTGGTTAAATCCAGTACTCCGGGACTGGGAAGAAAACAACAATACAAGTTAGCAAAAAGACATACAATTTTGTTGAGTGCAATAACAATAAGTATATTTGAACAGAGCTTCCCTTTAGGGGAGGTGAGGACACTTGAACGTTACAAACATGGTTAAATATCATAGCAACATGCTATAAATAACTTTTCTTACCCAACCGGGTATTCTACTTTGTACAACTTCTTGAACAAGAACTTAACATCGCCTTTAAGGATGTACACTCTGAATCCGCTAAAGACCTTCTTATAATCACATTATAAGGCAATTTAATTTTTACATTCTCCTTCTTTAAATCTGCAGGACCGCCTGTCCTAACGGCACCAGACCTACTGCCTCTCCTTTCTTACAGGACCGCTCCCTTCAGCCCGAGCCTTCTGTCTTTTCAACTACTATACATAGTATAGAACATAACATCACTTTCAGTTTAAGAGCACTGAGCCATCTCTCTATGGCTCCTAGGAGGACTCAGGGTTTACCTTCTGTCCTCGTTGCCTATCAACATTATCAAACATTTTCTATCAAACATTAAACTTTCTCACTATTTCTTTACTAACATATATGCTGGACGCTACGTCTACCCCTACGGGCCCACTGCATCCTTCTTCTAGCTTTCACTCTCTTTCAGGGAACATTATCAGCATTTCTTTACAATTAACTATTTGGATACATATAACTTTCTCATGCAAACATTATCATCACTTTCTCTTTATCAAAACATTATTGCTATCTATTAGTTTTAAAGCAATACCATTCTTTAAATGCAACAAGTGAACATCCCCTTTAAGAGGGGACCAAGTCTCTATGAGGTAGCATATCTTCTCGAGCTACCAGTTAGTACTCAGCAAAGGTTCCAGTGTGGTATCTTCACAAAGAGTCCTTTTTGAAGTAAAACCAGTAGGGAGCACCTTTAATAAGGTGCAAACTATTTACAGAGAGTTTGTATCATGCACTGTTCATGATTGCGGCAGTTCTGGAACTTGTGCAAAACTTAGAAAAACAAACAAAACAATAGGGATCCCGGGTCAACGAAGGGATCCCTTTAAAAAGTTAACCCTGAACGGGTTTAGCAGCAAAACAGGAAACGAACAAACAGTTAAGAAACTATTTACATGTTCAAAAGTAGTATTATCTTACTCATCTTTCGGTACAGAAGGTGGTTTCCCACCCCCGGCTGAGGCAGCACCCGTGCTGGTAGTTGGTCTCTCAGGTGCCATCAGATCAGCCGGTGTCGGGATTTGAAGACTTACCCTGCTTGCAAGTTCAGCAGCCGCCACAAGGCGTATGGTGGTGACAGTAACAAGATCCGGCAAATCCGGATCAATCGTGATCGGGGCAACAGGTGACGCTCCCTCAGGCTCACACCGATGGACGTTCCGAGTGCACCATCCTTGTGCATTCCGGTGGCGAGTGTAGGTCACCTGATCCCCTCTTTGCAATGGGTCACCGTCTCGACTACAGCAGGGAGTTTTTACGTTGTAGCTAGTGTTGAGCGATACCTTCCGATATCGGAAAGTATCGGTATCGGAAAGTATCGGCCGATACCGTCAAAGTATCGGATCTAATCCGATACCGATACCCGATCCCAATGCAAGTCAATGGGACGAAAATATCGGAATTAAAATAAACCCTTTCTTTCCTTGTAGGTTCATTCTACATGAAGGAAAACAACTAAGAATAATGTAGGATGTATTGGGGGAGGTGGCGGAGACATTAAAGGCACAGAGGTTTAGCCCAAACAAATAGAATAGCAGGTTTTTTTGTTTTTTTTTATGACGGTCGGCGTTAGAAAGATTTTGACTATTTTTTTTTTTTTATTTTGTCAGATATTGATGTTTCACTACTTCCACGTCCTTCACCTTCTTTTTTACTTCTCCCACACTTTCTTCTTCATTATCCTCATCATCAGCTTCTTTGACATCAACTATCTTCACCTTATTCATCTTCTTCTACCTCTAATTTTTTTTTTTTACATTGTTCATATTCTTTTTATTTAACTATTATCTTTTTCATATTCAACTTCTTCATCATATTCTTATTTGTGACAGGCATTCCCGTAGTTGTTATCTATAAAAGTTTGAAGATTACACCTTCCGTTCTGCCTGTCACAAAAGAGGTACATTTGTCCGCGTTCAGTTTGGCCTGCAGCATCAGGCTTTATCCAGGGGCACCACGAGGAGGAACGGACTCACCCCCATACACTGCTTAGTCTTCTTCTGCTTATAATTTAGATAATATCTTTTGCTCTGATATTTAGTCTTATGCTTAATGTTCTTCTGCTCTTTGTTCTGCAGCCTCTTGTTCTTCTGCTTCTCGGTCTCCCATGTCGTCGTCGTCTCCAGGGTCGTCGTCTCCGGGGTCGTCGTCATCGGGGTCGTCGTCATCGGGGTCGTCTTCAGGGTCATCGTCTCCAGGGTCGTCGTCATCTCGGTGGTTGTCGTCTCTGGTGTCGTCATCATCTTAGGGGTGGTCTTCCGGGTCATCGTCTTTAGGGTCTTGAACTTGGAAATGTAGCAGAAGGTACAAGAAGGCTGAGAAAATGCCGAGAAACAGCTGATGGATCTGGAACTCGGATGGCTACCCGAAGGTCCAAGAGCCAATGGAACTACCGAGGACCAGCTGACGTTACTGGAACCCGGTTACTAAGCAGGAGGTACCCGTGCCTGAAAGCACTACCAAGGACCACCTGACGTTGGTGGAACTCGGATACCCAGAGGGAGGCACCTAAGCCAAAGGCTCTGCCCGGAACCAGCTGACGGTACTGGAACCAGGATGGGGAGCAGAAGGTACAAGAGCAAAAGACACTGCCGAGAACCAGCTGACGGTACTGGAACCCGGATGGGTAGCCGAAGGTCCAAGAGCCAATGGAACTACCGAGGACCAGCTGACGTTACTGGAACCCGGTTACTAAGCAGGAGGTACCCGTGCCTGAAAGCACTACCAAGGACCACCTGACGTTGGTGGAACTCGGATACCCAGAGGGAGGCACCTAAGCCAAAGGCTCTGCCCGGAACCAGCTGACGGTACTGGAACCAGGATGGGGAGCAGAAGGTACAAGAGCAAAAGACACTGCCGAGAACCAGCTGACGGTACTGGAACCCGCATGGGTAGCCGAAGGTCCAAGAGCCAATGGAACTACCGAGGACCAGCTGACGTTACTGGAACCCGGTTACTAAGCAGGAGGTACCCGTGCCTGAAAGCACTACCAAGGACCACCTGACGTTGGTGGAACTCGGATACCCAGAGGGAGGCACCTAAGCCAAAGGCTCTGCCCGGAACCAGCTGACGGTACTGGAACCAGGATGGGGACCTATTCAAGCTTGTCTTCCTAGAGCCCCAACTGGCGGTGTTAGAGCCCAGGGTCAGCAGAAGGAGGAGCAGGGGGAGGGGAGTGTAGGCCGAAGCCTGCACTGGCGGCAGCTTTGGGTCTGTTGTGCCTGCGTGGCGGTCGCAGGACACGTTGCCGGCTACACAGCAGGGGAACAGCTGGCGGTGCTGAACCCCACTGACACATTGGCGAGGTGTGTGGCTCTGTGCAGCCAGCACTTCCGGACAGCAACTAGCGTTGTTGGAGCCCGGGCTCTGCCGGTGGAGCAGAGTGTAGGCCGAAGCCTAATTGAACCGATTTCAAAGGTAACCTTTAACCCCCCCCTCAGGGGTTACAAACTAGAAGAGCCACAGCTTATGCAGCAGTAGTGCCGCACAAGTCAAAGGTTGCTCTTTTAATTTTTCTCCTTGCACACGCCGAATGAAACACGTATAACATTTAGCCCTTTATACAGTCAAACTGTGTTGGAGGCGCGAGTTCCCTTCGTAATGAGACGCAGCACAGATGTCAAGAATCCCACCTTGGTGCTGGGTGCAGCCTCCTGAGCGTTGTTATTTGCTGTACAGGAGTCTGCGCTGTCGTGTTATCCCCTGGCCTAGCGCTGTTAGCGCTGCCCATCTTCTGACATCATTTAATGTCGGCCGGTGCGGTTCGCGATGACCATGAATCCCAGCCCCGCAGTGTCTTAACATTGTTAAAACACTGCGGGGCTGGGATTCATGGCCTGGCGCAGTACATATGTTCGCCTCTCGCACTCGGGTCCTTACACCCGCTTCAGACTGTGCGGCGTCAGCTGATCCCTTATCGCATGCCACGGCCATGAAGCCGCACAGTCTGAAGAAGGCAGAAGGAGATGAGTGACAACAGGCGAAGATATGCACTGCTCATGCCCATCAATCACACCCTCGCAGTTCAAATAAATAAGACACCGAGGGGCGTTGTGTGGGTCAGGGCGGCCGCAGAAGCGCAGGCAGCCAAACAATGATGCCAGAAGACGGGCAGCGCTACCAAGGGGGTTGCAGCGTGTCATTACAAAGGAAAGTCACACCTCCGGGACGGTTAAATGGTCACACAGAGGACACATTTTAGACGTGTTTTCAGTTCCACATGTGCGAGGAGAATACGTTTATGAGCCACCTTGCACACATGCAGCATTACTGCTGTACAAGGTGGCTGGAAAACACACAAACACCTGGGGGTGGGGCGACAGGATCCCTTCAATTTCAGTTCTTGTGTCTGCGTGGCTTTTGCAGGACACGATGCCGGCTACACAGCAGGGGAACAGCTGGCGGTGCTGAACCCCACTGACACATTGGCTGGTGTTTTTCTCTGTGCAGCTAGCAGTACCGGGCCCAAACTGGCGGTGTTAGAGCCCAGGGTCAGCAGGAGGAGAGGGAGCAGAGTGTAGGCCGAAGCCTGCACTGGCGGCAGCTTTGGGTCTGTTGTGCCTGCGTGGCTGTTGCAGGACACGTTGCCGGCTGCACAGCAGGGGAACAGCTGGCGTTGCTGAACCCCACTGACACTTTGGCTGGTGTTTTCCTCTGTGCAGCTAGCAGTACCGGGCACCAACTGGCGGTGTTAGAGCCCAGGCTCTGCAGGGGGAGCAGAGTGTAGGCCGAAGCCTAATTGAACCAATTTTAAAGTTAACCTTTAACCCCCCCTCAGGTGTTACAAACTAGAAGAGCCACGCCTTATGCAGCAGTAGTGCTGCACAAGTCAAAGGTTGCTCTTTTAATTTTTCTCCTTGCACACGCTGAAAGGGACACGTATAACATTTAGGCCCTTACACAGTCAAACTGATTTTGAGGCGTGAGTTCCCTTCGTAAAGAGACGCAGTACAGCTGGCAAAAATGCCACCTTGGTGCTTGGCGAGGCCTCCTGAGCATCGTTATTTGCTGCACAGGAGTCTGCGCTGTCGTGTTATCCCTTGGCCTTGCGCTGTTAGCGCTGCCCATCCTCTGACATCATGTAATGTCGGCCGTTGCGGTTTGCGATGACCATGAATCCCAGCCCCGCAGTGTCTTAACATTGTTAAAACACTGCGGGGCTGGGATTCATGGCCTGGCGCAGTACATATGTTCGCCTCTCGCTTGGGTTCTTACACCTGCTTCAGACTATGCGGCGTCAGCTGATCCCTTATCGCATGCCACGGCCATGAAGCCGCACAGTCCGAAGAAGGCGGAAGGAGATGAGGGATAGGCGAAGAAATGCACCGTTCATGCCCGTCAATCACACCCTCGCAGTCCAAATAAATAAGACACCGAGGGGCGTTGTGTGGGGCAAGGCGGCGGCAGAGGCGCAGCCAGCCAAACAATGAGGCCAGAAGACGGGCAGCGCCACCAAGGAGCTTGTTGCGTGTCAATACAAAGGAAAATCACACCTGAGGGACGTTTTAATGGTCTCAGAGGACTCATTTTAGACGTGTTCAGTTCCCCATGGGCAAGGAGAATATGTTTCCGAGCCACCTTGCACACATGCAGCATTACTGCTGTACAAGGTGGCTGTAAAACATAGAAACACCTGGGGGAGGGGGGACAGGTTCCCTTCAATTTCAGTTCTTGTGTCTGCGTGGCTGTCGCAGGACACGTTGCCGGCTACACAGCAGGGGAACAGCTGGCGGTGCTGGACCCCACTGACACATTGGCTGGTGTTTTTCTCTGTGCAGCTAGCAGTACCGGGCCCCAACTGGCGGTGTTAGAGCCCAGGGTCAGCAGGAGGAGCAGGAGGAGGAGCAGGGGGAGGGGAGTGTAGGCCGAAGCCTGCACTGGCGGCAGCTTTGGGTCTGTTGTGCCTGCGTGGCTGTTGCAGGACACGTTGCCGGCTGCACAGCAGGGGAACAGCTGGCGGTGCTGAACCCCACTGACACATTGGCTGGTGTTTTTCTCTGTGCAGCTAGCAGTACCGGGCCCCAACTGGCGGTGTTGGAGCCCGGGCTCTGCAGGGGGAGCAGAGTGTAGGCCGAAGCCTAATTGAACCGATTTCAAAGGTAACCTTTAACCCCCCCTCAGGTGTTACAAACTAGAAGAGCCACGCCTTATGCAGCAGTAGTGCCGCACAAGTCAAAGGTTGCTCTTTTAATTTTTCTCCTTGCACACGCCGAATGAAACACGTATAACATTTAGCCCTTTATACAGTCAAACTGTGTTGGAGGCGCGAGTTCCCTTCGTAATGAGACGCAGCACAGATGTCAAGAATCCCACCTTGGTGCTGGGTGCAGCCTCCTGAGCGTTGTTATTTGCTGTACAGGAGTCTGCGCTGTCGTGTTATCCCCTGGCCTAGCGCTGTTAGCGCTGCCCATCTTCTGACATCATTTAATGTCGGCCGGTGCGGTTCGCGATGACCATGAATCCCAGCCCCGCAGTGTCTTAACATTGTTAAAACACTGCGGGGCTGGGATTCATGGCCTGGCGCAGTACATATGTTCGCCTCTCGCTTGGGTTCTTACACCTGCTTCAGACTATGCGGCGTCAGCTGATCCCTTATCGCATGCCACGGCCATGAAGACGCACAGTCCGAAGAAGGCGGAAGGAGATGAGGGACAGGCGAAGAAATGCACCGATCATGCCCATCAATCACACCCTCGCAGTCCCAATAAATAAGACACCGAGGGGCGTTGTGTGGGGCAAGGCGGCCGCAGAGGTGCAGGCAGCCAAACAATGATGCCAGAAGACGGGCAGCGCTACCAAGGAGCTTGTTGCGTGTCAATACAAAGGAAAATCACACCTGAGGGACGTTTTAATGGTCGCAGAGGACTCATTTTTAGACGTGTTCACTTCAACATGGGCAAGGAGAATAAGTTTCTGAGCCACCTTGCACACATGCAGCATTACTGTCATACAAGGTGGCTGTAAAACGTAAAAACGCCTGGGGGAGGGGGGACAGGTTTCCTTCAATTTCAGTTCTTGTGTCTGCGTGGCTGTTGCAGGACACGTTGCCGGCTACACAGCAGGGGAACAGCTGGCGGTGCTGAACCCCACTGACACATTGGCTGGTGTTTGGCTCTGTGCAGCTAGCACATCTGGGCCCCAACTGGCGGTGTTAGAGCCCAGGGTCAGCAGGAGGAGGAGAGGGAGCAGAGTGTAGGCCAAAGCCTGCACTGGAGCAAGTTGAAAGGGAAACTTTAACCCCCCCCAGGCGTTTGTAGCTGAAAGAGCCATCGTGTACAGCTCTAATGCTGGAAAAGGTAAACTTAGCTCTTTTAATTATGGTCCTTGCACATGCTGAACCTAACACTTATGAAAAGTGTCCCCTCCTACCGTGATACCGTCCGGTTGGTGGAACTTTCCTTTGTGACGTGACGCAGCACAGCCGTCATTCTTACCCCCTTGGCGCCGTGCGCCGCCTCCTCAGCGTTGTTTGAATCAGTCCCGGAGCCTGCGCTGTTAGGTTAGCCCTTGGCCATGCACACATTTTGCGCTGCCCGTCTTCTGACATCATTTGGTGTCAGGCTGGCTGCGCCTGTGCGGCCGCGCTGGCCGAGATCCCGCCTCGTACTGTCTTCTGATTTAATCCCACTGGGGGCCTGAGATCCATGGCCATGCGCAGTGCATATCCTTGCCTCTCACTCCCCTCCCTACGGCTTCTTCAGACTGTGCGGTGTCACGGCCGTGGCATGCTATTAGGGACCAGCTGACACCGCACAGTTTGAAGAAGCCATAGGGAGATGAGTGAGAGGTGGAGGTTCAGATATGCACTGCGCATGTCCATGGATCTCAGGCCCCCAGTGGGATTAAATCAGAAGACAGTACGAGGCGGGATCTCGGCCAGCGCGGCCGCACAGGCGCAGCCAACCTGACACCAAATGATGTCAGAAGACGGGCAGCGCAAAATGTGTGCATGGCCAAGGGCTAACCTAACAGCGCAGGCTCCGGGACTGATTCAAACAACGCTGAGGAGGCGGCGCACGGCGCCAAGGGGGTAAGAATGACGGCTGTGCAGCGTCACATCACAAAGGAAAGTTCCACCAACCGGACGGTATCACGGTAGGAGGGGACACTTTTCATAAGTGTTAGGGTACCGTCACACATTGAAATTTCCATCGCTACGACGTTACGATTCGTGATGTTCTAGCGATATCATTACGATATCGCTGTGTCTGACACGCTACTGCGATCAGACACCCTGCTGAGAATCGTACGTCGTAGCACATCGTTTGGAACTTTCTTTCGTCGCTTGATCACCCGCTGACATCGCTGGATCGTTGTGTGTGACAGCGATCCAGCGATGTCTTCGCTTGTAACCAGGGTAAACATCGGGTAACTAAGCGCAGGGCCGCGCTTAGTAACCCGATGTTTACCCTGGTTACAAGCGTAAACGTAAAAAAACAAACCGTACATACTCACCCGTCGGTGTCCTTCAGGTCCCTTGCCGTCTGCTTCCTGCTCTGAGTGCCGGCCGGAAAGTGAGAGCAGATCACAGCGGTGCTGCGCTCTGCTCTCATTGTACGGCTGCACTCAGAGCAGGAAGCAGACGGCAAGGGACCTGAAGGACACCGACGGGTGAGTATGTACTGTTTGTTTTTTTACGTTTACGCTGGTAACCAGGGTAAACATCGGGTTACTAAGCGCGTCCCTGCGCTTAGTTACCCGATGTTTACCCTGGTTACCCGGGGACTTCGGCATCGCTCCAGCGCCGTGATTGCAACGTGTGACAGCAGTCTACGATGCTGGAGCGATGATTATACGACGCTGCAACGTCACGAATCGTGCCGTCGCAGCGATGAAAATTTCAATGTGTGACGGTACCCTTAGGTTCAGCATGTGCAAGGAGCACCACGAAAAGAGGCACTTTTTCCCTTTGCATCATTACTGCTGCACAAGGTGGCTCCTTCAGTAACAAACGCCTGGGGGGGGGACAGGTTCCCTTAAATTTAACTTGTTGTGCCTGCGTGGCGGTCGCAGTACACGTTGCCGTATACACAGCAGGGGAACAGCTGGCGGTGCTGAACCCCAATAACACATTGGCGAGGTGTTTGGCTCTGTGCGTACAGCACTTCTGGACAGCAACTAGTGGTGTTGGAGCCCAGGGACAGGAGGAGGAGGGGGAGGTGGAGGAGATAGGAGGGATTGCCACACACACAGCAGGGGAACAGCTGACGTTACTGAACCCCAATAACAGAGGAGGGACTGTTGACTGTGCGTACAGCACTACCGAACGGCAACTAGCGGTGTTGGAGCCCAGGGACAGGAGGGGGAGGTGGAGGTGGAGGAGATAGGAGGGATTGCCACACACACAGCAGGGGAACAGCTGACGTTACTGAACCCCAATAACAGAGGAGGGTGTTGTGAATTCTGTTTTTGGCTCCCTCTGGTGGCTACTGGTGGTACTGGTTGACTTTGGTCTTGTGTTTCCAGTGCACCTGTTTTCATCAGGAAATTGGGAGTTTCCTATTTAGTCTGGCTTCTCAGTCACTCTAGTGCCGGCAATCAATGTTACCAGAGCATCTCTGTTGCTTGCTACCTGCTCCAAGTCTGCAATTCAGCTAAGTTGTAATCTTTGGCTTTTTGTGTTTGTTTTGTCCAGCATGCATTTATATTTCTCGTGCTGCTGGAAGCTCTAGTGATCTGAAATTACTACTCCGGTGTCATGAGTTGATAACGGAGTTAAGGTGGTTTCAGGATGGCTGCTTAGGGTTTTGAGGTAACCGCGAAGTCCTCTTTTGTATTTTCATCTATCTAGTCAGAGGGCCTCACTTTGCTGAATCTATATTCATACTGCGTTTGTGTTTTCCTCTTGCCTAACCGTTATTACATGTGGGGGGCTACTATAACTTTTGGGGTTTCCCTGGAGGCAAGCCAGGTCTGTGTGTTCCTCTTATAGGGGTAGTTAGCTCTCCGGCTGGCGTGAGGTGTCTAGGGATACAACGTAGGCACACCCCCTGGCTATTTTTATTTGCGTGTTAGGTTCAGCATCGCGGTTACCTGAGATACCATCTTCCTAGAGCTAGTCCGTTTTTGCCCATGTCCCTGCCATTGGGAATCATGACAGTATTGCCGGCCATAATGTATTAAAGGTATTGGCTAAAGAAGGAGAGAAAAAAATAAGTTTCTGACACCTTTTTTTTTTTTTTTTACTCAGAGGTTCTGTCTAGCCATAATTGCAATCTGCTGGTTTTTTTTTTTTTTTTTTTTCTCTCCTCTTAACCCCTGAATGGCTCAGATCTCTGCTGTGGAGAAATGGATATCCAGAGTTTAGCTTCTAATCTTAATACTCTTGCCTCTAAGGTTCAAAATATCCAAGACTATGTGATACATGCTCCTATGTCTGAACCCAAGATCCCTATACCTGAGTTCTTTTCTGGAGATAGATCTCGCTTTTTGAATTTTAAGCACAATTGTAAATTGTATCTTTCTCTGAGATCTCGTTCCGCTGGAGACCCCGCTCAGCAGGTTAAAATTGTTATTGCCTTGTTGCGGGGTGACCCCCAGAATTGGGCATTTGCATTGGCACCAGGGGATCCTGCGCTGCTCAATGTGGTTGCGTTTTTTTCTGGCACTGGGGTTGCTCTATGAGGAACCTAATTTGGAGATTCAGGCTGAAAAGGCCTTGCTAGCCCTCTCTCAAGGGCATGATGAAGCTGAAGTATATTGTCAAAAATTTCGAAAATGGTCTGTGCTTACTCAGTGGAATGAGTGCGCCCTGGCGGCGAATTTCAGAGGTCTCTCTGACGCCGTTAAAGATGTCATGGTGGGGTTTCCTACGCCCACAGGTCTGAATGAATCCATGACTATGGCTATTCAGATTGATCGGCGTTTGCGGGAGCGCAAACCTGTGCACCATTTGGCGGTGTCTTCTGAGCAGGCACCGGAGATTATGCAATGTGATAGAATTCTGTCCAGAAGTGAACGGCAGAATTATAGGCGTAAAAATGGGTTGTGCTTCTACTGTGGTGATTCTGCTCATGTTATATCAGCATGCTCTAAACGCACAAAAAAGGTTGATAAGTCTTTTGCAATTGGCACCTTACAGTCTAAGTTTATTTTGTCTGTAACTTTGATCTGTTCATTATCAACTATTACTGTGGATGCCTATGTGGATTCTGGTGCTTCCTTGAGTCTTATGGATTGGTCCTTTGCCAGACGTTGTGGGTTTAGCCTAGAGCCTTTGGAAGTTCCTATCCCTCTGAAGGGTATCGACTCCACACCTTTGGCTAGGAATAAACCACAGTTCTGGACACAAGTGACTATGTGTATGACTCCTGACCATCGGGAGGTGATTCGCTTCCTTGTGTTGCATAACTTGCATGATGTCTTAGTGCTTGGATTGCCATGGTTGCAAACTCATAATCCAGTCCTTGACTGGAAAACAATGTCTGTGTTAAGCTGGGGATGTCAGGGGGCTCATGGGGAAGTACCTTTGGTTTCCATTGCTTCATCTACTCCCTCTGAAATTCCGGCATTTTTGTCTGATTATGGTGATGTTTTTGAGGAGCCTAAACTTAGTTCTCTCCCCCCTCACCGGGATTGCGATTGTGCTATAGACTTGATTCCGGGCAGCAAGTTTCCCAAGGGTCGTTTGTTCAATCTATCTGTGCCTGAGCATGCTGCTATGCGAGAGTATATTAAGGAGTCCTTGGAAAAGGGACATATCCGTCCATCCTCATCCCCTTTAGGAGCAGGTTTTTTTTTCGTGGGTAAAAAAGATGGCTCCCTGAGGCCCTGTATTGATTATCGCCTGTTGAATAAGATTACAGTCAAATACCAGTATCCTTTGCCACTACTGACTGATTTATTTGCTCGTATTAAAGGGGCAAAGTGGTTCTCTAAGGTTGATCTTCGGGGTGCGTATAATTTGGTGCAGATCAAGCAGGGAGATGAGTGGAAAACTGCATTTAATACGCCCGAGGGCCATTTTGAGTATTTGGTAATGCCTTTTGGTCTTTCTAATGCTCCTTCAGTCTTTCAGTCCTTTATGCACGATATTTTCCGTAAATACCTGGATAAATTTATGATTGTGTATTTGGATGATATTTTGATTTTTTCGGATGACTGGGAGTCGCATGTTCAACAGGTTAGGAGGGTTTTTCAGGTTTTGCGGTCCAATTCTCTGTTTGTAAAGGGTTCAAAGTGTATCTTTGGGGTTCAGAAGATCTCCTTTTTGGGGTATATTTTTTCCCCTTCTTCTGTTGAGATGGATCCTGTCAAGGTTCGGGCTATTTGTGATTGGACGCAGCCTACTTCCCTGAAGAGTCTTCAGAAGTTCTTGGGCTTTGCTAATTTCTATCGTCGATTTATAACTGGGTTTTCAAGTGTTGCTAAACCTCTGACTGATTTGACTAAGAAGGGTGCTGATGTTGCCAATTGGTCCTCTGCGGCTGTGGAGGCCTTTCGGGAGCTTAAGCGCCGCTTTTCTTCTGCCTCTGTGTTGCGCCAGCCTGATGTTTCGCTCCCTTTTCAGGTTGAGGTTGATGCTTCCGAGATTGGAGCGGGGGCGGTTTTGTCGCAGAAAAGTCCCGATTGCTCAGTGATGAGACCATGTGCATTTTTCTCTCTAAAGTTTTCGCCCGCCGAGCGAAATTATGATGTCGGTAATCGGGAGCTCTTGGCTATGAAGTGGGCATTTGAGGAGTGGCGTCATTGGCTTGAGGGTGCTAGACATCAGGTGGTGGTCTTGACTGATCACAAGAATCTGATTTACCTTGAGTCCGCCAGGCGTCTGAATCCTAGACAGGCGCGCTGGTCGTTGTTTTTCTCTCGGTTTAATTTTGTGGTTTCATACTTGCCGGGCTCGAAAAATGTGAAGGCAGATGCTCTTTCTAGGAGTTTTGAGCCTGACTCCTCTGGTGATTCTGAGCCTACGGGTATCCTTAAGGATGGAGTGATTTTGTCTGCTGTCTCCCCAGACTTGCGACGTGCTTTGCAGGAGTTTCAGACTGATAGGCCTGATCGTTGTCCGTCTGGGAGATTGTTTGTTCCAGATGAGTGGACCAGTAGAGTCATCTCAGAGGTTCATTCTTCTGTGTTGGCGGGCCACCCTGGAATTTTTGGTACCAGAGATTTGGTGGCCAGGTCCTTCTGGTGGCCTTCCCTGTCTCGGGATGTGCGTACCTTTGTACAGTCTTGTGATGTTTGTGCTCGGGCCAAGCCTTGCTGTTCTCGGGCTAGTGGATTGTTGTTGCCCTTGCCTATTCCGAAGAGGCCGTGGATGCACATCTCTATGGACTTTATCTCGGATCTCCCGGTTTCTCAGAAAATGTCCGTCATTTGGGTGGTGTGTGACCGTTTTTCTAAGATGGTTCATTTGGTACCCTTGCCCAAATTGCCTTCTTCATCGGAGTTGGTTCCTTTATTTTTTCAGAATGTGGTTCGCTTACATGGTATCCCGGAAAACATCGTGTCTGACAGAGGATCTCAATTTGTGTCTAGGTTCTGGCGAGCGTTCTGTGCCAGGATGGGCATTGATTTGTCTTTTTCATCTGCGTTCCATCCTCAGACTAATGGCCAGACGGAGTGAACTACTCAGACCCTGGAGACGTATTTGAGGTGTTTTGTGTCTGCTGATCAGGATGATTGGGTCGCCTTTTTGCCGTTGGCAGAGTTTGCCCTCAATAATCGGGCCAGTTCTGCTACTCTGGTTTCTCCTTTCTTTTGCAATTCAGGGTTTCACCCTCATTTTTCGTCTGGTCAGGTGGAGTCTTCGGATTGTCCTGGAGTGGATTCTGTGGTGGATAGACTGCACCGGATTTGGAGTCATGTGGTGGACAATTTGAAGTTGTCTCAGGAGAAGACTCAGCAGTTTGCTAATCGTCATCGTCGTGTGGGTCATCATCTCCGTGTTGGAGACTTGGTGTGGTTGTCTTCTCGTTTTGTCCCTATGAAGGTCTCTTCTCCTAAGTTCAAACCTCGGTTCATAGGTCCTTATAGGATTTTGGAGATTCTTAATCCTGTATCTTTTCGTTTGGACCTTCCAGCATCTTTCACCATTTATAATGTTTTCCATAGGTCGTTGTTGCGGAGGTACCGGTTGTTCCTTCTGTTGAGCCTCCTGCTCCTGTGCTGGTGGAGGGTGAATTGGAGTATGTTGTGGAGAAGATTTTGGACTCTCGTATTTCCAGACGGAGACTTCAATATCTGGTTAAATGGAAGGGATACGGTCAGGAGGATAATTCTTGGGTGACTGCCTCTGATGTTCATGCCTCTGATTTGGTTCGCGCCTTTCATAGGGCGCATCCAGATCGCCCTGGTGGTTCTCATGAGGGTTCGGTGCCCCCTCCTTAAGGGGGGGTACTGTTGTGAATTCTGTTTTTGGCTCCCTCTGGTGGCTACTGGTGGTACTGGTTGACTTTGGTCTTGTGTTTCCAGTGCACCTGTTTTCATCAGGAAATTGGGAGTTTCCTATTTAGTCTGGCTTCTCAGTCACTCTAGTGCCGGCAATCAATGTTACCAGAGCATCTCTGTTGCTTGCTACCTGTTCCAAGTCTGCAATTCAGCTAAGTTGTAATCTTTGGCTTTTTGTGTTTGTTTTGTCCAGCATGCATTTATATTTCTCGTGCTGCTGGAAGCTCTAGTGATCTGAAATTACTACTCCGGTGTCATGAGTTGATAACGGAGTTAAGGTGGTTTCAGGATTGCTGCTTAAGGTTTTGAGCTAACCGCGAAGTCCTCTTTTGTATTTTCATCTATCTAGTCAGAGGGCCTCACTTTGCTGAATCTATATTCATACTGCGTTTGTGTTTTCCTCTTGCCTAACCGTTATTACATGTGGGGGGCTACTATAACTTTTGGGGTTTCCCTGGAGGCAAGCCAGGTCTGTGTGTTCCTCTTATAGGGGTAGTTACGGCTCTCCGGCTGGCGCGAGGTGTCTAGGGATACAACGTAGGCACACCCCCTGGCTATTTTTATTTGCGTGTTAGGTTCAGCATCGCTGTTACCTGAGATACCATCTTCCTAGAGCTAGTCCGTTTTTGCCCATGTCCCTGCCATTGGGAATCATGACAGGAGGGACTGTTGACTGTGTGTACAGCACTACCAGGCAACAACTAGCGGTGTTGGAGCCCAGGGACAGGTGGAGGAGGAGGAGGTGGAGGAGGTAGGAGGGATTGCCACACACACAGCAGGGGAACAGCTGACGTTACTGAACCCCAATAACAGAGGAGGGACTGTTGACTGTGCGTACAGCACTACCGGACGGCAACTAGCGGTGTTGGAGCCCAGGGACAGGAGGGGGAGGTGGAGGTGGAGGAGATAGGAGGGATTGCCACACACACAGCAGGGGAACAGCTGACGTTACTGAACCCCAATAACAGAGGAGGGACTGTTGACTGTGCGTACAGCACTACCAGGCAACAACTAGCGGTGTTGGAGCCCAGGGACAGGTGGTGGAGGAGGAGGAGGTGGAGGAGGTAGGAGGGATTGCCACACACACAGCAGGGGAACAGCTGACGTTACTGAACCCCAATAACAGAGGAGGGACTGTTGACTGTGCGTACAGCACCACCGGACGGCAACTAGCGGTGTTGGAGCCCAGGGACAGGAGGGGGAGGTGGAGGTGGAGGAGATAGGAGGGATTGCCACACACACAGCAGGGGAACAGCTGACGTTACTGAACCCCAATAACAGAGGAGGGACTGTCGGGACTGTGCGTACAGCACTACCAGGCAACAACTAGCGGTGTTGGAGCCCAGGGACAGGTGGAGGAGGAGGAGGTGGAGGAGGTAGGAGGAGGTAGAAGGGATTGCCACACACACAGCAGGGGAACAGCTGACGTTACTGAACCCCAATAACAGAGGAGGGACTGTTGACTGTGCGTACAGCACTACCGGACGGCAACTAGCGGTGTTGGAGCCCAGGGACAGGAGGGGGAGGTGGAGGTGGAGGAGATAGGAGGGATTGCCACACACACAGCAGGGGAACAGCTGACGTTACTGAACCCCAATAACAGAGGAGGGACTGTCGGGACTGTGCGTACAGCACTACCAGGCAACAACTAGCGGTGTTGGAGCCCAGGGACAGGTGGAGGAGGAGGAGGTGGAGGAGGTAGGAGGAGGTAGGAGGGATTGCCACACACACAGCAGGGGAACAGCTGATGTTACTGAACCCCAATAACAGAGGAGGGACTGTTGACTGTGCGTACAGCACTACCGGACGGCAACTAGCGGTGTTGGAGCCCAGGGACAGGAGGGGGAGGTGGAGGTGGAGGAGATAGGAGGGATTGCCACACACACAGCAGGGGAACAACTGACGTTACTGAACCCCAATAACAGAGGAGGGACTGTCGGGACTGTGCGTACAGCACTACCAGGCAACAACTAGCGGTGTTGGAGCCCAGGGACAGGTGGAATAGGAGGAGGTGGAGGAGGTAGAAGGAGGTAGGAGGGATTGCCACACACACAGCAGAGGAACAGCTGACATTACTGAACCCCAATAACAGAGGAGGGACTGTTGACTGTGCGTACAGCACTACCGGACGGCAACTAGCGGTGTTGGAGCCCAGGGACAGGAGGGGGAGGTGGAGGTGGAGGAGATAGGAGGGATTGCCACATACACACAGCAGGGGAACAGCTGACGTTACTGAACCCCAATAACAGAGGAGGGACTGTTGACTGTGCGTACAGCACTACCAGGCAACAACTAGCGGTGTTGGAGCCCAGGGACAGGTGGAGGAGGAGGAGGTGGAGGAGGTAGGAGGGATTGCCACACACACAGCAGGGGAACAGCTGACGTTACTGAACCCCAATAACAGAGGAGGGACTGTTGACTGTGCGTACAGCACTTCTGGACAGCAACTAGCGGTGTTGGAGCCCAGGGACAGGAGGAGGAGGAGGTGGAGGAGATAGGAGGGATTGCCACACACACAGCAGGGGAACAGCTGACGTTACTGAACCCCAATAACAGAGGAGGGACTGTCGGGACTGTGCGTACAGCACTACCAGGCAACAACTAGCGGTGTTGGAGCCCAGGGACAGGAGGAGGAGGAGGTGGAGGAGATAGGAGGGATTGCCACACACACAGCAGGGGAACAGCTGACGTTACTGAACCCCAATAAGAGAGGAGGGACTGTTGACTGTGCGTACAGCACTACCGGACGGCAACTAGCGGTGTTGGAACCCAGGGACAGGAGGGGGAGGTGGAGGTGGAGGAGATAGGAGGGATTGCCACACACACAGCAGGGGAACAGCTGACGTTACTGAACCGCAATAACAGAGGAGGGACGGTTGACTGTGCGTACAGCACTACCAGGCAACAACTAGCGGTGTTGGAGCCCAGGGACAGGTGGAGGAGGAGGAGTTGGAGGAGGTAGGAGGAGGTAGGAGGGATTGCCACACACACAGCAGGGGAACAGCTGACGTTACTGAACCCCAATAACAGAGGAGGGACTGTTGACTGTGCGTACAGCACTACCGGACGGCAACTAGCGGTGTTGGAGCCCAGGGACAGGAGGGGGAGGTGGAGGAGATAGGAGGGATTGCCACACACACAGCAGGGGAACAGCTGACGTTACTGAACCCCAATAACAGAGGAGGGACTGTTGACTGTGCGTACAGCACTACCAGGCAACAACTAGCGGTGTTGGAGCCCAGGGACAGGTGGAGGAGGAGGAGGTGGAGGAGGTAGGAGGAGGTAGGAGGGATTGCCACACACACAGCAGGGGAACAGCTGACGTTACTGAACCCCAATAACAGAGGAGGGACTGTTGACTGTGCGTACAGCACTACTGGATGGCAACTAGTGGTGTTGGAGCCCAGGGACAGGAGGGGGAGGTGGAGGTGGAGGAGATAGGAGGGATTGCCACACACACAGCAGGGGAACAGCTGACGTTACTGAACCCCAATAACAGAGGAGCGACTGTTGACTGTGCGTACAGCACTACCAGGCAACAACTAGCGGTGTTGGAGCCCAGGGACAGGAGGAGAAGCAGAGGAACACAATGTAGGCCGAAGCCTGATTGGAGAAAGTCGAAAGGGAACCTTTAACCCCCCCCCCCAAGGCGTTTGTAGCTGAAAGAGCCAGCTTGTGCAGCAAAAAAGATGCAAAAGGAAAAGGTGGCTCTTTTCATGATGCTCCTTGCAAACACAGAACTAAACACTTATAAAATGTGTCCCCTGATACCGTGTGACCGTCCCGGAGGTGGGACTTTGCTTCGTAATATGACGCAGCACAGCCGTCATTCCTACCTCCTTGGCGCCGTTCCCCGGCTCCTCAGCGTTGTTTGATTCCGTCCCGGAGCCTGCGCTGTTATGTTATCCCTTGGCCAGGCACACTTAGCGCTGCCCATCTTCTGACATCATTTGGTGTCAGGCTGGCTGCGCCTGTGCGGCCGCGCTGGCCGAGAGCCCGCCTCGCAGTGTCGTCTAATGTAATCCCACCGCGGGCCTGGGATCCGTGGCCATGCGCAGTGCATATCCTCGCCTCTCACTCCCCTCCCTACGGCTTCTTAAGACTGTGCGGTGTCACGGCCGTGGCATGCTATTAGGGACCAGCTGACACCGCACAGTCTGAAGAAGCCGTAGGGAGATGAGTGAGAGGTGGAGGTTCAGATATGCACTGCGCATGTCCATGGATCTCAGGCCCCCAGTGGGATTAAATCAGAAGACAGTACGAGGCGGGATCTCGGCCAGCGCGGCCGCACAGGCGCAGCCATCCTGACACCAAATGATGTCAGAAGACGGGCAGCGCAAAATGTGTGCATGGCCAAGGGCTAACCTAACAGCGCAGGCTCCGGGACTGATTCAAACAACACTGAGGAGGCGGCGCACGGCGCCAAGGGGGTAAGAATGATGGCTGTGCTGCGTCACATCACAAAGGAAAGTTCCACCAACCGGACGGTATCACGGTAGGAGGGGACACTTTTCATAAGTGTTAGGTTCAGCATGTGCAAGGAGCACCATGAAAAGAGGCACTTTTTCCCTATGCATCATTACTGCTGCACAAGGTGGCTCCTTCAGTAACAAACGCCTGGGGGGGGGGACAGGTTCCCTTAAATTTAACTTGTTGTGCCTGCGTGGCGGTCGCAGTACACGTTGCCGTATACACAGCAGGGGAACAGCTGGCGGTGCTGAACCCCAATAACACATTGGCGAGGTGTTTGGCTCTGTGCGTACAGCACTTCTGGACAGCAACTAGTGGTGTTGGAGCCCAGGGACAGGAGGAGGAGGGGGAGGTGGAGGAGATAGGAGGGATTGCCACACACACAGCAGGGGAACAGCTGACGTTACTGAACCCCAATAACAGAGGAGGGACTGTTGACTGTGCGTACAGCACTACCGAACGGCAACTAGCGGTGTTGGAGCCCAGGGACAGGAGGGGGAGGTGGAGGTGGAGGAGATAGGAGGGATTGCCACACACACAGCAGGGGAACAGCTGACGTTACTGAACCCCAATAACAGAGGAGGGTGTTGTGAATTCTGTTTTTGGCTCCCTCTGGTGGCTACTGGTGGTACTGGTTGACTTTGGTCTTGTGTTTCCAGTGCACCTGTTTTCATCAGGAAATTGGGAGTTTCCTATTTAGTCTGGCTTCTCAGTCACTCTAGTGCCGGCAATCAATGTTACCAGAGCATCTCTGTTGCTTGCTACCTGCTCCAAGTCTGCAATTCAGCTAAGTTGTAATCTTTGGCTTTTTGTGTTTGTTTTGTCCAGCATGCATTTATATTTCTCGTGCTGCTGGAAGCTCTAGTGATCTGAAATTACTACTCCGGTGTCATGAGTTGATAACGGAGTTAAGGTGGTTTCAGGATGGCTGCTTAGGGTTTTGAGGTAACCGCGAAGTCCTCTTTTGTATTTTCATCTATCTAGTCAGAGGGCCTCACTTTGCTGAATCTATATTCATACTGCGTTTGTGTTTTCCTCTTGCCTAACCGTTATTACATGTGGGGGGCTACTATAACTTTTGGGGTTTCCCTGGAGGCAAGCCAGGTCTGTGTGTTCCTCTTATAGGGGTAGTTAGCTCTCCGGCTGGCGCGAGGTGTCTAGGGATACAACGTAGGCACACCCCCTGGCTATTTTTATTTGCGTGTTAGGTTCAGCATCGCGGTTACCTGAGATACCATCTTCCTAGAGCTAGTCCGTTTTTGCCCATGTCCCTGCCATTGGGAATCATGACAGGAGGGACTGTTGACTGTGTGTACAGCACTACCAGGCAACAACTAGCGGTGTTGGAGCCCAGGGACAGGTGGAGGAGGAGGAGGTGGAGGAGGTAGGAGGGATTGCCACACACACAGCAGGGGAACAGCTGACGTTACTGAACCCCAATAACAGAGGAGGGACTGTTGACTGTGCGTACAGCACTACCGGACGGCAACTAGCGGTGTTGGAGCCCAGGGACAGGAGGGGGAGGTGGAGGTGGAGGAGATAGGAGAGATTGCCACACACACAGCAGGGGAACAGCTGACGTTACTGAACCCCAATAACAGAGGAGGGACTGTTGACTGTGCGTACAGCACTACCAGGCAACAACTAGCGGTGTTGGAGCCCAGGGACAGGTGGAGGAGGAGGAGGTGGAGGAGGTAGGAGGGATTGCCACACACACAGCAGGGGAACAGCTGACGTTACTGAACCCCAATAACAGAGGAGGGACTGTTGACTGTGCGTACAGCACTACCGGACGGCAATTAGCGGTGTTGGAGCCCAGGGACAGGAGGGGGAGGTGGAGGTGGAGGAGATAGGAGGGATTGCCATACACACAGCAGGGGAACAGCTGACGTTACTGAACCCCAATAACAGAGGAGGGACTGTCAGGACTGTGCGTACAGCACTACCAGGCAACAACTAGCGGTGTTGGAGCCCAGGGACAGGTGGAGGAGGAGGAGGTGGAGGAGGTAGGAGGAGGTAGGAGGGATTGCCACACACACAGCAGGGTAACAGCTGACGTTACTAAACCCCAATAACAGAGGAGGGACTGTTGACTGTGCGTACAGCACTCCCGGATGGCAACTAGCGGTGTTGGAGCCCAGGGACAGGAGGGGGAGGTGGAGGTGGAGGAGATAGGAGGGATTGCCACACACACAGCAGGGGAACAGCTGACGTTACTGAACCCCAATAACAGAGGAGGGACTGTCGGGACTGTGCGTACAGCACTACCAGGCAACAACTAGCGGTGTTGGAGCCCAGGGACAGGTGGAGGAGGAGGAGGTGGAGGAGGTAGGAGGAGGTAGGAGGGATTGCCACACACACAGCAGGGGAACAGCTGACGTTACTGAACCCCAATAACAGAGGAGGGACTGTTGACTGTGCGTACAGCACTACCGGACGGCAACTAGCGGTGTTGGAGCCCAGGGACAGGAGGGGGAGGTGGAGGTGGAGGAGATAGGAGGGATTGCCACACACACAGCAGGGGAACAGCTGACGTTACTGAACCCCAATAACAGAGGAGGGACTGTCGGGACTGTGCGTACAGCACTACCAGGCAACAACTAGCGGTGTTGGAGCCCAGGGACAGGAGGAGGAGGAGGTGGAGGAGATAGGAGGGATTGCCACACACACAGCAGGGGAACAGCTGACGTTACTGAACCCCAATAACAGAGGAGGGACTGTTGACTGTGCGTACAGCACTACCGGACGGCAACTAGCGGTGTTGGAACCCAGGGACAGGAGGGGGAGGTGGAGGTGGAGGAGATAGGAGGGATTGCCACACACACAGCATGGGAACAGCTGACGTTACTGAACCGCAATAACAGAGGAGGGACTGTTGACTGTGCGTACAGCACTACCAGGCAACAACTAGCGGTGTTGGAGCCCAGGGACAGGTGGAGGAGGAGGAGGTGGAGGAGGTAGGAGGAGGTAGGAGGGATTGCCACACACACAGCAGGGGAACAGCTGACGTTACTGAACCCCAATAACAGAGGAGGGACTGTTGACTGTGCGTACAGCACTACCGGACGGCAACTAGCGGTGTTGGAGCCCAGGGACAGGAGGGGGAGGTGGAGGAGATAGGAGGGATTGCCACACACACAGCAGGGGAACAGCTGACGTTACTGAACCCCAATAGCAGAGGAGGGACTGTTGACTGTGCGTACAGCACTACCAGGCAACAACTAGCAATGTTGGAGCCCAGGGACAGGTGGAGGAGGAGGAGGTGGAGGAGGTAGGAGGAGGTAGGAGGGATTGCCACACACACAGCAGGGGAACAGCTGACGTTACTGAACCCCAATAACAGAGGAGGGACTGTTGACTGTGCGTACAGCACTACCGGACGGCAACTAGTGGTGTTGGAGCCCAGGGACAGGAGGGGGAGGTGGAGGTGGAGGAGATAGGAGGGATTGCCACACACACAGCAGGGGAACAGCTGACGTTACTGAACCCCAATAACAGAGGAGCGACTGTTGACTGTGCGTACAGCACTACCAGGCAACAACTAGCGGTGCTGGAGCCCAGGGACAGGAGGAGAAGCAGAGGAACACAATGTAGGCCGAAGCCTGATTGGAGAAAGTCGAAAGGGAACCTTTAACCCCCCCCAAGGCGTTTGTAGCTGAAAGAGCCAGCTTGTGCAGCAAAAAAGATGCAAAAGGAAAAGGTGGCTCTTTTCATGATGCTCCTTGCAAACACAGAACTAAACACTTATAAAATGTGTCCCCTGATACCGTGTGACCGTCCCGGAGGTGGGACTTTCCTTCATAATATGACGCAGCACAGCCGTCATTCCTACCTCCTTGGCGCCGTTCCCCGGCTCCTCAGCGTTGTTTGATTCCGTCCCGGAGCCTGCGCTGTTATGTTATCCCTTGGCCAGGCACACTTAGCGCTGCCCATCTTCTGACATCATTTGGTGTCAGGCTGGCTGCGCCTGTGCGGCCGCGCTGGCCGAGAGCCCGCCTCGCAGTGTCGTCTAATGTAATCCCACCGCGGGCCTGGGATCCGTGGCCATGTGCAGTGCATATCCTCGCCTCTCACTCCCCTCCCTACGGCTTCTTAAGACTGTGCGGTGTCACGGCCGTGGCATGCTATTAGGGACCAGCTGACACCGCACAGTCTGAAGAAGCCGTAGGGAGATGAGTGAGAGGTGGAGGTTCAGATATGCACTGCGCATGTCCATGGATCTCAGGCCCCCAGTGGGATGAAATCAGAAGACACTGCGAGGCGGGCTCTCGGCCAGCGCGGCCGCACAGGCGCAGCCATCCTGACACCAAATGATTTCAGAAGACGGGCAGCGCTAAGTGTGCCTGGCCAAGGGATAACATAACAGCGCAGGCTCCGGGACGGAATCAAACAACGCTGAGGAGCCGGGGCACGGCGCCAAGGGGGTAGGAATTACTGCTGTGCTGCGTCATATTACGAAGGAAAGTCCCACCTCCGGGACGGTTTTACGGTATCAGTGGACACATTTTATAAGTGTTAAGTTCTGCGTGTGCAAGGAGCTAAACAAAAATAGCTACCTTTTCCTTGTGCAGCATTACTGCTGTACAAGGTGGCTCTTTCAGTAACAAACGCCTTGGGGGGGGGGGACAGGTTCCCTTACATTTCATTTGTTGTGTCAGCGTGGCGGTCGCAGGACACATTGCCGGCTACACAGCTGGGGATCAGCTGACGTTACTGAAACCCAATAACACTGGGTCGTATGTTTTGACTGTGCAGACGGCACTTCTGAGCCTCAACTGGCGGTGTTGGAGCCCAGGAATTTAAGTTCAGGTGGTAGAAAGATGAACACAACAGGAGACCTGGATACTGTAGACAGTCACCTAATTATTTAATCAGGAAGAGGAGTGGCAAATTCCTGCGAGATCCAGGCCTTGTTCATTTTCAGGAAAGTAAGCCGGTCAACGTTATCGGAGGATAGTCGCATGCGACGGTCAGTTAGTACACCACCTGCAGCACTAAAGACACGTTCCGATAATACACTGGCCGCAGGGCAAGACAGCACCTCCAATGCATACTGGCTTAGCTCTGGCCATGTATCCAGCTTTGAGACCCAAAACTTGAAAGGGGAAGAGCCGTCTGGGAGTACAGCAAGAGGGCAAGACATGTAGTCTGTCACCATCTGACGGAACCGTTGCCTCCTGCTGACTGGAGCCGTCTGTGATGGTGTAGACTTTTGTGGCGGGCACAGAAAACTGTGCCACAGTTGGGCCATACTGGTCTTGCCTTGGGCAGAGGCACTGCTTCTGCTCCCTCTTTGTGAAGAGCCTCCACCACTGCCTGGACGCACTGAGCTGCTTTGTAATGCACTAGCAGCACTTCTCTCACTTGGAATGGAGAAGATGATGGAATTCACCAGTGTGTCTTGGTACTCCCGCATTTTTCGCTCCCAGTTCAACGGTGTGATGAGGCTTTCTACGTTGTCCCGGTAGCGAGGATCGAGGAGGGTGAACACCCAATAATCAGACATGTTGAGAATGTGGGCGATGCGGCGGTCGTTTCTCAGGCACTGCAGCATGTAATCCACCATGTGCTGCAGACTGCCAACTGCCCAAGAAACGCTGTCCCCTGCTGGAGGCGTGATCTCTGCCCGCTCGTCATCACCCCACCCTCGCTGTACACACTGACTACTGGACAATTGTGTAACTCCCTCCTCTGGACGGATGTCTTCCTCCTCCATTGACTCCTCCTCATCCTCCTCACAAAGTGTCCCCTGCCTACGCGTTTGTGAGGAACCACGTGGCGCTGATTGTCCAGAAGATGATGGAAATGCTGAATCCTCATCCTCCACCTCTTCCACAACATCATCCCTTAGCGCTTGCAGTGATTTTTCATCACGGGTCCATGTGGAGGTGGACTGTGACGGCTCCTGCAGCGATGATTCTGAGGAACTCGTGTAGGAGGAG
The DNA here is from genome assembly GCF_051348905.1 of Ranitomeya variabilis. Lineage (NCBI taxonomy): Eukaryota > Metazoa > Chordata > Amphibia > Anura > Dendrobatidae > Ranitomeya > Ranitomeya variabilis. The sequence goes on along the minus strand of NC_135235.1, from coordinate 170,258,313 downwards.
GAGTCAATGCGTACAGAATGGATTCCTGCAATCCTTGGAGTGGGCAGGACACGTCCTGCGCCACTCGCACGGTCTGTACCCGGCTCAACGACATTAACCCAATGGGCAGTGAGGGAAAGGTATCGCCCCTGTCCATGTTGACTGGTCCACGCATCGGTGGTGAGGTGGACCTTGCTACTGACGGCGTTCAGTAGCGCGTGTTTTATGTGTCCCTCCACATGCTTGTGCAGGGCAGGGATGGCTTGCCTGCTGAAGTAAAAGCGGCTGGGCACATTGTACTGTGGGACTGCCAATGACATCAAGTCACGGAAGCTGTCAGTCTCCACCAGCCTGAATGACAGCATTTCCAGTGACAGAAGTTTGGCAATGCCTGCAGTCAGAGCCTGTGCTCGTGGGTGGTTTGACGAGAAAGGCCGCCTTTTCTCCCATGCCTGTACTACCGATGGCTGTAGACTGGGCTGGGAGTGTGTGGATGACTGGGAAAGTGGTGCTGCGGGTGGAATTACAGCGGGTCTCTGGACAATAGGGCCAGAGGTTCTTCCACGGCGATCCTGGGAGGAAGCCGAACCAGCTGCGTGTGAGCTGGAGGAAGAGGCAACATGAGCTGAAGAGGTGGTAGCTGCCACTGTTGGTTGGCCTAGCTCTTCAGTGTGTTTTTCTAACTCCGCCGGGTGCCTGGTGCGCACATGTTTCCACATGTTGGAGGTATTGAGGTTGCTGACATTTCGACCTCTTTTGACTTTGTGATGACACACCTTGCATTTGACATAGCAAATGTCAGCTGCAACTGTGTCAAAAAAGGACCAGGCACTGCAAGTCTTGGGAGCGCCCTTTTTGGCTTTTGGAAGAGACAAGCTCCTAACGGCTGCCAAAGCGGAGGCTGCAGGATCCGCAGTCTTCCCCCTCCCTCTCCCTCTTTGGGCCGTACGGGGAATCTCTTCCTCAGAGCTGCTCCCACCACCTTCCTGTCCCTCACGCCAAGATGGGTCAAGGACCTCATCATCTACACTACCCTCTGCCCCCAACTGCTCCTCCTGGGTAGTCTCAGCAGCAGTGCACGCACCAGTAAGTGGCACCTGAGTGTCATCATCAGCTGATGCAGCCTGCGATGTGGTGACCGGAGCCACTGGCCCACCCGCCTCTTCAGACTCAGAGAGAAAAAGCTGTTGGGCATCACTGCACACTGCCTCTTCTTCCATTTCTCCAATGCTGCTTGGCTGGCCCCCTGTTTCCAAGCCAAGAGATTCAGAGAACAGAAGTAGAGACGGCTCCTGTCCTGGGCTCTCTGTCTGCCTGGGCAATTTGGCAGGTGGTGAAGAGACAGATGGCTGCTCTCCAGTGCTCTGTGTCTGAGAGGATGTGGCACTAATTGAAGTTGATGCATTAGCTGCCATCCATCCGACAACGGCTTCAATTTGGTCTTCACGCAGCAGCGGTGTACGGCGCTCTGCGACAAAGCTACGCATGAATGACTGTTCCCTGGTGAAAGTGTGTGCTGATGAGTCACCGGTGCCCGCAGCGGGCACAGAATCCCCACGTCCCCTCCCTGCTCCGCGCCCACGCCCACGTGCCTTACTCACTGCCTTCTTCATCTTGGGTGACTGATAAAGATAAGCAGAAAAGTACTAACGGCTTTGTGTGCTTATTCCTGAACAACTCCTAACAGGTATAAGAAACACTAATTTTCTAAAGTGTGGACTAGACTTTAATATGAGCTAATGTGGCCTACACAAATGTAAAGTGGTGTCACTGGTGTGTTTGGTGAACTTTATTATTTATTTATTTTTTGGGGGCTGAACTGACAACAGATAGAGCTGCAGTCACACGGAGACCGTGCAGACAGCCGTAAACGGCGCTGCAAGGCCCAAAAACCCTCCTCTACGTTATCCTATGTAGTGTTTTTCCACAAGTTAGCTGGAGACGGGTGGAAAGACACTAATAGGAATTTTTTGAAAAAATGTGCAGCAGCCTGCACTACTTAAAACAAAATGAAAATTGATTTTGCGGTATGACACAGTGAAGAACCCTGAGCTGGAGACAACCAGGCTATGGCTGCTCACAGACTACAGGGCGAGCTGCAGTCACACGGAGACCGTGCAGACAGCCGTAAACGGCGCTGCAAGGCCCAAAAACCCTCCTCTACGTTATCCTATGTAGTGTTTTTCCACAAATTAGCTGGAGACGGGTGGAAAGACACTAATAGGATTTTTTGTTAAAAATTAGCAGCAGACTACACTACTTGGAAAAAAAAAAAAAAAAAGAACAGTATGAGGCAATGAACCACCCTCCCTGAACTGAATACAACCAGCTATGGATGGCCTATGTGGCTGCACTCAGACTAGAGAGTGGGCTGCACTCACACACACACACACACAGACCTTGCAGATCGCTGTGAAAACAGCGCTACAAGGCAAAAGCAAGGTGAATAGTAGGTGAACACAGCGGTTGCTAAATTAGCCTTTGGAAAGCACAAAGAAGCAAATCGCTATCTCTAAACTGGCCCTCAGTCAGCAAACAGCGTCCTGTCACTAACTGAATTCACAGCAGAGTGATCGCAAAATGGCGCCAGCGACTTTTAAACTGCATCATGACATCATTTCAGCAGCCAATCACAGCCATGCCAGTAGTTTCATGCCCTCCATGCTGAACAGGATGTGCCCACACTTAAAATCATTCTCATTGGCTGAATTTGTGCATTTTGAATCTGGGAACTTCCGATTCCGGTATCCAATACGCGGCAAGTATCGGAATCCCGGTATCGGAATTCCGATACCGCAAGTATCGGCCGATACCCGATACTTGCGGTATCGGAATGCTCAACACTAGTTGTAGCTAGTAACAAAGACATCAGTTGGTAGCCCCGGTTCCTGTATGGAGCCCCATCCCCTCTTCGGGTGATAGGCCAACACAGTGCCCCGCTTTACCACGTCTTTCCTGCCATGCGCAGACTTTTTACGTTGTGTCTTATGTTGTTCAGTCTCATCTCGATTTTTCCAGTGTTGGATCAGGCACTGTTTATACTGTTCCCAGGTAAGTACCGCAAGGGTGAGGCTCTCCCCCAGAGCTCCATATGGCTCGTTCCAGGGGGTGTCCCACCGGAGGATCACCCCGTCCAGGCCCACATCTATGGGCTCCCCCATCTTGGTCGGTAGTGGAGGCAACAGCTTCCCCATCGCGTCGGGGGTGAGGACTACCCGCTCCACCGAGAAGAAACGGTTATTGTTGCTGGGGTGAGGAGCGGTCACAGGAGCGGGATCGGTCAGGGGAGCAGAATCGGCCGGGGGAGTAGGGGTGCCGTCCATACCTACGCCTGATGTGATCCCACCGATGTCGCTCCGGTCCGTTGACGGGGACGCTAGAATCGGCTGCAACTCGGACCGCGGCTCCTCCGGAGTCACCTCTTGATGCGGCTCTGCCCTCCACGGTTCCGTGGCTGGGATAGGTAGGCTCGGCTCCTCCACTGGCGGTGGACGCGAGTCCGTCTCTGATAGGTAAGGGCAGGCCGGGATCATCTTGCCGTTGCTCGGGCACTTGCTGCTCATCATCGCTGTCGGGCATTCGGCGGCAACGCATGCACCTGGCTCCGCCATTCCTCCGAGGTCGAGCTTCTCCATCACCCGCTTCCCGCCGTTGTAAATCAGGGGGCCGTTCTCCTCGGCTGCTGGGTAGGTCGTCCTCTCGCAGCAGGAGTCGGAGGGGGCGGTCGCTACTTCTGGCGCCGCTTTGGTAGTCTCCTCCCATGGCACGCCCTTCTTCCTCTTCGGTGTAGCAATGGCGGCGGTTTTTGGCGGGAACTTTTGGCGGTAAATGGCGCAGCACAGTCCTTGCAATAAAGTACAGTCCAAGCACAATAAATCACAGTCCCAAGGCACACATGACCTGATTCTTCAGGCTTAAGTAGATCCTGTTCGTGACGCCAAGTTGTAGCGCCCCCACTGTTGCAGGGCCGAGGGGTACCCAGTACCGGGCCTCTGAGTCTCTGCTCTGGGGTTGTCACGGTGGCTAGGCCCGGTCCGTGACCCTGCCGAGGGGCGCACAGTCCGTGGTGGAAGTGGATAGTGGTGCGGTGCAGTAAATAACGAGGACACCAAGTTGCTGTCTCTTTACCGAAGATCTCTGGGTCCTCAGTCCGGAATCCGGATCACCAGGCTGCGCAAGTCCGGCCGGTCCAATGGCACCTCTGGAGTTCTCTTTGCAGGTGGAAATCTGTGCCTTCCTGCTAGCGCTATGTGTTGTGGTCCTTCCCTGCTGTGCTTACGGAAAGTCCCCACAACTGTTGTGTCTGTTTCTTAAGTTCCCTCACAACTCGATTAGATGACGTTCTGCTAATCCTCCGTCCCTCCCTGATGTTACGGTTGGGACGGCACCCGTTTGACGGGTAGGCTCGGAGCTCTTCCGGGACCCTAGAGTCGCCCCTCTCCACAAGTTGCCCCCCAAGACTGCATAGGTGATTTAAGTGAGACAGCCCGCCTTAGACTGACTGTCCTGCCGCTGTTTAGAGTATTGCTTGAAGCTGAATATGGTAATACTCCCTCGGCGTTCCGGCCGCCGGTCGTGCGCCTCAGTAGGATGTTGCCTCGGTCTTACAGCACGACTCCTACTGGTATTCTCCTCTTGCGTTGATCTCGTTTCTCACTCAGCACAATCTATCTCGCTTCTGATCCTTCCTTGGGCACCGCCGCTATCCTGAGCAGGCACGGTCCCGTTACGTTCGCTCAAGTTGCCAAGCCTCTGTCAGGATCCCACCCCTGACAGAGACCCTACTGAATCTTCCCCCTACAACACCCTCTGCCACAAGGTGTTGCCTGGTTCTCACCCAGTCAGCTTTCTGATCTAACTTCCTGCCTGACCCCCAGTTTACCCACAATGGTGGGGAGTGGCCTAGTGAATAGAACCCTTAGCTCCCCCTGAAGGCCCGACTGTGAAATGTATTGGTGTCTGTGATACCTGATCAGATGAACTCCTTCAGTGCCATCAGACGTACCATAGCTCCCCTTAGTGGCGGAGCCACAGTACTGCAACGACCAGGACTCTGGGGCGCTGCATGAGCATTCTCCCTGTGGCCAGCCAAGAGAGCCAGAACACATGGGCGGCGCCATCTTGTTTCCGGGGTCCTTCTCAAAGGCCCCCGGGAAGCGGGATGCCCAACGAGGTGCCTGTGGAAAAAACGCAGATGCTGGGGTCGTCCAGCCAGATGCCTGTGGGGGAAGAGGGGGGAGGAGGACAACACGCAGGACTAGGCCCCCCGAGAGGCTGTCCATGGAGTTGCCGGTAAGGGGGCAACAACGCAGGGCAAGGAGCCCTTCGAGGGAGCAGGGGCCAGGCGGTAGCAGAAGGCGACGGCCCATGGCCGTGAGTACCCCCAGACAGCCAGGGACCAGCAGCGGGTTGCAGGGCCAGAGCCACCAGCAAAACACCCAGGGCAGAGCCAGGCAGGCAAATAGAACTAGTGATAGGATGGCCATCACGCAGTATAGCCACGGGAGCCAAGAAGAGACGGGAGACGAGCACGCAGAGGACGGACGATGGTCGCAAGGAACAAGATGGCCCTCATTCCGGGATGCGGACAGCGACGGCGAGGAGGATTCCAGGAGCACAGCGGCCAGGGGGAGGATGACTCCCGCGCGGCCTGGTAATTATGAACACATGCTTTCTACAGATACATATGCAGGCACATTACAAGCGGACAGGGGGAGCCAGAGATCGCAAGGGGATAGTGTGGCTCCTATTTTAGGGTCCTTGGAGGCCACCGCTAAGGAAATGAGGGCAATGATAACGAGCTTGGCAGACAGAATGGATCGATTTGAGGGATGCGGGCCGGGGCATCTATCAGCTTGGACGAGCCCATACTTGCTCGCTGGGGGTGGGGGAGATGTAATCAGGGCCCAGGAGTCGGCGGGACCGGGGGATGGGGAGAATGGGCAGCTAGACGACACGGCTCGGGGGGATATATATTTTTGTTTTACGGGTAACTTAGGTAACCACCATAAGAAAGAGATGAGGGAAAAAATATGGAGGGACGAGTATGTGGACATCTTCTCGCTTTTGCCGGTAGAGCACAAAGGTAGGAAGGGAAGGAGGGAGAAAAGAAGAGGAGCGGACGATTACGGTGGCGCATACGTTTACAAATTGGTGGCATGCCTTTACGATATTAGGTAGCGTCATTGGGGAAAAGGCACCAGAAAACTGCTCGCAGTTGTTTTGCTACATGAACGCCATTGGGGAGGCTTACAAGTCATATGGGGGACAGGCTTGGCTGCGGTATGACGAACAATTTCGTCAGCGCAAGGCAATGCGGCCATCTATGAGATGGGATCAAAAAGATATTGGCCTGTGGTTGGCGGTTATGTCTCAGAATCACAGACATTGGATGCCCTTTCAGGGAGGGGCCGGTGGAGCCGGCCATGCAGGATACAGCGCAGGAAGCCTGGCAAGGGGGAGTTTTCAAGGCCGGGGCGGGAATCAGAAACAAGGGCTTTGCTGGCAATTCAATGAGGGTCAGTGCAAATTCGGAACAGGCTGTAAATTTAGGCACATATGTTCCAATTGTGGCGGATCGGCACACGGGGCCAATAGGTGTCAGAGGAAGTACAGTGGGAAGGTGGGAGGAGCCGGTCTTGGTCAAGGGACAAACACCAGTCAAGCTGCACGCGATGCTCCCTTATCTAAGTAGATACCCGGACAGAAAAAAAGCGCATTTATTGATCAAAGGCTTCAAGGATGGATTTTCTAGCCCTTCCCCGGCGTGCCAAATGCCGGGGAAACTGAAGAATCTCAGTTTGGCCTATCAGCACCCCTCTGTTGTCAAACAGAAACTTGAGAAAGAGGTGCTGATGGGCCGAATGGCGGGTCCGTTTAGTTTCCCACCTATATTGGGCTTGGTGGTTTCTCCATTGGGCATTGTACCAAAGAAGGAGCCGAACAAGTTCCGAATGATACATCACCTGTCATATCCCCGTGGTAAGTCCGTCAACGACGGCATCGATCCGGATATACTGTATGTGCAGTGCTATACGCATCATTTGACCTGGCGTTAGAATGGGTAAGAAGATGCGGAAAGGGGGCGCTGATGGCGAAAACGGATGTGGAGTCTGCCTTTCGGTTATTGCCGGTTCACCCGGACAGTCAGCGGTTGCTCGGGTGCTATTGGGAGGGAGAGTATTTCATAGACAGGTGTTTACCAATGGGATGCTCGTTGTCATGTTCGTTGTTTGAAGCCTTTAGCACATTCCTGGAGTGGGTAGTGAAGGATATCACGGGATTGGGATCATTGATCCACTACCTTGATGATTTTTGGTGCGTAGGTCCTGCACAATCAGGGGTGTGCGATACCATTTTAAAAAGTCTGCAAGGGGTTGCTAAAGAGTTCGGGGTACCATTGGCTTCCAAAAAAACTGTCGGCCCAACGTCATGTATCTCCTTTTTGGGGATCATGATCGACACAATACGGTGGGAGTGTCGTCTCCCGGGGGAGAAGGTGGCAGCCCTGAAATTGGAAATAGGCAGGGCTAGGAGAGCTAAAAAGCTGAAGCTGTGGGAAGTGCAGTCCTTGCTGGGGAGTTTAAATTTCGCATGTCGAGTCATGCCGATGGGCAGGATATTCACGAGGAGATTGGCGGCGACAACGGCCGGCGTAAAATCACCGCATCATTATGTGCGATTGACGGCAGATAACAAAGCAGACCTGGCAGTTTGGGACACATTCTTTGAAAAGTACAACGGGCTTTCCCTGTTGATGGATGGGGGATGTTGTAATTCGGATATTGAATTATACACGGATGCAGCGGGCAGTCATGGTTTTGGAGCTTACTGTCAGGGGCAGTGGTGCGCGGCAGCATGGCCAGAGGAGTGGGTGCGTTCAGGGCTGATAAAAAACATTGCACTACTGGAAATTTTCCCAATCCTGGTGGCGGTAACACTATGGGGACATCGGCTGAGGAACCGGAAAGTTAGGTTTAAGTGTTATAACATGGGAGTGGTCATGGCCATAAATAACATCACCGCGTCTTCGCCGCCAGTCATTAGAGTGTTGAGGCAGTTGGTGTTGGAATGCTTAGTTATCAATGCTCATGTTACAGCATCTCATGTTCCGGGAGAATTTAACTCGGTCGCTGATGCGCTTTCTCGTTTTCAGTGGCAACGGTTTCGGGCGTTGGCCCCCAAAGCGGAAGAAGAGGGCTTACCCTGCCCTCCCGGATTATGGAACGTGGCATCTGGGCTGCTGAACCACTGATCAAGGCATCCGTATCAAGTAGCACGTGGGTGGCATACGGACGGTCGTGGATGCAGTGGGAACAATGGCTAGGCCGAGGGAACGTGGACATGTCAGAAGAAGAGCAGATTGGGGTGTTATTGATGGGAATTAGGCAGGCTGCAGATGATAGTTGGTCGGCGGCAAAAATGAGTCAACTAATTGCAGGATTAGCGTTCGGTTTTAAGCTTAGGAACAGAACCGATTTGACAAAAAAATTCTTAGTCAGGCAGGTCTTAAAAGGTTACCGGAAGGGAAAAGTTAGAAAGGACAGCAGGCGGCCGGTGTCATTTGGCATGCTAGAAGTATTAGGAGAGCAGTTGGCGGGGGTGTGCAGGACACAATTTGAGGTTGGCTTGTTTAGGTTGGCTTTTTCACTTGCGTTCTTTGGAGCTATGAGGATAGGGGAGCTTGTAGCACCAGGTAAGGCCATAGCGGGGGGCATTTTAGCCGAAGACATTATGAAGACAAAAGGGGGATTGGAATTTTGGATTAGGAGATCAAAGACGGACCAAAGCGGAAAAGGGAAAAGGGTGTTATTGGGGAAGGTGGGCGGTTCTATGATGTGCCCATGTAAATGTTTCGGGATATTCTCGGCAGCTAGGCCTAAGCAGGGGGGACCGCTGCTATGTCATGAGGATGGGTCATATTTGTCCAGGTATCAATTCATTAAAGTATTCTGGACGTGTGTGGTAAGGGCAGGTGTGGATCCGGGCAGATACACAGGCCATTCCTTCCGGATCGGGGCGGCAACGGAGGCCGCGGTGGGTGGGCTGAGCCCTGAAACAGTAAAGCGAATTGGCCGGTGGGAGTCGCGGCGGTACAGGTCTTACATACGACCTCAAGGATATGAGGCAGCGATCCCCCCGCAGAATTGATACATCACACTAATTTCTTTTGGTTTGTTACAGGACAAGTCCCGATCGTTATTTGGATCCTAGGACATTCATACGTTTACTGGGGAGCACAGCGGGCGGACAGACGGACGGGCGGGAGACAGTTAGGTATGGCAAGAAATAGGGCGGTGATTAGGTGGTTGGGATATCGGGGTTTAACATGGGGCCGTGTACTGTACGAGTTTTTCCGGGCGGTATACCTCTACGGGGTCCCAGATATATTAGTATTACACGCAGGGGGTAATGACTTGGGGTCTAGCTCGGGGAAGGGGCTGAGTGCCAAAATCAGAAGGGATGTAAGACAACTGAGATTAGCATGTCCAAACTTGAGGCTAGTGTGGTCAGACATGGTACCTAGAAAAAAGTGGCGAGGGGCACGGTCAATGGGAAAGATTAACAAAGCTAGGATAAAAGTTAACAAGGAGGTATCTAAGTTCGTGTCACGAAGCGGAGGGGTGACGATACGTCACGCAGGCTTGGACTCTACAGAGGGAGACTACTGGCTAGGGGACGGGGTACATTTGAACACTGCGGGGACTGATTTGTGGATTGAGGGCTTGCTCGAGGGGATACGGAAGGCCGCAGCAGGGTTGGTTGGTGGGGTCTCGAGCACTTGAGGGGGTCAAGTGCCCTCGGTGTGGCGTTGGTGGGTCCTCAAAGCTGGCAAAAAAGTTCGGTAAAGGGGGGATTCTTGCACTGCGGGACCCCCCCCAAATTGCCAGGGATAGTTACTTTGTTCGTGGTCTGGTGATAATTGCATGATACCTGACGAGGCAGGTCGGGGTCACGTTATCGGGGGACCCGGAGGGCCACCCTGATGTTGGAGGTCGGGTGCGCGGTACCAATGGGGGTACCCGACGATGGAAGTCGGGTACAGGTTAACGGATGGAGGCAACCTCTTCCCTCAACTCATGATGCTTCCGAGCATAGACAAAAACGCGGCTGGAAGTAAGGCTGAGAGGGAAGAGGCAGTGCCGACAGGATAATCACCAGCCCAGGAACGGGTTAGCTTCGAGGGCCTCACCAAGGGTCCTTTTTTATTAATATCAATAATAAATTGGCTGCTGTGGCCGTTAGTATCCAAAAAATGACTGATGTAGCGTGGTTATTCAAGAAAGGTGGGGGGTGAGTCACGGGGAGTCAACCTTGCCAAGGTCAAGTAACCCCCGGATAAGGCACGGAGGGTCCGAAAGGAGGGGGCCATGACCGGGCAGGTTGCAAGTGACGGATTCGTTTGGGGGGTTGGGAGAAGGGAGTGGGGATGGCGGGGATAGGCGGGGGGGAGGGGGGGAGGAAGTAGTAGGGGATTGATAAAAGGGGAAATGACATAGGGGAAGTGACTTAGGATGGAGGGAAAGAGGGGGGCTACAGGGGGATAAAAAGGATGCAGGGAGGAGCCAGAATTCTCTTTCCCTCTCAGGACGGCCACCGGACAACAAGCCCCACCCACCCATCCCAGAGAAAAAAGAAGAGAAGGAAGACCGGGTCGCAGTAGCCTGATGAACCATTCGGACGAAGACATGAGCGATACTTAAAATAAAAAAATAAAAAATTGCTTATTTGGCAGTTACCTTTAAGCCCAGGGGAAGGGCAGTCCATCACCATGGTTCCCTGGAGGTTTCCCCCACAGGGGTTTTTTCCTCTCCTGACTGGTGGCGGATAGCTCTTCGTGAGCCCGAGGTTCTGTTACATCATTGCATGATGATTTGAGCGTTGGTGGGTCCTCGAAGCTGGCAAAAAAGTTCGGTAAAGGGGGGATTCTTGCACTGCGGGACCCCCCCACACATTGCCAGGGATAGTTACTTTGTTCGTGGTCTGGTGATAATTGTGTGATACCCGACGAGGCAGGTCGGGGTCACGTTATCGGGGGACCCGGAGGGCCACCCTGATGTTGGAGGTCGGGTGCGCGGTACCGATGGGGGGTACCCGACGATGGAAGTCGGGTACAGGTTAACGGATGGAGGCAACCTCTTCCCTCAACTCATGATGCTTCCGAGCATAGGCAAAAACGCGGCTGGAAGTAAGGCTGAGAGGGAAGAGGCAGTGCCGACGGGATAATCACCAGACCAGGAACGGGTTAGCTTCGAGGGCCTCACCAAGGGTCCTTTTTTATTAATATCAATAATAAATTGGCTGCTGTGGCCGTTATTATCCAAAAAATGACTGATGTAGCGTGGTTATTCAAGAAAGGTGGGGGGTGAGTCACGGGGAGTCAACCTTGCCAAGGTCATGACATACCTACCACTTATAGTCCATTGTGATGTTACACTGCAATTGTAAACAATGTAACACTGCTGTGTAGTCTGTTCTCTGAACTATATGGAATCTATATATATAATTGTCTAAGGGTTTTTCTGTCTGTCCTGGAAATCCCGCATCTCTGATTGGTCGAGGCCGCCAGGCCTCGACCAATCAGCGGAGGGCACAGTATCGACGTAGATGTCATAATGGTTGCCATGGCGACGATGATGTCATAAAGGTTGCCTTGACCAATCAGCGATGGGCACAGTCTGCCGCGAATTCTGGAATCATCATTGTCCATATACTACAGGGACATGCATATTCTAGAATACCCGATGCGTTAGAATCGGGCCACAATCTAGTCTACTATATAATTGTCTAAGGGTCACTTCCGTCTTTCTGTCTGTCTGTCTGTGTGTCTGTAATGGAAATCCCAAGTTGCTCATTGGTCGTGGCAAAACAGCCACGACCAATCAGCGACGGGCACAGTCCGGCGGCAAAATGGCCGCTCCTTCCTCCCCGCAGTGAGTGCGTGCTCCATAATCCCCTCCAGTCAACCCTCACACAGGGTTAATGGCAGCGTTAACGGACCGCATTATGCCACGGTGTAACGCACTCTGTTAACACAGCTATTAACCACTGTGTGACCAACTTTTTACTATTGATGCTGCATATGCAGCATCAATAGTAAAAAGATCTAATGTTAAAAATAATAATAAAAAAAAGGTTATTCTCACCTTCCGATGTCGCACGCTGTCCTCGGCAGTGCAAGCGGCAGGTTCCGGTGCCAAGGATGCTATGCGAGAAGTACCTGCCATGACATCACGGTCATGTGACCGCGATGTCATCACAGGTCCTGTGCTCATACCAACCCTGGGACCGGAAGCTGCCGCGTGCACCGCACACAGGCGCTAGGACATCAAGGGGCCTTTGGAAGGTGAGTATATGTTTATTTTTTATTTTAAGTCTTTTTTAACCATGCATATAGTGCCCACATTGCTATATACTACGTGGGCTGTGTTACATACTGCATGGGCTCTGTTATATACAACATCTCTGTGCTATATACTATGTAGCTGGGCAATATACAACATGACTGTGCAATATACAACATGACTGTACAATATACTACGTGGCTGTGCAATATACTACGTGCTCTGTCTTATATACTACGTAGCTGTGCAATATACTATGTGGTTGTGTCGGTTCTGTTATTTACTACGTCGACTGTGCAATATACTATGTGGCTCTGTTATATACTAGGTGGCTGTGCAATATACAACGCAGCTATGCAATATACTACGTGCCTCTACAATATACTACGTGGCTATGTTATATACTACGTGGCTCTGCTATATACTATGTTGCTGACCAATATACTACATAGCTGTGCAATACATTACGTAGCTGTGCAATACACTACATGACTATGTTATATACTACGTTGCTGTGCAATATACTACATGCCTGTGCAATATACTACGTGGATCTATAATATACTATGTGGCTATGTTATATAATACGTGGCTCTGCTATATACTATGTGACTGACCAATACACTACGTGCCTGTGCAATACACTATGTAGCTGTGCAATACACTACGTGGCTGTGTTATATACTACGTAGCCCTGCTATATACTACGTACGCTGTGTTACATACTACGTAGCTCTGTTATATACTACGTAACTATGCTATATACTATGTCGGTTGTGTTATATACTACGTCACTGTGCAATATAGTACGTAGCCTGTGCTATATACTACCTACATATTCTAGAATACCCGATACATTAGAATCACATCACCATCTAGTACTTCATAAATACTTTGAAATTTTAAAGAGAACCATTCATCAATAACAGAAAAAGCATCATTTGAAAATCCTTAAAACCCTTCAGTGTGGTGGCATTTTTTTACATCTATACATACATCACCATGTTTTATTTTTTCTTTAACTAATACTTGCAGAATGAATCTGAGCAGTTATTTACAATACACTGCAACAATAATGTACTGCAATGTATTATACAAGCAAACAAACACAAGTCAAAGTTACCTAGTGGCACTAAAAGTATATGTGAAAAATGGAAAAATGTAAAAATTAAAAAGTATTAAAAAAATTGGCACATGTGATATTGCCACATTTGTAAAAGTACAATCTTTCCATATCCTAGGATACAGTAGAAATAAATGCCAGAACTGCCACCAGAAGAGCTGTACTCTCCTATCTGCAGTAATCCCATAATAATAAATGGATCAGTGGTGCATCCCATTATCAGGACCAGTGGAAGTCCCAGCCGTAACTCGTCCACCAATCTGCCAGGTATCCTTTCAATGGGTGATAAATGGTAATGCTGTTAATAACCCTTTTTAATATGCTAAAAGGAAGACATATCTGCTTGTAACGGCTTAATCAGGCTCTCTTTCTACATACTGTACAGAGCCAAACCACACAGATAGGAAGCATGTAGGATTTACCGCTGCATCAACCCATCTTTTCCGAGGGTTGCGACGTGTGCCAATACGTCGCAAACTCGCAATGCGTCGATAATGTTAGTCTATGGGGAAAAAACGCATCCTGCAGACAACTTTGCAGGATGCGTTTTTTCTCCTGAACGACTCATTGCAACGCATTGCAAACTACACTGGTGTGAAAGTAGTCTTAGAGGCAGGACATCTCGCACAGTCACCAAAGTAGTGAAACAATTGAGAGCCAATCTGAGCTGACTTCAGTCTCCCCTTCTTAAGTGCTCTTATCACAGTTTTCAGAGCTACATTACAGATAATATTTTCATATTTCCCTAACTAAATATATTTGCCAAATAATGTTATTTGGTCTGATTTTTCTGTCTTGATTTGGTTTAATGAAATAGGCAGTTGATAAACTATTAGTAAAAACAGCGCTGACGGTAAATTTATGCATGATAGATTGATAGTAAAAATGTGTGTGAATATGTCAGTTCTATTAATCTGGATGAGGTTGATCACCAGCAAACAATTGGATTTCTGCAAGTTACAGAAATTTCTGCAGCAAATATTCTAATATATATGAATATAGCTTTAATGGTTGTTATTAATGTAAAGATGCTTGGCTTATATATGATTTATAAAAGAAGCCCACAATGCCACTAAGGCTACTTTCACACTAGCGTCGTGCACTGCACGTCGCTATGCGTCGTTTGGTTGAAAAAACTCATCCTGCAAAAGTGCTTGCAGGATGCGTTTTTTCACCATTGATTTGCATTAGCGTCGCATTGTGACGCTTTGCCACACGTCGCAACCGTCGTGCGATGGTTGCGCCGTGTTGTGGCGGACCGTCGGCTGCAAAAAATGTTACATGTAACGTTTTTTGCTGCCGACGGACCGTCATTTCCGACCGCGCATGCGTGGCCGGAACTCCGCCCCCACCTCCCCGCACCTCCCAATGGGGCAGCGGATGCGTGGTAAAACAACATCCGCTGTCCCCGTTGTGCGGCGCTTTCACAGCTAGCGTTGGTACGTCGGCCCAACGCACTGTGTCGGGCCAAGTATGACGCTAGTGTGAAAGTAGCCTAGGTTTTGATTGCACAGACCAACATAAAGCCATCTACACTAGAAAGAATGAGAACTATTTTTCCTTTATTGAGGTTCTTGCCAAAGCATGAACAAGAATGTTATGCTATTACTACACGACACGCCATTATAATGTCTGCTTTCTTTGGCTGAAATAACATATAAAGTTTTTGTCAGTTTCCTGTGAAGCTAAACACAAGAGTGGATGCAAAAGATAAGAGAAATATTCATCTTTGAAGCATCTATCAAAACAACAAGGGCATGCCCGCTGCCTGTACAAAAGGCTGGCATGCAAAATATTGTTCTTCGACATTTTTTGGTACTGTAACGAGGTGCAATATTTTGAGGAATGTTGCTGTATTATACAAGAAACACAACCAAAAAGGCATAATATATTCTAAAACTATTGCAGCAAAAAGGCGGTCGTATATACCAATGCAGATAAGAAAACAAACGCACTTATTGGATACAGCAGCACCAGTCAACTGACCTTGACACAGGTGCTACATACTGATGAAACAACTAGTGTTGAGCATTCCAATACCACAAGTATCGGGTATCGGCCGATATTTGCTGTATCGGAATTCCGATACCGAGTTCCGATATTTTTGTGATATCGGAATCGGAAGTTCCCAGTGTATGGTTCCCAGGGTCTGGAGGAGAGGAGACTCTCCTTCAGGCCCTAGGATCCATATTCATGTAAAAAATAAAGAATTAAAATAAAAAATATGGATTTACTCACCCGTCCGGCGGCCCCTGGACCTTACCGATGTAACCGGCAGCCTCCGTTCCTAAGAATGAGGAGTTTAGGACCTGCAATGACGTCGCGGCTTTTGATTGGTTGCGTGATTGGTTGCGTGAGCGGTCACATGAGCGGTCACGCGACCTATCACAAGCCGCAACGTCATCGAAGGTCCTAAACTCCTCATTCTTAGGAACGGAGGCTGCCGGTTACATTGGTAAGGTCCAGGGGCCGCCGGACGGGTGAGTATATCCATATTTTTTATTTTAATTCTTTATATTTTACATGAATATGGATCCCAGGGCCTGAAGGAGAGTTTCCTCTCCTTCAGACCCTGGGAACCATCCAGGATACCTTCCGATACTTGTGTCCCATTGACTTGCATTGGTATTGGGTATCGGTATCGGCGATATCTGATATTTTTTGGATATCGGCCGATACCATCCGATACCGACACCTTTGAGTATCGGAAGGTATCACTCAACACTAGAAACAACCAATCACAAACCTACCAATTCATGGAGGGAGCGGTTGCCTTATACTTTAATTGCACACAGATAAGGCCAATATAGGGTTCCAGTCACACATGTAGTACAGTGTCTGGCTTACAGTCTATTAGCGATGCCCATACTATTAGATCAGGTATGTCCAGCATTATATAAGTGCTCCACACAGGGACAGGCACCCTAATTTATAAGGACTATATTGATGGGCTTGACCGCATCCTGCATAAAAGTGAATAATGTGCAGTAAAATATAAATAATAATATTCTTTATTATACAAGAAAAGGTTAATCTGATGTTGACAACTTTATGAAGTTGTGATGTTGACAACTTTATGAAGTTGTGTTTTTGCACAGAGTAAATCCAGTTAGTTTAATGAGTTAGAAGCCTGTGAATGTGAATGAAAACCTCACACATAAGTGACCCTCTCTACATTTCTGCCCCGCAATCCGTAATATATCATGTATATGCCATGTTTGGTGGTCCTGGTATATTTGGTATTCAATCCAGGATGGCCATTGCTATATTTTTTTCCACAATGATTAAACCCTCCACCCCAAGCCTGTTTTCACCTTCATGTCTTGGCCAAATTTTACAATGCCGACCACTGTCAGTTTATGAGATAATAATTCTGGAAAATTTTAATAATTCCCTTTGATTCAGATTTTTTGTGCGACATATTCTACTTCATGATAGTGGTAAAATTTATTTGATATGACTTGGAAATTTGTCAAAAATGTGGAAAATTTTGCAATTTTCAAACTTTGAATTCTTATGCTCTTATATCAGGGAGTTATATCACACAAAATGGCTAATAAATATCAATACGTACATCAAATTTACATTAGCACAAGTTTGGAAACAACATTTTTTGTTAGGGTTAAAAGTTGACCAGTTATTTCTCATTTTTACAACAAAATTTACAAAACCATTTTTTAACGGACTACATCACATTTGAAGTGAGTGGTCTATATGATAAAAAAAAATACACAAAGTGACACCAATCTAAAAACTGAGCCCCTCAAGGTGCTCAAAACCAAATTTAAAAAGTTTATTAACCCGTAAGGTGCTTCACAGGAACTGAAGCAATTCGGAAGGAAAAATGAACATTTAACTTTTTTTCACAAAAATTTTACTTTAGACCCAAATGTTATTATTTTCACAGGGGTAAGAGGAAAAAATGGACTCCAAAAGTAGTTGTGCAATTTCTCCTGAGCATGTTGATACCCTATATGTTGGGGTAAAAAACACTGTTTGGGCGCATGGCAGGGCTCAGAAGGGAAGGAGCACAATTTGATTTTTTGAATGTAAAATTTGCTGGAATCATTAACGGAAGCCATGTCACGTTTGGAGAACCTCTGACGTGCCTAAACAGTGGACATCTCCACAAGTAATACCATTTTTAAAACTAGACTCCCCAAGGAACTTATCTCGAGGGTGGTCAGCACTTTAAAGCCCCCAGATGCTTCACAGAAGCTTAAAACGTAGAGCCGTGAAAATATAAAAATCACATTTTTTCCACAAAAATGATCTTTTAGTCCCCAATTTTTTATTTTCACAAGGTAACAGGATAAATTGAACCCCAAAAGTTGTTGTCCAATTTCTCCTAAGCATGCTGATACCCCACATGTGAGGGAAAACCGCTGACTGGGCGCACAGCAGGGCTCGGAAGGGAAGGAGCACCGTTTGACTTTTTCAAAGCAAAATTGGTTGGAATTGAGATCCCCTGATATGCCTAAGCAGTGGAAACCCTGCACAAGTGACCATATTTTGGAAACTAGTCCCCCCAAGGAATTAATCTAAATGTGTGGTGAGCACCTTGAACCCCCATTTTCACAGAAAATTATAACTTTGAGTTGTGAAAATAAGAAAATACATTTTTTCCACAAAAATGATCTTTAGTCACAATTTTGTTTATTTTCACAAGGGTAACAGTACAAAAAGGACCACAACATCTGTTGTGCAATATCTCCAGAGTAAGCTGATACCTCATATGTGGAGAAAAACCACTGTTTGGGTGCACAGCAGGGCACGGAAGAGAAGGAGTGATGTTTTGGAATGCAGACTTTGATGGAATGGTCTGCAGGCATCATGTCACGTTTGGAGAGCCTCTGATGTGCCTAAACAGTATAAACCCCGCACAGGTGCCCCCATTTGGTAACTAAACCCCCATGGAATATTATTGTGTGGTGAGCACCTTGAACCCCCAAGTGTTTCATAGAAAATTATAACGTTTAGTTGTGAAAATAAAAAAAATATTTTTTTTCCACAAAAATGATCTTTTAACTCCAATTGTTTTTATTTTCACAAGGGTAGTAGGAGAAAATGGACCCCAAAATCTGTTTTGCAATTTCTGCTGAGTATGCTGATACCCCATATGTGGAGGAAAACCTTTGTTTGGGTGCATGGCAAGGCTCAGAAGGAAAGGAATGACCTTTTGGAATGCAGACTTTGATGGAATGGTCTGTGGGCATTATGGGGCGTTTGAAGAGCTCGTGATGTGCCTAAACAGATGTGATGAGATTAACTCACATTGTTTTAGCATTTATTCACCATGCATAGTCAATCTTTCTCTGTTTTTCAGGTTAACAAGCTACAGGGTATTACACAGTGGTCAATCAACATGCTGTCAAACACCGATTGTTTGATGACCCGGCGCCTGTCTTGCAGAGATAACAAACAATAAGTTACAACAAACAGCAACTTAAACATCAACATTCAAGCTACCAATAGTCTTTGCTTCTTGATCAACCAAAGAAAGACACAAAAATTCAAAAGTCAACATAAAGATAATAAGGTATATCTCCTAGCCTACTGAATTTACATCTGGGTAGTTAAGATTAAATGCTTTGTCATCATACACCGCCACTAGTGACCCTATTTTGGAATCTAGTGTTTTCCTGGTATGTGATTTTTTTTAATGTAGTGGCATACATGGGTTGTGTAGTAAATGTCAGGTTGGCATACATGAGTTATGTAGGGTGCGTCAGGTTGGCATATGAGATTAGTGTAAAGTGCATCAGGTTGGCATCAGTTGTGTAGTGTACATCAGGTTGGTATATGTGATTTGTGTAAGTCAGAAATAAATGTTTTAGTCTAAGAATGAGTGGTAGACTCTGAAACTCTGGTGTCCTTTTGTATCCCCCTTCTGTAACACACCTTTTCTGCGACCTTCCTCTCTTTATAGTTTGAAAGCCCTTGCTGGGGAAATGTTGTCCTGGTACAACACGGCCACTTTCAGTTACGGAAGTATGGGGACCCGCTCCTTCCTGACTGCCAAATATTAGGTCTTTGATCACTACTTCCTGGAACTGAAGGAAAGTCTCGGTCGTGATAGCATGAAAACATTGTACATTGCACATCTATGTGTACAGCCAGCTTCTTCTATCACACCTTGGCCTTTCTCATAGCACTGTATGGCTGGAGAACTTGATCAGAAAGGTCAACTCCCCTCATATTCTTGTTGTATCCCAGTACACAGTCTGGTTTGGTGACCTGTGTAGAAGTACCTTGTACAGCGGTGGAGATGCTGCCATCACCATATATAGTGGTCAAGAAAACGATGTCTCGCATTGGGATCTGCTCTCACCCTTTCTGAGCAGCTGCCCAACTAGTGTCCTAGAGAGGCCTTTCTAATTTTAGCAGACAGTAACACAGGCTGCAGTAACTTGTGTAGAGATAGACTTGGACAGTGGGATGCTGGTCTCACGATGATTCTTTTTTTTACTTGCGAACACTAACTCAATTTAGTAAAAAATACTGTACTAGACAACAATTACTACAGTATATTTTACTGTCTCCAATCTAAAATTATTTTTTTATTCTATTTTCACAAAAAAAAAACAACACCTGGAGGTTGAGCACTGATGGATATCATTGATCAGCACTCGACATCTGTCGGACGCACAGATCTGATTCTTTTTTTATGACACTAACCCTAACTCAATTCAGTAAAAAAGACTGTATTAGACTATATACAGGGTGGGCCATTTATATGGATACACCTAAATAAAATGGGAATGGTTGGTGATATCAACTTCCTGTTTGTGGCACATTAGTATATGGGAGGGGGGAACTTTTCAAGATGGTTGGTGGCCTTAGTGGCCATTTTGAAGTCGGCCATTTTGGATCCAACTTTATTTTTTTCAATGGGAAGAGGGTCATGTGACACATCAACCTTATTGAGAATTTCACAAAAAAAACAAAATGGTGTGCTTGGTTTTAACGTATCTTTATTCTTTCATTAGTTATTTACAAGTTTCTCTTTGTTTATAGCCATTGACATGTCGCAGAGGTTAACACGTGAGGAGCGGATAGAAATTGTGTTGATGCCTGGTGAACGCAGTACCCTGGTCATTGCTGCAGATTTCAATGCAAGACACCCTACGCAAGAAAACTGTCACCATTCCCATTTTATTTACAGTCATGGCCAAAAGTATTGACACCCCTGCAATTCTGTCAGATAATACTCAGTTTCTTCCTGAAAATGATTGCAATCACAAATTCTTTGCTATTATTACCTTCATTTAATTTGTCTTAAATGAAAAAACACAAAAATAATTGTCCTAAAGCCAAATTGGATATTATTCCACACCAAACATAAAAAAGGGGGTGGACAAAAGTATTGGCACCGTTTGAAAAATCATGTGATGCTTCTCTAATTTGTGTAAGTAGCAGCACCTGTAACTTACCTGTGGCACCTAACAGGTGTTGGCAATAACTAAATTACACTTGCAGCCAGTTGACATGGATTAAAGTTGACTCAACCTCTGTCCTGTGTCCTTGTGTGTACCACATTGAGCATGGAGAAAAGAAAGAAGTCCAAAGAACTGTCTGAGGACTTGAGAAACCACATTGTGAGGAAGCATGAGCAATCTCAAGGCTACAAGTCCATCTCCAAAGACCTGAATGTTCCTGTGTCTGCTGTGTGCAGTGTCATCAAGAAGTTTAAAGCCCATGGCACTGTGGCTAACCTCCCTAGATGTGGACGGAAAAGAAAAATTGACAAGAGATTTCAACGCAAGATTGTGCGGATGTTGGATAAAGAACCTCGACTAACATCCAAACAAGTTCAAGCTGCCCTGCAGTCCAAGGGTACAACAGTGTCAACCCGTACTATCCGTCGGCATCTGAATGAAAAGGCATTGTATGGTAGGAGACCCAGGAAGACCCCACTTCTTACCCCGAGGCATAAAAAAGCCAGGCTTGAGTTTGCCAAAACTTACCTGAAAAAGCCTAAAAAGTTTTGGAAGAATGTTCTCTGTCAGATGAGACAAAAGTAGAGCTTTTTGGGCAAAGGCATCAACATAGAGTTTACAGGAGAAAAAAAGAGGCATTCAAAGAAAAGAACACGGTCCCTACAGTCAAAAATGGCGGAGGTTCCCTGATGTTTTGGGGTTGCTTTACTGCCTCTGGCACTGGACTGCTTGACTGTGTGCATGGCATTATGAAGTCTGAAGACTACCAACAAATTTTGCAGCATAATGTAGGGTCCAGAGTGAGAAAGCTGGGTCTCCCTCAGAGGTCATGGGTCTTCCAGCAGAACAATGACCCAAAACACACTTCAAAAAGCACTAGAAAATGGTTTGAGAGAAAGCACTGGAGACTTCTAATGTGGCCAGCAATGAGTCCAGACCTGAATCCCATAGAACACCTGTGGAGAGATCTAAAAATGGCAGATTGGAGAAGGCACCCTTCAAATATTAGGGACCTGGAGCAGTTTGCCAAAGAAGAATGGTCTAAAATTCCAGCAGAGCATTGTAAGAAACTCATTGATGGTTACCGGAAGCAGTTGGTCACAGTTATTTTGGCTAAAGGTTGTGCAACCAAGTATTAGGCAGAGGGTGCCAACACTTTTGTCTGGCCCATTTTTGGAGTTTTGTGTGAAATGATCAATGTTTTGCTTTTTGCTTCATTCTCTTTTGTGTTTGTGTTTTTTCATTTAAGACAAATTAAATGAAGATAATAATACCAAAGAATTTGTGATTGCAATCATTTTCAGAAAGAAACTGAGTATTATCTGACAGAATTGCAGGGGTGTCAATACTTTTGGCCATGACTGTAGGTGTATCCATATAAAATGCCCACCCTGTATTTTACTGTCCGTAATCTAGTCCTATCAACTATTCTAAATTCCTTTTTTTTTTTTGGTTTTTTAAGCTTCACTATCTGACACCAAGTAACTCAATTCAGTAAAAAATACTGTAGTAGATGATGATTACTGACATATATTTTACTGTCCCTAATCTTCTTCTGTTAACTAATCTAAATTATTTTTTATTTGGTTATTTTTTGACAGAAAAAAGCAACAAACAACCGGAGGCCTGTCAGTGATGTTTGTCAATGGCAAATGTCTGGAAGGGGTTAAGTGAACTTTCAGTGATTGGGGATAATTAGGGAGTGTGTACTATCCATCTGTGCTCTCTGGGAGAATATTATATTTATATAGGGTGTTTTGGTGGAAAGAAGGATGGGACATGTTTGATTTTTTCATGACTGATCCTTTATTCTCATCATAGAGATGCCTCCACCACAAGCACATTGATTACTTACTGTACTTTCACATACCTCCTTCACTGAAGCATATTTTTTTTCTTTGATTTTTAGATGGCTGCCATGTGTATGATGATGATTAAACTGGGGTTAGGTCTATGAATAATAATAATAATTTTATTTCTATAGCGCCAACACATTCCATAGCACTTTACAATTAAGTGGGGACATGTACAGACAATATCAGACATTACCAAATAACACATAACTCAATAGTTAGAGGAAGAGAGAGGTCCCTACTTACAAGCTTGCAATCTATAAGGAAATAGGGTTGACACAATAGGTAGAAAATGCTTGCAATGTACAGTTCAGTTATCATCATAATAAATAGTTGTTTTCAAATAAAGCTGCATGAGGTGGTCATCAGTCAATATCTGTCTATGTATAGCCACCAAGTGCTATTGGGTGCATGGAGGATGTGGAGTTAGATGACAAAAATAATCTAGGACTGCTGTCACCCACCGATTCTGCAATTTCCATAAATTAATGGAACTGTTAAATAGTTGGTATTAAATCATGTGAAATATTGCAAGTGAAGTAAATTGATAAAGACAGCTTGTCGTTATACAAGCATGTAATTGAGTCAGTGGGAAATGCCACATCTTTATCGGTCTCAAGGCCTTTTTTAAAGCAGTTAATAATTTTGATCCAAGAATGAAGTTCAGATTTTACTGGGTACATAAGGAGTATTTCTCATAAAGTGTGAAGCACACAGAGGAACCTGTTTACTGTATGTGTGAGCATTATCGCTAGTTCTTGTCATATGACACAAATTTAAAGCTGCATGTTCAGGTAACTTTTTAGAATAAGCTGTCATGAATGTCTTCTTGAGGAATAATACAATTTCTGGTCATTTTATGCCTTATATTCTATACTGTTAAGCAGTTTTTAGCCTCAGAGGTTACTCATGAAATGTTTTCCTTTTTTTTTTGTTACATGATGGATAAATATCTGCCTGCCTTTCTAAACATTAAAGACACCAAGAAATGGGTAAAGTTGAGGACCATAGATGCTTAGCCATCAAACGGCTGTGGGTTATGTTAATGGAAAAATTTATAAATGATGGCTATTGGAGCAAGGGGAAAAAAGTGCAAAAAATAATATTGGCAGGGAAGAGGTTAAAGAGCACAACAAACAAAGAGCTTCACTCATCTTTACCTCAACTTCAGCATTTTGGCAGCAGATTATCAAGTTCTGATGGCCTCGGGGTATTTTTTCTATAACCCTGCAGTAGGTGTATTGAAAACACTCTATTTTCTCCACACTGAAAATAAATGACAGGGGAGCCTAGAGCAATATAAAAATCATTGACTCTTATTAACGCGACATGTTCATTTCATGCTCATTAACTTTTTAACGCTGGACCATGACTCAGGTTTTTATCGCTGTCAAATTCGTATGTGGCCAGAATATACAGGGTGCATAGCCATCTCTGATGTTCTGCAGTCACGCATTGTAAATCCTATTAATCAGTGATATTTTCAGTCTACCTCTGCCTTTGGTATTGCTGGTGAATAAAAGTTGCCAAGGTAAAAAGAACATGTTGAGGTTGGAACGCTAGAGAAAATAATTTAGAAAGTTATGAAGTTCCACTTGATGTCAACCACCTCTTAGACTTTGCATAGAAAGATTGCCGATGTAGCATACATATGCTTTATTATTTTACTAAGCAGTATCGAAATGTAGCTTTATAGTACAATAATGCTTTTTTGATTATGCTCAACATATCACAATATCACATAGATAATTATTATCATGAAGAGGAAAGAGAGTTAATACTGCATTATTGTAAGACTTAATTGGGTGGTCTTTAGATGATCACTTTAAAAAAATAATACTGACAGCTATAATATTAAATTTACACTGAACATTCTAAGGTTTCTTCATTCACACTTAGTTTGAGCACTATGTGTAGCATATCTGGCAGATCATTTTCCTCATGTAGATAGCTAATGTGCTCAGACAAATGGTAAAAGAAAGTAACAAATGGTAAAAGAAATTAATAGATTTGACCCATAAAACATTAGTATACCCTATGCATCAACTGTATTGAGGAGCACAGTTCCCTACACTTTACAGTTCAGCTAGGTGCTTGCTTGGGGGGTTATTGGCATACTGCTGAGGTCTAGGGAAAAAAATTGTGTATGCCATATTTGTGCCATAATTTGTGAGTTTTTCTGCTGTCACTCTCATCAATTTTTTGAAACACATATATAGGAGTATAGTAAGAAACCTTACTATATTACACATAGGAAATTGGTGTAAATTATAGCGACACGTCTTATATATTAAGAGGTCCCTCCTCTTAATAAAATAGGCTCTTCTTAATTCATCTAACTTCATTGTAGAGCCGATATATGAAAAATCATTAACAAATTGCCCCATATTACAGAATTACATTCCTCCCCCAAAATGCATGTTTCTCTAACCTCCATTGTAGCCTTGGATGCTGAGTGTCTATCCCCCAATGATTGCCAGAACTGTTCTTTGTGGTTTTGGGTGACATCTTGGTTTTATAGACATATTACAAACTTGTCCTGGTGGCTATGTTAGGCCATCTTTTCTGCTAATACAATAACCCCATAGAGTTATTTTTAAAGAATGTAAGGACTTCTACAAATTTATGTTAGGGGGGAGGGCAGTATTGAATTTTTTAAGTCCCAGCCAAATGAATTGCATTGGATGCCTTTGTTAATCTTGAATGCCAGTCCCTTGTATTGCGCACAATGCATCTCAATACAGCCGAAACCTCAGGACATTGTTGTACATATTGATGACTCACAGAAGGCCTTTACACTGCGCCCACAAGGAAAGACATATAAAACGAGCTCTATTCTCTATTTGTGACTTCTATAAAAACAACATGACAATAGAGAAAATATTCTGAATGATCAAAAGATAATAGTGTCAACCAAACAAGAGAAGGACAAAGACAAAATAATTACTAAAAACAGCTCCGTGGTTTTAAGCCGGCATACCAAAATTCTCTTTGGACTGGATTCTTCTGTATATTATATCCATTGGTAAATGCACGCACTTACAGTTCAAAATGCTCATGCCCATGTACCTGTAAGCCCTTGCACAAATGTATACTATGCAGACAGTCTACGCTTTAAAGGAATTTTCTAGAATTAGCACATTGGTGACGTTTCTGTAAGATAAATCATCAAGATGAAATTGGTAATGGTCAGATGTAAGCAATGCAGAAAACTGCAGCTCTGTACACTGTTAAGTTGCGCCTGCTGAGTATTGCAATTTATCCACCATTCAAATGAATGGCAGGAATCATCATCTGTCAAAAAACAATGTATTCGGCTGTGGGCAGGGCCATAACTATTGTGGTTGCAGGGGTTGCAGCCACACCCAGGACCTTGTGGGTAAGGAGGCCAAAAACATCCTTTTAGCCCTTATGGAAAGACCAATTAAAGACCCATAATTGTTTGGGTTCCTGTTAGGAGATTTTGCATTGGGGACCAAAAGCTTCAAGTTACACCCCTCATTGTGGAGTTCCATGCCGTACATTGCTTACATTCCCACTGATCTCACATTGATGACCTATCCTTTAAATAGGTCATCAACATGTTAGTTATGGAAATCTACTTTAAAATGAATCAAATTAATCAAATATGTGCTACAAGAAAGAAAGTTGCAATAATAGGCAAAGAGAGTAAAAATGAATGGGATATAAACTTCAGTACTTGGCAGCTGCCTCTGCAGCGCCCCAGAGTCCTGGTCGTTGCAGTAACGTCGCTCTGCCGCTAAGGGGATCGATGTTGTGTCTGATTGCACTAAAGGAGTTCACCTGACCAGGTATCACACACTACACTTCACACTCCGGCCACCAGGGGGGGTGGTTCTATCTAGTAGGCCACTCCTCACACTCTGGTAAAACTGGGGTTTGGACAGGAAGACAAAGTGAGAAGTAACTGGGAAGAGCTAGAGAGAGGACCTGTCAGGGATGGGATCCTGGCAGACTCCTAAGAGAAGGACAACCAAGTGAGCAACGGGAATACAGCAGAGAGAGGCGATAGGACCAGAAGGAGTCGTGCTGTAAGATCGAGGCAACATCCTTCTGAGGCGCAAACAGTCGGTGGCCGGAACGCCGAGCAAGTAAGAGACTACAAGCATTACTTCAAACCATGGCCGGACAGCCAATTATAGGTTGGCTGTCTCACTAAAACACCTAAGCAGACAACGGAGGCAGCTGTGGGAGAGGGGTGACTCTAGGGTCCCGGAAGAACTCCAGGCCTACCCCGTCATACG
Organism: Ranitomeya variabilis; assembly: GCF_051348905.1. Classification (NCBI taxonomy): domain Eukaryota; kingdom Metazoa; phylum Chordata; class Amphibia; order Anura; family Dendrobatidae; genus Ranitomeya; species Ranitomeya variabilis. Next base: position 170,231,310 of record NC_135235.1, on the reverse strand, counting down.
GGTGCGTCCTAACCATATCATCTGGGGGACAGAAAGAACGAACATCAGAGGCAGACAGAATCAGTTGTGAGAACTATCCCAGGGTGCTCAGCAGGGAAGGACTACAACACATAGGCGCTAGCAGGTAGACGCTGACTCCCACCTGTCAAGTGCTCTGGATTGACTATCTTGAAGCCTTCAGTAAAGAGGTAAAGAGACTGCAACCTGATGTCCTTGTTATTTACTGCGACCTGCACTGCACCACCACAACATCATCACCATCCACACCTTTCATTGGACGCCCCTCAGCAGGGTCACGGACCGGGTCTAGCCACCATGACAACCCCAGAACAGAGACTCAGAGGCCCGGTACCGGGTACCCCTCGGCCCTGCGGCAGTGGGGCGCTCCAACTTGGCGTCACGAACAGGATCTACTTAAGCCTGAAGAATCAGGTCATGTGTGCCTTGGAACAATGATTTATTGTGCTTGGACTGTGACTTATTGCAAAGACTGTGCATTGTTATTGCCGCCAAGAGTTCCCGCCACAATTCACCATCGCCGCGCATGGAGGGAGGAGCCTTAGCTTCGTGGGCGGAACCGGTCAAAAGAAGCGCGGAACGAGTAAAGTGCCAACCCCGGAAGAGGAACTCCGACCTCCAGCACGTTTAGTGGGAGGAAGGGACAGCCATGTCTGAGTCAGGGGGAGCGGAGGCGGCGGTCGCAGCCGTGGACGCAGAAGCAGCTCTGGTCCCCGTAGCGGACGTAGCCGCGGCCCTAATACCACCACCGGTGGCCGCAGAGCCCGCTGTCCCCATCAGCCAGTCGGACACTGCCGCTACCACAAAGGCCATAATGCCCTTCTCTATGCCTTACCTGCCCGGAGCGGCCTGGCTCCCGCGATACTCCGGGGAGTCGCACACATTAACTGATTTTAAAGAAGGAATCTGCAGCCTGCTTGAGTTCTATCCCCTGACGGAGCCTCAGAAAGTTCATATGATAATCGTCCAACTCTTCGGGGCGGCTCTGAGAGAAGTGAAGTCCTGGCCCGCCGCGGATAAGGGAACGGCACAGCAGGTGTTTGCAAAGCTTAAAGCCACCTTCGATACCCGTACTGCTACAGAAATTAAATTGACTTTCTATGGATGCAAACAGAGACCGCAGGATAGCTTACGGGACTATGCCCTTAATCTCCAGGAGGCGCTGCGGGCCATTAAGCAGAGTGACCCCGACAGCATGCAGGATGAGGATAAACTCCTGAAGGAGCGGTTCATTGAGGTGCTCCTGTGCAGTCACCAACGGGGCCAATTGCACTTCCTGGCCATGCAAAATCCAGACTTGACTTTGGCGCAATTCAAGGATAAAGCTATCCAGGCGTTGCAGGAGCGACAGCCCAGCCGTGCTGCGCCTCCCAGGCGTCCCGCTCTCACATACCACCAGGAGGTGGCGTCGGATGCCCCAGTCGCCGCCGAGGCCGATGCCCAGAGCCTAGAGGACGACTCCCCTGCAGGACTCCACCTCCAGATGCAGGAGCTGACCAAGAGCGTTGCTGCCCTGGCCCGGACGGTGCAGTCCCTACAGGAGGCCCCCAAGGAGAAGATCCAGCTGGCCTCCAGACCAGAGGATGTCCCTTGGATGCGACAGAGGAGGACTCCACCGACCAGAGGCCGGGACGACGATCGCTTCCATCGGGACGGACGACCCATCTGCCGCCGCTGCCATCAGGTGGGCCACCTTGCAAGGTACTGTCCTTTAAACGAGCAACCCCTGGGGCAAAGGGCCAACCCCCAGGAGTAGGACGGTCAGGCCCGCAGCATTGGAGAGCCAAATACATCCCCATGAACGCTTTGCTGGACACCGGTTCTCAGGTGACGACTATGCCTTACGTGCTTTATAAACGGTATTGGGAGGACACCGATATTACTCGTGGCCCCGATGACGATTTCACCATAATAGCCAGTAATGGTCAGCCGTTGCCACAAGTGGGGTATAAAGAGGTCACCATTAAGGTGGGGCGGGTGGAATTGAAATGCCAAGGGATTGTGATTGTTGATATTGATCGCCGAGAATGTAATCCCATGATGACTATCGGTACTAATGTTATAGAAAATTGTCTTGCAGAAGTTATTGTTTTGTTGCAACAGGTAGCAGAAACCGCTGGCCACAGTGAACAACGTGCCCTGCAAAAAGAAATCAGAGCTCTGATGCAGAGACAGCAGGTAGAGCTGACTGGTGGTGAGATTGGTCGCGTCACTGTGAGTGATTCAAACCCCATCGCGATACCCCCCAGGAGTGAGATGTTAATATGGTGTCGGGCAGCCATAGGCCTCAGGGGTAAGGACTACCAGGCCTTGGTAGAACCCGTATATTCAGACAATAGGCCTACTATCCTGACAGCCCGGGGGGTGGTCGACGTCCGCCAGGGGAGGGTGCCCGTACGTGTCCTCAATTGTGGGGAGGAAGAGGTCCACCTCACCAAGTATGCCACGCTCGCCAAACTGTTCGCTGTCAATAATAGTGTGATACAGACACCTGGACCCTTGGTCCCGTCAAACGTGGCGGAGGACAACGGTTCTGCAGGGCACTCGAAAGATTGGTGTCGGGAATTGCATGTGGGCACTGACTCCACCCCATCCCATCAGAAACAGGGGGCCTACAGGGTGGTTCACGAGTACGAGCAGGTATTCAGCAAACACCCCTTAGATTTCAGACAGGTGAAAGGGATCCAACATCACATCCCCACGGGAGATCACCGACCCATAAAAGAGAGATATCGCCCTGTACCCCCAGCTCATTACCAGTGTGTCAAGGACATGTTGCGAGAAATGAAGGAGGCTGGGGTGGTGAGAGACAGTTGTAGCCCCTGGGCAGCTCCATTAGTCCTTGTTAAAAAGAAGGATGGTACAATGAGGATGTGTGTTGATTACAGGCAGTTGAATCGCATTACACATAAGGACGCATACCCACTGCCCGGGATAGAGGAGTCTCTGGCTGCCTTAAAATCTGCTAACTACTTCTCTACTTTAGATCTCACTAGTGGGTACTGGCAGGTTCCCGTGGCGGAGGCGGACAAAGAGAGGACGGCCTTCACGACACCGATGGGTCTCTGCGAATTTAACTACATGCCCTTCGGATTATGCAATGCCCCGGGGACGTTCCAGAGGATGATGGAGTGCTGCCTGGGGCACAAGAACTTTGAAACCGTACTGCTGTATTTTTGATGATGTCATTGTCTTCTCTAAGACCTACGAAGACCATCTGAAGCACCTGGCTGAGGTGTTTGAAGCCCTGTCCAACTTTGGCTTAAAGGTGAGACCGTCCAAATGTCATCTGCTGAAACCTAAAGTGCAGTACCTAAGCCATGTGGTGAACGCTGAAGGAGTGGCCCCAGACCCCGACAAGGTCACGGTGATCCAGGACTGGCCAAAGCCCAGCAACCTCCATGAAGTCCGGCAGTTCCTCGGGCTGGTAGGCTATTACCGGAGGTTCATTAAGGACTTCACCAAGAAGGCCGCGCCCTTGCAAGACCTGTTGGTGGGCCAATGAAAGAAGACCAAGGGGAGGAACACCCCATTTGATTGGAACGAGGGGCTGGAAGGATCCTTCACTTGCTTAAAGTCGGCACTGACGGAAGAAGAGGTACTGGCCTACCCTGAATACGACCAACTGTTTGTGCTGTACACGGATGCCAGCAATGTAGGATTGGGGGCCGTGCTGTCCCAGGTCCAGAAAGGCAAGGAGAGGGTAATCGCTTACGCCAGCAGGAAGCTTCGTCCCACGGAAAGGAACCCTGACAACTACAGTTCCTTTAATCTGGAATTCCTTGCCATCGTCTGGGCAGTGACAGAGAGGTTCAAACACTACCTGGCCTCAGCGAAATTCACAGTCTTCACGGATAACAATCCGCTAACGCATCTGGATACCGCCAAACTCGGGGCCTTGGAACAGCGGTGGATGGCCCGGCTGTCCAACTACGACTTCACCATCAAGTACCGGGCAGGACGCAAGAATGCAAATGCTGATGCCTTGTCCCGAATGCCCAATTTGCCAGAAATGGAGGAAGACCCGGAGGCACTTGAAGAGGTGGAGCTGCCTGCATTCCATCGCCCCAAAGCCACTCAGAACTCCCATCATGTGAAGAACAGGCACAAGAACCAACCGGATGCCACGCCGAATCCCCTGCCCCATCACGGATGGGTGGAGACCCAGGATGGTGACCCCGCGGTCCATCGGGTGAAAGAGCTCTTGACGCAGGCAGGGTTGCATCCCGGCTCAGATGATCCACAGGAGACCCAACAGCTGTGGAAGGGGTAAAGCAAACTGTTTATCCATGATGGCAAGCTGTGCCGGAGAAGCATCGACCCACGTACTCATGAATTGGTATGGCAGATAGTAGTGCCAAGGCGAGATGCGCCCATGGTTCTGGGAGCCTACCACGATGGAGCCGGACACTTCGGATGGAAGAAGCTGGAGAGGCTACTCTGAGGGAGGTTCTATTGGATTGACATGAAGAGAGCCATTGAGAAGTGGTGTCGAGAGTGCGGTCCATGTAGCCTACGCAGGAAGGACCGTGGCAGCCAACGGGCTCCCTTGCAGCCAATCATCACCAAGCGGCCGCTCGAACTGGTCTCGCTGGATCATGTGAAGCTGACACCTAGCCGGTCAGGCTATGTCTACGCTCTTACCATCGTGGATCACTACTCCAGATTTTTGGTGGTTGTGCCTGTCAAGGATCTAATGGCCAGGACGGCCGCCAAGGCCTTCCAGCAGTACTTTTGTAGGCCCCATGGCTACCCGGAGAAGGTACTGACCGATCAGGGACCAGCATTCGAAGCAGAAGTGTTCCAAGAGTTCTGCCAACTGTACGGGTGTAAGAAGATCAGAACCACACCGTACCATCCCCCAAAAAATGGGATGTGCGAAAAGATGAACCAGGTGGTGATCGACTTACTAAAGACCTTGCCCGTAGAGGAACGGAGCCTGTGGCCAACGAAGTTGCCTGACTTGGTGGACATATACAATCACATCCCAGTAAATTCCACCAACTGCACTCCAGCGTACCTGATCTGAGGAAGGTCTAGCAAGTTACCCGTTGATCTGGACATGGGGGTACATGGGTACATGGGGGAGATATGTTGTGAACTCTATTTTTGGGCTCCCTCTGGTGGTCACAAGCGGTACTGTGTAGTGTTGTCTTTCTGCAGGTTGGCTGCATCAGCTGGTTCGTTATCCTTGGTTGGTTTCCCATTTAACTCACCTGGATACTCAGTTCCTTGCCTGCTATCAATGTATTCAGTGCTCTTCAGATTCCTTGTGACTACCTTGCTCCCAGTCTCTCCAAGTCAAGCTAAGTTCTTGTTTGTTCATTTTTCTGTTTATCAGCGTTCATCATGTTTTTTTTGTCCAGCTTGCTAAAATGTGATTTCTGTGCTTGCTGGTTGCTCTAAGGGGACTGAGTTTCTCCCCCCACACCGTTAGTTGGTGCGGGGGTTCTTGAAATCTCAGTGTGGATATTTTGTAAGGGTTTTTTACTGACCGCATAGATCCCTTTCCTATTTTCTGCTATTTAGTATTAGTGGGCCTCATTTGCTGAATCTGCTTTCACCCCTGTGTATGTGCCTTCCTCTTACCTAACCGTTATTATCTGTTGGGGGCTTCTATATCTTTGGGGATTATTTCTCTGGAGGCAAGAGAGGTCTTTCTTTCTCTCTAGGGGTAGTTAGTTCCTCAGGCTGGCTCGAGACGTCTAGGAATTTTAGGCACGTTCACCGGCTACCTCTAGTGTGTTTGGATAGGTTCAGATTTGCGGTCAGTCCAGTTTTCCACCTCCCTAGAGCTTGTCCTATTTTTGTTACCTTGCTGGAGTAATTTGTGATCCTCAACCACTAAGGATCATAACAGTATAGCAGGCCAAAAAGTGTTTAATGCATCGCAGAAGTGGGATTAAAAGAAGACCTGAGTACATTTTATTTTTTTTCTCCCGCTTTTCCTTTGCTGCAGTCTGTTTGGCTTCTTTCATCCCCTTGAACTCTGGGTGGTTTTGAGCTCAGCTGCAGACATGAATATTCAGACTCTGACTTCTAGTGTGGATCATCTTACTACACGGGTGCAAAGTATTCAGGATTTTGTTATTCATAGCCCTATGTCAGAACCAAAGATACCCATTCCTGAGTTGTTTTCTGGAGATAGATCTAGGTTTCTAAATTTTAAGAATAATTGTATGTTATTTCTATCTCTGAGACCTCGTTCCTCTGGTGATTCCGCTCAGCAAGTTAAAATTGTTATCTCCTTGTTGCGTGGCGACCCTCAGGATTGGGCTTTCTCTCTGGCGCCAGGAGATCCTGCATTGCTTAATGTAGATGCATTTTTTCAGGCTCTTGGTCTGCTTTATGAGGAGCCTAATCTTGAGAATCAGGCAGAAAAAGCGTTGCTGGCTCTATCTCAAGGTCAGGATGAAACAGAGGTGTATTGTCAAAAATTTCGAAAATGGTCAGTGCTTACTCAATGTAATGAGTGTGCTTGGCTGCAAATTTCAGAGAAGGTCTTTCTGAATCCATTAAGAATGTTATGGTGGGGTTTCCCACCCCTACTAGTCTGAGTGATTCTATGGCTTTAGCCATTCAGGTTGATCGGCGTTTGCGGGAGCGCAAATCTGCTCATCCTTTGGCTGTATTTTCTGAACAGAGACCTGAGTCTATGCAATGTGACCGAACTCTGACCAGAATTGAGCGACAAAGTCATAGACGTCAAAATGGGTTGTGTTTTTACTGTGGTGATTCTACTCATGTTATCTCAGCATGCTCTAAACGCTTAAAAAAGATCGCTAAACCTGTCACCATTGGCACTATACAGCCTAAATTTATTTTGTCTGTTACTTTGATTTGTTCTTTGTCATCCTACTCGGTTATGGCTTTTGTGGATTCAGGTGCTGCCCTGAATCTGATGGATTTGTCGTTTGCCAGGCGCTGTGGTTTTGTCCTGGAGCCTTTGGAATTTCCTATTCCTCTGAGGGGAATTGATGCTACGCCATTGGCTGAGAATAAGCCTCAGTATTGGACGCAAATGACCATGTGCATGACTCCCGTACATCAGGAGGTGATTCGCTTTCTTGTTCTGCATAATTTGCATGATGTTGTCGTTTTGGGTCTGCCATAGCTGCAGGCTCATAATCCAGTTTTAGATTGGAAAGCTATGTCTGTGTCAAGTTGGGGTTGTCAGGGAATTCATGGCGATACTCCGTTGGTGTCTATTGCTTCTTCCATTCCTTCTGAGGTCCCTGAGTTTTTGTCTGACTACCAGGATGTATTTGATGAGCCCAGGTCCAGTGCCCTGCCCCTCATAGGGATTGTGACTGTGCTATAAATTTAATTCCTGGTAGTAAATTCCCTAAGGGACGACTTTTTAATTTGTCTATACCAGAGCATGCCGCGATGCGGAGTTATATAAAGGAGTCTTTGGAGAAGGGACATATTCGCCCATCCTCTTCCCCTCTTGGTGCAGGATTCTTTTTTGTGGCCAAGAAGGACGGTTCTTTGAGACCTTGTATAGATTATCGTCTTCTGAATAAAATCACAGTCAAATTTCAGTATCCTTTGCCACTATTGTCTGATTTGTTTGCTCGGATTAAGGGTGCCAGTTGGTTCACCAAGATAGATCTCCGTGGTGCGTATAACCTTGTGCGCATTAAGCAGGGAGATGAATGGAAAACAGCATTTAATACGCCCGAAGGCCATTTTGAGTACTTGGTGATGCCTTTTGGACTCTCTAATGCTCCTTCTGTGTTTCAGTCCTTCATGCATGACATTTTCCGAGAATATCTGGATAAATTTATGATTGTTTATCTGGATGACATTTTGGTCTTTTCTGATGATTGGGAGTCCCATGTGAAGCAGGTCAGGATGGTGTTTCAGGTCCTGCGTGCTAATGCTTTATTTGTGAAGGGCTCAAAATGCCTCTTCGGAGTACAGAAGGTCTCTTTTTTGGGTTTTATTTTTTCTCCTTCTACTGTGGAGATGGACCCAGTCAAGGTCCAGGCTATTCATGACTGGACTCAGCCCACGTCTGTTAAGAGTCTTCAGAAGTTCTTGGGTTTTGCTAATTTTTGCCGTCGTTTCATCGCTAATTTTTCTAGCGTGGTTAAACCTTTGACGGATTTGACCAAGAAGGGTTCTGATGTGACTAATTGGTCTCCTGCGGCCGTGGAGGCCTTTTGGGAGCTGAAGCACCGGTTTTCTTCAGCTCCAGTCTTATGTCAGCCAGATGTCTCTCTCCCCTTCCAGGTCGAGGTTGATGCTTCTGAGATTGGAGCAGGGGCTGTTTTGTCGCAGAGAAGCTCTGATGGCTCTGTGATGAAGCCATGTGCTTTCTTTTCTAGAAAATTTTCGCCTGCCGAGCGAAATTATGATGTTGGTAATCGGGAGTTGTTGGCTATGAAGTGGGCATTTGAGGAGTGGCGACATTGGCCCGAAGGAGCTAAACATCGTGTGGTGGTCCTGACTGATCACAAAAATCTGATTTACCTCGAATCTGCCAAGCGCCTGAATCCTAGACAGGCTCGTTGGTCGTTGTTTTTCTCCCGTTTCAACTTCGTGGTCTCATACCTGCCTGGTTCGAAGAACGTGAAGGCTGATGCACTTTCTAGGAGCTTTGTGCCTGACTCTCCGGGAGTTTCTGAGCCGGCTGGTATTCTCAGAGAGGGAGTGATTTTGTCTGCCATTTCTCCAGATTTGCGACAAGTGCTGCAGAAATTTCAGGCGGATAGACCTGACCGTTGTCCACCAGAGAGACTGTTTGTCCCGGATAGATGGACCAGCAGAGTTATTTCCGAGGTTTATTCTTCGGTGTTGGTGGGTCATCCTGGGATTTTTGGTACCAGAGATTTGGTGGCTAGGTCCTTCTGGTGGCCTTCCTTGTCGCGGGATGTGCGTTCCTTTGTGCAGTCTTGTGGAATTTGTGCTCGAGCTAAGCCTTGCTGTTCTCATGCCAGCGGTTTGCTTTTGCCTTTGCCTGTCCCGAAAAGGCCTTGGATGCACATTTCCATGGATTTTATTTCGGATCTTCCAGTGTCTCAGAAAATGTCTGTCATCTGGGTGGTGTGTGATCGTTTTTCCAAGATGGTCCATTTGGTGCCCTTGCCTAAGTTGCCTTCCTCCTCCGATTTGGTTCCTCTATTTTTTCAGAATGTGGTTCGCTTGCACGGCATTCCTGAAAATATTGTGTCTGATAGAGGATCCCAGTTTGTGTCCAGGTTTTGGCGAACATTTTGTGCTAAGATGGGCATTGATTTGTCTTTTTCGTCGGCCTTCCATCCTCAGACTAATGGCCAAACCGAGCGAACTAATCAGACGTTGGAAACTTATTTGAGATGTTTTGTTTCTGCTGATCAGGATGATTGGGTGACTTTTTTGCCATTGGCCGAGTTTGCCCTTAATAATCGGGCTAGTTCTGCTACCTTGGTTTCGCCTTTTTTCTGCAATTCTGGTTTCCATCCTCGTTTTTCCTCGGGTCAGGTTGAGTCTTCTGACTGTCCTGGGGTGGATTCTGTGGTGGATAGGTTGCAGCAGATTTGGAACCATGTGGTGGACAATCTGAAGTTGTCACAGGAGAAGGCTCAGCGCTTTGCCAACCGCCGCCGCGGTGTGGGTCCCCGACTTCGTGTTGGGGATTTGGTGTGGCTGTCTTCTCGGTATGTTCCTATGAAGGTCTCCTCTCCTAAATTCAAGCCTCGCTTCATCGGTCCTTATAAGATCTTGGAAATCCTTAACCCGGTGTCTTTTCGTTTGGATCTCCCAGCATCGTTTGCCATCCATAATGTGTTCCATAGGTCTTTGTTGCGGAGGTATGTGGTTCCTGTGTTTCCTTCTGTTGAGCCTCCTGCTCCGGTGCTGGTCGAGGGCGAATTGGAGTACGTGGTGGAGAAGATTTTGGATTCTCGTATCTCTAGACGGAGACTTCAGTATTTGGTAAAGTGGAAGGGCTATGGTCAGGAGGATAATTCCTGGGTTGTCGCCTCTGATGTTCATGCGGCCGATTTGGTTCGTGCCTTCCACACGGCTCATCCTGATCGCCCTGGGGTTTTTGATGAGGGTTCGGTGACCCCTCCTCAAGGGGGGGTACTGTTGTGAACTCTATTTTTGGGCTCCCTCTGGTGGTCACAAGCGGTACTGTGTAGTGTTGTCTTTCTGCAGGTTGGCTGCATCAGCTGGTTCGTTATCCTTGGTTGGTTTCCTATTTAACTCACCTGGATACTCAGTTCCTTGCCTGCTATCAATGTATTCAGTGCTCTTCAGATTCCTTGTGACTACCTTGCTCCCAGTCTCTCCAAGTCAAGCTAAGTTCTTGTTTGTTCATTTTTCTGTTTATCAGCGTTCATTGTGTTTTTTTTGTCCAGCTTGCTAAAATGTGATTTATGTGCTTGCTGGTTGCTTTAAGGGGACTGAGTTTCTCCCCCCACACCGTTAGTTGGTGCGGGGGTTCTTGAAATCTCAGTGTGGATATTTTGTAAGGGTTTTTTACTGACCGCATAGATCCCTTTCCTATTTTCTGCTATTTAGTATTAGTGGGCCTCATTTGCTGAATCTGCTTTCACCCCTGTGTATGTGCCTTCCTTTTACCTAACCGTTATTATCTGTTGGGGGCTTCTATATCTTTGGGGATTATTTCTCTGGAGGCAAGAGAGGTCTTTCTTTCTCTCTAGGGGTAGTTAGTTCCTCAGGCTGGCTCGAGACGTCTAGGAATTTTAGGCACGTTCACCGGCTACCTCTAGTGTGTTTGGATAGGTTCAGATTTGCGGTCAGTCCAGTTTTCCACCTCCCTAGAGCTTGTCCTATTTTTGTTACCTTGCTGGAGTAATTTGTGATCCTCAACCACTAAGGATCATAACAGAGATACCTCGCCGGATGCTGATTGGGATACCGAGAGGCAGCAAAGGTACCGCAAGGTACAGGAGTGCGTGGAAAGAAGCCTCGCTCAGGCCAGGCAAAAACAGGAAAGGGACTACAACCAGCATGCCCCTGCGGCTCCCTTGCCACCTGGTGAGCACGTACTCAAACGAAAGAGGAGGCTACACAAACTCGACGACCAATGGGAAGCGGAACCGTATACCGTCCTGCCATCCGATTTTGACAACACGAAGGTTTGCCTCATCAGCAAGGATGGAGAGGAGACCTCGACGGTGATATCCAGGGACCACCTTAAAGCCTGCCCTGATAAGCTGAGAGAGAGGGAAATGGATCCAGGAACCTCCCCACCTGTAGAAAAGGAGAAGATGATCCACACTGTCCTTGGTGATTTTCCCCAGTCCTGGACTCAGATAAATCAGGCCATCGTGGTACCTGTTCTAACGTTCCACCAGCCGAACCCACCAGAACCAATGGTGGTACCAGATCATCCGGCCCCGCAACCTCAACAAGCCCTACCTGAAGATGCCGTGCCGACCGTTGAACTGGCAAATCCTCCCTCTGCTATCGGCGAACCTGCCGTACTCACTGTTGGTAGCAGCAGCCCTGAGAACTCCAGCCTGCCAGTGCTACCCAGACTCACTAGAAGTGTAGCTAGAAGGCAGTGCACTACACCAGCGGTAGCAAGCATAGCGGGCCCTGTTAGGCCGGTAGCAACCCCTACGCTGCGAAGGTCAACACGCAGCACCAAGAATCAAACTCCCCTCCGCTACAAAACTTGGAGGTATTAGTGAGGGCTGCTATTTAGTTAAAATTGTTTGTGTGCATATCTTTTGTTACAGGTTTTAAAATGGACAACGGAGTAATGGACAGTGAATTGCTCCAAAAACTTCTAAATGGGGACCCCTTTGTTTACCCGGGGTCCCCGCTGTTTCAACCACTGAACTGAGAGTCATAAACTGTGCATGACCTAACTTTTGCAATGTTCAAGAGTCCTCACCTCCCATAATGGGAAGCACTGTTATGTTTAATTGTTTATGATATTTCAAAATTTTGTGTGTTTTCTGTTAACATGTATTGTTGTTCTTATTTTCCCAGTCCGGGAGTACTGGATTTAACCGGGGGGGAGTGCAGCGCCCCAGAGTCCTGGTTGTTGCAGTAACGTCGCTCTGCCGCTAAGGGGAGCGATGTTGCGTCTGATTGCACTAAAGGAGTTCACCTGACCAGATATCCCACACTACACTTCACACTCCGGCCACCAGGGGGGGTGGTTCTATCTAGTAGGCCACTCCTCACACTCTGGTAAAACTGGGGGTTGGACAGGAAGACAAAGTGAGAAGTAACTGGGAAGAGCTAGAGAGAGGACCTGTCAGGGATGGGATCCTGGCAGACTCCTAAGAGAAGGACAACCAAGTGAGCAACGGGAATACAGCAGAGAGAGGCGATAGGACCAGAAGGAGTCGTGCTGTAAGATCGAGGCAACATCCTTCTGAGGCGCAAACAGTCGGTGGCCGGAACGCCGAGCAAGTAAGAGACTACAAGCATTACTTCAAACCACGGCCGGACAGCCAATTATAGGTTGGCTGTCTCACTAAAACACCTAAGCAGACAACAGAGGCAGCTGTGGGAGAGGGGCGACTCTAGGGTCCCAGAAGAACTCCAGGCCTACCCCGTCATACGGGTGCGTCCTAACCATATCATCTGGGGGACGGAGAGAACGAACATCAGAGGCAGACAGAATCAGTTGTGAGGACTATCCCGGGATGCTCAGCAGGGAAGGACTACAACACATAGGTGCTAGCAGGTAGACGCTGACTCCCACCTGTCAAGGGAACTCCTAATGTGCCTTTGGACCGGCCGGTCTCAGCCAGCCCGGTTAACAGTGCTCTGGATTGACTATCTCAAAGCCTTCAGTAAAGAGGTAAAGAGACTGCAACCTGGTGTCCTTGTTATTTACTGCGACCTGCACTGCACCACCACAACATCATCACCATCCACACCTTTCATTGGACGCCCCTCAGCAGGGTCACGGACCGGGTCTAGCCACCGTGACAACCCCAGAACAGAGACTCAGAGGCCCGGTACCGGGTACCCCACGGCCCTGCGGCAGTGGGGCGCTCCACCTCCAAACCTTGTACTAAGCTGCTTTGTTCCTTTCCGTACATTACTTACATATGGCCGCCAGAGGAGCAGATATTAGCTGATTGGTGGGAGTGAAGAGGGTAATGTCCCACAGATATGATACTGATCACCTAACTTTTGGATAATTAATCAATATATTAGTCTCAGACAAGTGGGATAATCATGTAAAAAATTTCTGAACACACTAATTACTATGGGGTTGGCCAACTATCTAATGTGCATTGCAATGTCTCAACCTTCCTCTAACAGTAGATGTGAGAGTAAAGAAGTACCGACCATGCTAAATTTCAACACGGCCGCTTCTTCAGCAGGAGATAAAATGGGGCAGTGGCTTAAGCTGGCCATACACATTAGATGGATGTCAGGTGAACAATGCTTCAGCTGATCATAGAGATGACAACAATCTCTCCCATACACAGGAGCGCTCATTTGTCTGAGCATTCCTGTGTACGCTATTAGAAAACCAACTGAAATGCCGGCTGGTGTTTTATTTATCTGCAGGAGAACAATATAGTGGGCATACAGTGGGGCAAAAAAGTATTTAGTCATTCAGCAATAGTGCAAGTTCCACCACTTAAAAAGATGAGAGGCGTCTGTAATTTACATCATAGGTAGACCTCAACTATGGGAGACAAACTGAGAAAAAAAAATCCAGAAAATCACATTGTCTGTTTTTTTATCATTTTATTTGCATATTATGGTGGAAAATAAGTATTTGGTCAGAAACAAAATTTCATCTCAATACTTTGTAATATTTCCTTTGTTGGCAATGACAGAGGTCAAACGTTTTCTGTAAGTCTTCACAAGGTTGCCACACACTGTTGTTGGTATGTTGGCCCATTCCTCCATACAGATCTCCTCTAGAGCAGTGATGTTTTTGGCTTTTCGCTTGGCAACACGGACTTTCAAATCCCTCCAAAGGTTTTCTATAGGGTTGAGATCTGGAGACTGGCTAGGCCACTCCAGGACCTTGAAATGCTTCTTACGAAGCCACTCATTCGTTGCCCTGGCGGTGTGCTTTGGATCATTGTCATGTTGAAAGACCCAGCCACGTTTCATCTTCAATGCCCTTGCTGATGGAAGGAGGTTTGCACTCAAAATTTCATGATACATGGCCCCATTCATTCTTTCATGTACCCGGATCAGTCGTCCTGGCCCCTTTGCAGAGAAACAGCCCCAAAGCACGATGTTTTCACCACCATGCTTTACAGTAGGTATGGTGTTTGATGGATGCAACTCAGTATTCTTTTTCCTCCAAACACGACAAGTTGTGTTTCTACCAAACAGTTCCAGTTTGGTTTCATCAGACCATAGGACATTCTCCCAAAACTCCTCTGGATCATCCAAATGCTCTCTAGCAAACTTCAGACGGGCCCGGACATGTACTGGCTTAAGCAGTGGGACACGTCTGGCACTGCAGGATCTGAGTCCATGGTGGCGTAGTGTGTTACTTATGGTAGGCCTTGTTACATTGGTCCCAGCTCTCTGCAGTTCATTCACTAGGGCCCCCCGTGTGGTTCTGGGATTTTTGCTCACCGTTCTTGTGATCATTCTGACCCCACGAGGTGGGATTTTGCGTGGAGCCCCAGATCGAGGGAGATTATCAGTGGTCTTGAATGTCTTCCATTTTCTAATTATTGCTCCCACTGTTGATTTCTTCACTCCAAGCTGGTTGGCTATTGCAGATTCAGTCTTCCCAGCCTGGTGCAGGGCTACAATTTTGTTTCTGGTGTCCTTTGACAGCTCTTTGGTCTTCACCATAGTGGAGTTTGGAGTCAGACTGTTTGAGGGTGTGCACAGGTGTCTTTTTATACTGATAACAAGTTTAAACAGGTGCCATTACTACAGGTAATGAGTGGAGGAAAGAGGAGACTCTTAAAGAAGAAGTTACAGGTCTGTGAGAGCCAGAAATCTTGATTGTTTGTTTCTGACCAAATACTTATTTTCCACCATAATATGCAAATAAAATGATAAAAAAACAGACAATGTGATTTTCTGGATTTTTTTTTCTCAGTTTGTCTCCCATAGTTGAGGTCTACCTATGATGTAAATTACAGACGCCTCTCATCTTTTTAAGTGGTGGAACTTGCACTATTGCTGAATGACTAAATACTTTTTTGCCCAACTGTAACTGATGGATATCTGACAATCTGTATACCGGCGCCCCATACACATTAGACCATTGGCAGAACCCGTCGATATCGGAAAGTTCACCTGACATTAATCTAATCTTTATTCCCATCTTCTTGGAAACATTTGTATGGATCAGCTTGTGTTTTGGGAGAGTTGTGAGGAACCTCTGCCAGTAGAGAAAACTTTGACTGTAGAATACAACAATTACTTCCAAACGGACTCACAAAGTAGCTTCGAATATACTCGTAGGTATGTCTTGTGTCACCCTATGATGGTATGTATTCTTGTATCAGAGACAGGTGATAGTGGACCCTTATTCAAATACAAAACTGATTAAACATATAAAGAATTTAAAGTGAGTTTTTCTATGTTTTTTTTTTTTGCTAAGTGACTTTTTCCGATGATCTGTGTATAGATCTGTAGACCGTAAATATGTGGGGTTAAGAATCGGGTAACTTTGAAATGTGCCTGCCACAACTGAGGCGCAGGACCAGTATGGCCTGTTCAATACACAATTAATATATGGCTACAAAGAACCCACTTTGTAGTATTTGCAGCTGTCACACATGTTGTAGGCCAGATTACAGCCTTGAAATGTCAGACTTTTTATTGCATTGCTTATTGCTAGTGACAGCTGCCATTCCATAACTCTACATAAAGCCATACGTGTGACATAGTCTTATTATGTAGACATAGGCGGAGGTTTAGTAGTGTGTCACTATGTGATGTCAACATCACTGTAGGTGTAAGACCTGAGGTGTTGCCAAGTCATGTCTGTATTTTTTCTGTCAAGCGGAATTAGTAACTTTGTTTACAAGAGGCCTAAAATAGAGAACAGAGTGTTTTCCAGGTTAGGTATGCATGAAAACAAAAACACACCTGCAACAAACCTGCAAGCGAATCATGTTGTTTTTGGAGCCATCGAGAGGTTATTTCCTTTTGCTGAGGTTGTGTAAGCCTCATTCTTTCAGACCTTCCCTTGCTGTATTCGACACAATAGTAATCAAAGCTATCATGGTTTCTACCAATATTATGTTAGCAAGTACTGAACCATTATGGGGTAAGCTTAATTTTACTTAATGACAAACTATAAAAAAAATTGCCTCCTTTAGTCGGACTTTGTTGCAGGGTTTATTTACTTGTAATTTTTTCCTCAATCTTTATTGTGGCTTATTTATTATTCACATGTACTTGCAAGAAACCTAAAGGAAACAGCTTTCAAAATTGTCACATCATGAAAATGCTGTATATGGAAAAGAAGCCAGGGACAAAATAAAATTCACCAGTAGAAGAAATAAGCACACCGATAAAACTCCAATAGGAGAGATTTATTATGCTGAAATTGTCTTACATGCCCTGCACCTCATTAATTATATGTTTCAGACATTTTCTGTGATTAATCTAATACGGACACATGGCTTCATAGCACTAGAATTGCTAAGGGGGAGAAGATGGTGGGCCTCCCCAGACCCCTTGTTTGGAGGGCTCCACCCGGAGCTACCGCTCCTCTTAACTGTATCGGCATGTGAAGCTCACCGATACAGTTAAGCTCTGCTCTGGTAAAGCATGGAAACGTAACCTCCATACTTAACCGCAAGACTCAAGAGGTAAGGGAGCCATTACCACCACTAAAACCTCCAAAATAGCAACCAGCTCTGACATAGGCAAGAATTAGAACTGGAATCGAATTGCAAAGGACCCATGTCCTGTTTTTGCACAGGGACCCTCTTATGTTTGTGTTCACTACAGATCATGTGTATAGCAGAAATTTAAATAATGAAGTATAAAAAAAGTGCAAAGCAGTAAAAATGGAGATTGGACTTTGGAACCGAAAACGTTAATGTGCCTGCCTGAATAATGAACAGGATGGTTAGCAGCTAAAGCAGCCCACCAGGTCCAAAAGGGTCAATGATTACCACAGGTATTATTTTCTTTTAGAATTTAGTGCTTTGGTTGTTTTTTTCTCCTGAAGTGCATTATTTATTTCCCATATAATTATGCAAATTTATATTTTTTCCGTATTGGGCAGAGCACTTTTCTTGTCATATTTATACTGATGAGTAGTGTTGAGCGATACCTTCCAATATGCAAAGGTATCGGTATCGGATTGGATCAGCCGATATCCAAAAAATATCGGATATCGCCGATACCAATACCCGATACTAATGCATATCAATGGGACACAAGTATCGGAATGGTTCCCAGGGTCTGAAGGAGAGGAAACTCTCCTTCAGGCCCTGGGATCCATATTCATGTATAAAATAAAGAATAAAAATAAAAAATATTGATATACTCACCCCTCCGACGGCCCCGGTTCTCACCGGTCCAAGCGTCTGCCTCCGTTCCTAAGAATGCAGAGTGAAGGACCTTCGATGACGTCGAGGCTTGTGATTGGTCGCGTGACAGCTCATGTGACCGCTCACGCGACCAATCACAAGCCGCGATGTCATCAAAGGTCCTTCACTCCCTGCATTCTTAGGAACGGAGGCACCGCTAAGAGCCAGGGTCCGCCGGAGGGGTGAGTATATCAATATTTTTTATTTTTATTATTTATTTTTTACATGAATATGGATCCCAGGGCCTGAAGGAGAGTCTCCTCTCCTCCAGACCCTGGGAACCATACGCACCGCACACTTCCGATTCCGATTTCCGATATCGCAAAAGTATCGGAACTCGGTATTGGAATTCCGATACAGCAAATATCGGCCGATACCCGATATTTGCAGTATCGGAATGCTCAACACTACTGATGAGATATGATATTTTCTACCATGGCTAATCTTGTCACCCTATATTTAAATTTTACAATTCTGACCACTGTTAATTTATGTGGTAGTAACTCTGGAACGCTTCAATGGAACCCACTGTTTTTGAGATTATTTCTTCATTAAATTTTGTACTTCATAATAGTGGTAACTAGGGTTGAGCGACTTTTATTTTTATAGGATCGGGTCGGGTTTCACGAAACCCGACTTTCTCAAAAGTCGGGTCGAGTGAAATCGGCCGATCCTATAAAAAAGTCGGGGTCTGGGTCGGCCGAAACACGAAACCCAATGCAGTGCAATGGGATACTATGGTTCCCAGGGTCTGAAGGAGAGGAAACTCTCCTTCAGGCCCTGGGATCCATATTAATGTGTAAAATAAAGAATTAAAATTAAAAATATTGATATACTCACCTCTCCGACGCAGCCTGGACCTTACCGCTGGTAACCGGCAGCCTTCTTTGCTTAAAATGAGCGCGTTCAGGGCCTTCCATGACGTCACGGCTTCTGATTGGTCGCGGCCGCCCATGTGACCGCCATGCGACCAATCACAAGCCGTGACGTAATTCTCAGGTCCTAAATTCCTAATTCTAGGAATTTAGGACCTGAGAATTACGTCACGGCTTGTGATTGGTCGCGTGGCGGTCACATGGGCGGCCTCGACCAATCACAAGCCATAACGTCATCTAAGGCCCTGAACGCGCTCATTCTTAGGAAGGAAGGCTGCCGGAAAGAAGCCGAGGGTGAGTATATTCCTATTAGGTATATACTCACCCTCGGACGCGCCCTGCTTCTTTCCGGCAGCCTTCCTTCTTAAGAATGAGCGCGTTCAGGGCCTTAGATGACGTCAAGGCTTGTGATTGGTCGCGGCCGCCCATGTGACCGCCACGTGACCAATCACAAGCTGTGACGTAATTCTCAGGTCCTAAATTCCTAGAATTAGGAATTTAGGACCTGAGAATTACGTCACGGCTTGTGATTGGTCGCGTGGCGGTCACATGGGCAGCCGCGACCAATCAGAAGCTGTGACGTCATGGAAGGCCCTGAACGCGCTCATTTTAAGCAAAGAAGGCTGCCGGTTACCAGCGGCGATGTCCAGGGGCCTCCGGAGAGGTGAGTATATCAATATTTTTTATTTTAATTCTTTATTTTACACTTAAATGTGGATTCCGATACCGATTTCCGATATCGCAAACATATCGGAACTCGGTATCGGAATTCCGATACCAGATTCAGAAGATCGCCGACCTCATGGCCGACCCCACACAGGGGTCGGGTCGGGTTTCATGAAACCCGACTTTGCCAAAAGTCGGCGACTTCTGAAAATGGCCGACCCGTTTAGCTCAACCCTAGTGGTAACATTTGTTGAATATGACGCGTTGATTTGTGAAAAAATCAGAAATTTGGCAAAAATGTTAAAAAGTTTGCAATTTTCAAACTTTTAATTTTTTGTCATGAAATCAGGGAGTTATGTCACACAAAATAGTTAATAAATAACATTCCCCACATGTCTAGTTTACTTAAGCACAATATTTGAAACATTTTTTTTTGTTTCAAAAATAAGAAGGGTTAAAGTTGACCAGCTATTTCTCATTTTTCCCCCCAAAAAATTGCAAAACCATTTATTTTAGAGAACACATCACGTTTGAGGGACCTACAGTGGGTAAGGAAAGTATTCAGACCCCTTTAAATTTTTGACTCTTTTGTTTCATTGCAGCCACTTGGTGAATAAAATTTTTTTTTTTTTTCTCATTAATGTACACTCTTCACCCCATCATGACTGAAACAAAAACAGAAATGTAGAATGTTTTGCATATTTATTAAAAAAGAAAAACTGAAATATCGCTTGGTCATAAGTATTCAGACCCTTTGCTCAGTATTGAGTAGAAGCACCCTTTTGAGCTACAACAGCCATGAATATTCTTGCAAATGATGAAACAAGTTTTTCACACCTGGATTTGGGGATCCTCTGCCATTCTTCCTTGCAGATCCTCTACAGATCCATCAGGTTGGATGAGTAAACGTTGATGGACAGCCATTTTCAGGACTCTCGAGAGATGCTCAATTCAGGGCTCTGGGTCTGGCTGGGCCAGTCAAGAATGGTTACAGAGTTGTCCTGAAGCCACTCCTTTGTTATTTTAGCTGTGTGCATAGGGTCATTGTCATGTTGGAAGGTGAACCTTCGGCCAAGTCTGAGGTCCATAGCACTCTCAAAGAGGTTTTCATCCAGGACATCTCTGTACTTGGCCGTATTTATGTTTTCATTAATGACAACCAGTTGTCCTGTCCCTGCAGCTGAAAAACGCCCCCATAGCACGATGCTGCCACCACCATGTTTCACTGTTGGGATTGTATTGGGCAGGTGATGAGCAGTGCCTGGTTTTCTCCACACATACCACTTAGAATTATCACCAAAAAGGTCTATCTCCATCTCATCAGACCAGAGAATCTTATTTCTCATAGTCTGGGAGTCATTCACGTGTTTTTTAGCAAACTCTATGCGGGCTTTCATATGTCTTGTACTGGTGAGAGGCTTCCATCGGGCCACTCTGCCATAAAGGCCTGACTGGTGGAGGGCTGCAGTGATAGTTGACTTTGTGGAACTTTCTACCATCTCCCTACTGCATTTCTGGAGATCAGCCTCAGGGATCTTGGGATTATTCTTTACCTCTCTCATCAAGGCTCTTCTCCCACGATTGCTCAGTTTGGCTGGACAGCCAGGTCTAGGAAGCCTTCTGGTGGTCCCAAACTTCTTCCATTTAAGGATTATGGAGGCCACTGTGCTCTTAGGAACCTTGAGTACTGCAGAAATTATTTTGTAATCTTGTCCAGATCTGTGTCTTGCCAAAATTCTGTCTCTGATCTCCTTGGCAAGTTCCTTTGACCTCATGATTCTCATTTGGTCTGACATGCACTGTGAGCTGTGAGGTCTTATATAGATAGGTGTGCCTTTCCAAATCAAGTCCTATCAGTTTAATTAAACACAGCTGGCCTCCAATGAAGGAGTAGAACCATCTCAAGGAGGATCTCAAGGAAAAGGACACTATGTGACTTATATATGATTGTCTGAGCAAAGGGTCTGAATACTTATGACTAGTGTTGAGCGATACCTTCCGATATCGGAAAGTATCGGTATCGGAAAGTATCGGCCGATACCGTCAAAATATCGGATCTAATCCGATACCGATACCCGATCCCAATGCAAGTCAATGGGACGAAAATATCGGAATTAAAATAAACCCTTTATAAACTTGTAGGTTCATTCTACATGAAGGAAAACAACTAAGAATAATGTAGGATGTATTGGGGGACGTGGCGGAGACATTAAAGGCACAGAGGTTTAGCCCAATGTAATAGAATAGCAGGATTTTGTTTTGTTTTTTATGACGTTCGGCGTCGATTTTGACTATGTTAATTTTTTTAAAATTTTGTCAGATATTGATGTTTCACTACTTCCACGCCCTTCACCTTCTTTTTTACTTCTCCCACACTTTCTTCTTCATTATCCTCATCATCAGCTTCTTTGACATCAGCTTCTTCACCTTATTCATCTTCTTCTTCATCTTCTACCTATTATTTTTTTGGTTACATTGTTCATATTCTTTTTATTTTACTATTATCTTCATCATATTCTACTTCTTCATCATATTCTTATTTGTGACAGGCATTCCCGTAGTTGTTATCTATAAAAGTTTGAAGATTACACCTTCCGTTCTGCCTGTCACAAAACAGTTACATTTGTCCGCATTCAGTTTGGCCTGCAGCATCAGGCTTTATCCAGGGGCACCACGAGGAGGAATGGACTCACCCCCATACACTGCTTAGTCTTCTTCTGCTTATAATTTAGATAATATTTTTTGCTCTGATATTTAGTGTTATGCCTAATGTTCTTCTGCTCTTTGTTCTGCAGCCTCTTGTTCTTCTGCTTCTCGGTCTTCCAGGTCGTCGTCGTCTCCAGGGTCGTCGTCTCCGGGGTCGTCGTCATCGGGGTGGTCTTCAGGGTCGTCGTCTCCGGGGTCGTCGTCATCGGGGTGGTCTTCAGGGTCGTCGTCTCCGGGGTCGTCGTCATCGGGGTGGTTGTCGTCTCTGGTGTCGTCGTCATCTTAGGGGTGGTCTTCCGGGTCATCGTGTTTAGTCTCTTGAACTTGGAAATGTAGCAGAAGGTACAAGAAGGCTGAGAAAATGCCGAGAACCAGCTGATGGAACTGGAACTCGGATGGCTACCGAAGGTCCAAGAGCCAATGGAACTACCGAGGACCAGCTGACGTTACTGGAACCCGGTTACTAAGCAGGAGGTACCCATGCCTGAAAGCACTACCAAGGACCACCTGACGTTGGTGGAACTCGGATACCCAGAGGGAGGCACCTAAGCCAAAGGCTCTGCCCGGAACCAGCTGACGGTACTGGAACCAGGATGGGGAGCAGAAGGTACAACAGCAAAAGACACTGCCGAGAACCAGCTGACGGTGCTGGAACCCGGATGGGTAGCCGAAGGTCCAAGAGCCAATGGAATTACCGAGGACCAGCTGACGTTACTGGAACCCGGTTACTAAGCAGGAGGTACCCGTGCCTGAAAGCACTACCAAGGACCACCTGACGTTGGTGGAACTCGGATACCCAGAGGGAGGCACCTAAGCCAAAGGCTCTGCCCGGAACCAGCTGACGATACTGGAACCAGGATGGGGAGCAGAAGCTACAAGAGCAAGTGTCTGCGTGGCTTTTGCAGGACACGATGCCGGCTGCACAGCAGGGGAACAGCTGGCGGTGCTGAACCCCACTGACACATTGGCTGGTGTTTTTCTCTGTGCAGCTAGCAGTACCGGGCCCCAACTGGCGGTGTTAGAGCCCGGGGTCAGCAGGAGGAGGAGAGGGAGCAGAGTGTAGGCCGAAGCCTGCACTGGCGGCAGCTTTGGGTCTGTTGTGCCTGCGTTGCAGTTGCAGGACACGTTGCCGGCTGCACAGCAGGGGAACAGCTGGCGGTGCTGAACCCCACTGACACATTGGCTGGTGTTTTTCTCTGTGCAGCTAGCAGTACCGGGCCCCAACTGGTGGTGTTAGAGCCCGAGGTCAGCAGGAGGAGGAGAGGGAGCAGAGTGTAGGCCGAAGCCTGCACTGGCGGCAGCTTTGGGTCTGTTGTGCCTGCGTGGCAGTTGCAGGACACGTTGCCGGCTGCACAGCAGGGGAACAGCTGGCGGTGCTGAACCCCACTGACACATTGGCTGGTGTTTTTCTCTGTGCAGCTAGCAGTACCGGGCCCCAACTGGCGGTGTTAGAGCCCGGGGTCAGCAGGAGGAGGAGAGGGAGCAGAGTGTAGACCGAAGCCTGCACTGGCGGCAGCTTTGGGTCTGTTGTGCCTGCGTGGCAGTTGCAGGACACATTGCCGGCTGCACAGCAGGGGAACAGCTGGCGGTGCTGAACCCAACTGACACATTGGCTGGTGTTTTTCTCTGTGCAGCTAGCAGTACCGGGCCCCAACTGGCGGTGTTGGAGCCCGGACTCTGCAGGGGGAGCAGAGTGTAGGCCGAAGCCTAATTGAACCAATTTCAAAGGTAACCTTTAACCCCCCCTCTGGGGTTACAAAGTAGAAGAGCCACAGCTTATGCAGCAGTAGTGCTGCACAAGTCAAAGGTTGCTCTTTTAATTTTGCTCCTTGCACACGCTGAATGAAACACGTATAACATTTAGCCCTTTATACAGTCAAACTGTGTTGGAGGCGCGAGTTCCCTTTGTAATGAGACGCAGCACAGATGTCAAGAATCCCACCTTGGTGCTGGGTGCAGCCTCCTGAGCGTTGTTATTTGCTGTACAGGAGTCTGCGCTGTCGTGTTATCCCCTGGCCTAGCGCTGTTAGCGCTGCCCATCTTCTGACATCATTTAATGTCGGCCGGTGCGGTTCGCGATGACCATGAATCCCAGCCCCGCAGTGTCTTAACATTGTTAAAACACTGCGGGGCTGGGATTCATGGCCTGGCGCAGCACATATGTTCGCCTCTCACACTCGGGTCCTTACACCCGCTTCAGACTGTGCGGCGTCAGCTGATCCCTTATCGCATGCCACGGCCATGAAGCCGCACAGTCTGAACAAGGCGGAAGGAGATGAGGGACAGGCGAACTGATGCACTGCTCATGCCCATCAATCACACCCTCGCAGTCCCAATAAATAAGACACCGAGGGGCGTTGTGTGGGTCAGGGCGGCCGCAGAGGCGCAGGCAGCCAAACAACGATGCCAGAAGACGGGCAGCGCTACCAAGGGGGTTGCAGCGTGTCATTACAAAGGAAAGTCACACCACCGGGACGGTTAAATGGTCACACAGAGGACACATTTTAGACGTGTTTTCAGTTCCACATGTGCGAGGAGAATACGTTTATGAGCCACCTTGCACACATGCAGCATTACCGTTGTACAAGGTGGCCTTAAAAACGTACAAACGCCTGGGGGAGGGGGGACAGGTTCCCTTCAATTTCAGTTCTGGTGTCTGCGTGGCTTTTGCAGGACACGATGCCGGCTGCACAGCAGGGGAACAGCTGGCGGTGCTGAACCCCACTGACACATTGGCTGGTGTTTTTCTCTGTGCAGCTAGCAGTACCGGGCCCCAACTGGCGGTGTTAGAGCCCGGGGTCAGCAGGAGGAGGAGAGGGAGCAGAGTGTAGGCCGAAGCCTGCACTGGCGGCAGCTTTGGGTCTGTTGTGCCTGCGTGGCAGTTGCAGGACACGTTGCTGGCTGCACAGCAGGGGAACAGCTGGCGGTGCTGAACCCCACTGACACATTGGCTGGTGTTTTTCTTTGTGCAGCTAGCAGTACCGGGCCCCAACTGGCGGTGTTGGAGCCCGGGCTCTGCAGGGGGAGCAGAGTGTAGGCCGAAGCCTAATTGAACCAATTTCAAAGGTAACCTTTAACCCCCCCTCAGGGGTTACAAAGTAGAAGAGCCGCAGCTTATGCAGCAGTAGTGCTGCACAAGTCAAAGGTTGCTCTTTTAATTTTGCTCCTTGCACACGCTGAATGAAACACGTATAACATTTAGCCCTTTATACAGTCAAACTGTGTTGGAGGCGCGAGTTCCCTTTGTAATGAGACGCAGCACAGATGTCAAGAATCCCACCTTGGTGCTGGGTGCAGCCTCCTGAGCGTTGTTATTTGCTGTACAGGAGTCTGCGCTGTCGTGTTATCCCCTGGCCTAGCGCTGTTAGCGCTGCCCATCTTCTGACATCATTTAAAGTCGGCCGGTGCGGTTCGCGATGACCATGAATCCCAGCCCCGCAGTGTCTTAACATTGTTAAAACACTGCGGGGCTGGGATTCATGGCCTGGCGCAGCACATATGTTCGCCTCTCACACTCGGGTCCTTACACCCGCTTCAGACTGTGCGGCGTCAGCTGATCCCTTATCGCATGCCACGGCCATGAAGCCGCACAGTCTGAACAAGGCGGAAGGAGATGAGGGACAGGCGAACTGATGCACTGCTCATGCCCATCAATCACACCCTCGCAGTCCCAATAAATAAGACACCGAGGGGCGTTGTGTGGGTCAGGGCGGCCGCAGAGGCGCAGGCAGCCAAACAACGATGCCAGAAGATGGGCAGCGCTACCAAGGGGGTTGCAGCGTGTCATTACAAAGGAAAGTCACACCACCGGGACGGTTAAATGGTCACACAGAGGACACATTTTAGACGTGTTTTCAGTTCCACATGTGCGAGGAGAATACGTTTATGAGCCACCTTGCACACATGCAGCATTACCGCTGTACAAGGTGGCCTTAAAAACGTACAAACGCCTGGGGGAGGGGGGACAGGTTCCCTTCAATTTCAGTTCTGGTGTCTGCGTGGCTTTTGCAGGACACGATGCCGGCTGCACAGCAGGGGAACAGCTGGCGGTGCTGAACCCCACTGACACATTGGCTGGTGTTTTTCTCTGTGCAGCTAGCAGTACCGGGCCCCAACTGGCGGTGTTAGAGCCCGGGGTCAGCAGGAGGAGGAGAGGGAGCAGAGTGTAGGCCGAAGCCTGCACTGGCGGCAGCTTTGGGTCTGTTGTGCCTGCGTGGCAGTTGCAGGACACGTTGCCGGCTGCACAGCAGGGGAACAGCTGGCGGTGCTGAACCCCACTGACACATTGGCTGGTGTTTTTCTCTGTGCAGCTAGCAGTACCGGGCCTCAACTGGCTGTGTTGGAGCCCGGGCTCTGCAGGGGGAGCAGAGTGTAGGCCGAAGCCTAATTGAACCAATTTCAAAGGTAACCTTTAACCCCCCCTCAGGGGTTACAAAGTAGAAGAGCCACAGCTTATGCAGCAGTAGTGCTGCACAAGTCAAAGGTTGCTCTTTTAATTTTGCTCCTTGCACACGCTGAATGAAACACGTATAACATTTAGCCCTTTATACAGTCAAACTGTGTTAGAGGCGCGAGTTCCCTTTGTAATGAGACGCAGCACAGATGTCAAGAATCCCACCTTGGTGCTGGGTGCAGCCTCCTGAGCGTTGTTATTTGCTGTACAGGAGTCTGCGCTGTCGTGTTATCCCCTGGCCTAGCGCTTTTAGCGCTGCCCATCTTCTGACATCATTTAATGTCGGCCGGTGCGGTTCGCGATGACCATGAATCCCAGCCCCGCAGTGTCTTAACATTGTTAAAACACTGCGGGGCTGGGATTCATGGCCTGGCGCAGCACATATGTTCGCCTCTCACACTCGGGTCCTTACACCCGCTTCAGACTGTGCGGCGTCAGCTGATCCCTTATCGCATGCCACGGCCATGAAGCCGCACAGTCTGAACAAGGCGGAAGGAGATGAGGGACAGGCGAACTGATGCACTGCTCATGCCCATCAATCACACCCTCGCAGTCCCAATAAATAAGACACCGAGGGGCGTTGCGTGGGTCAGGGCGGCCGTAGAGGCGCAGGCAGCCAAACAACGATGCCAGAAGACGGGCAGCGCTACCAAGGGGGTTGCAGCGTGTCATTACAAAGGAAAGTCACACCACCGGGACGGTTAAATGGTCACACAGAGGACACATTTTAGACGTGTTTTCAGTTCCACATGTGCGAGGAGAATACGTTTATGAGCCACCTTGCACACATGCAGCATTACCGCTGTACAAGGTGGCCTTAAAAACGTACAAACGCCTGGGGGAGGGGGGACAGGTTCCCTTCAATTTCAGTTCTGGTGTCTGCGTGGCTTTTGCAGGACACGATGCCGGCTGCACAGCAGGGGAACAGCTGGCGGTGCTGAACCCCACTGACACATTGGCTGGTGTTTTTCTCTGTGCAGCTAGCAGTACCGGGCCCCAACTGGCGGTGTTAGAGCCCGGGGTCAGCAGGAGGAGGAGAGGGAGCAGAGTGTAGGCCGAAGCCTGCACTGGCGGCAGCTTTGGGTCTGTTGTGCCTGCGTGGCAGTTGCAGGACACGTTGCCGGCTGCACAGCAGGGGAACAGCTGGCGGTGCTGAACCCCACTGACACATTGGCTGGTGTTTTTCTCTGTGCAGCTAGCAGTACCGGGCCCCAACTGGCGGTGTTAGAGCCCGGGGTCAGCAGGAGGAGGAGAGGGAGCAGAGTGTAGGCCGAAGCCTGCACTGGCGGCTAGGGTTGAGCGAAACGGGTCGATCATTTTCAAAAGTCGCCGACTTTTGGCTAAGTCGGCGTCTCATGAAAGCCGATCCGACCCCTGTGCTTGTCGGCCATGCGGTACGCGACTTTCGCGCCAAAGTCGCGTTTCAATGACGCGAAAAGCGCCATTTCTCAGCCAATGAAGGTGAACGCAGAGTGTGGGCAGCGTGATGACATAGATCCTGGTCCCCACCATCTTAGAGAAGGGCATTGCAGTGATTGGCTTGCTGTCTGCGGCGTCACAGGGGCTATAAAGGGGCGTTCCCGCCGACCGCCATCTTACTGCTGCTGATCTGAGCTTAGGGACAGGTTGCTGCCGCTTTGTCAGAAGCAGGGAGAGCGTTAGGCAGGGTCCACTAACCACCAAACCGCTTGTGCTGCAGCGATTTCCACTGTCCAACACCACCTTTGGTGTGCAGGGACTGTGGAAGCTATTTTTTTTTTTTTTTCCCCTCAGCGCTGTAGCTCATTGGGCTGCCCTAGAAGGCTCCGTGACCGTGATAGCTGTATTGCTGTGTGTACGCCACTGTGGAAACCAACTGCTTTTTTCAAAGCACATATCCTCTTGTTCCTTCCTTTCTGCACAGCTATCTTTTTTGTTTGTCCACACTTTTTATTTAATTTGTGCATCAGTCCACTCCTATTGCTGCCTGCCATACCTGGCTTAGATTACTGCAGGGAGATAGTAATTGTAGGACAGTCCCTGTTTTTTTTTTTTTTTTTTTTGTGGGAGATTAAGATTGGCATTTCTGCTACAGTGCCATCCCTGTGTGTGCCATCTCTCACTGAGTGGGCCATAGAAAGCCTATTTATTTTTTCCGTGATTTGTGTTCTAAATTCTACCTCAACACAAAAACACTACATCAATCAGTGGGAGAAAAATATTGGCCTCAGTCAGGGCTTGTGTGCCACTGCTGTGTGTGCTATCTCTCATTCAGTGGGCTATAGAAAGCCTATTTTTTTTTTTTTTTTTTTTAATATTATTTGGTTTCTAAAGTCTCCCTGAAAAAAAAAAATACCTAAAAAAACAGTGGGAGAGTAATATTGCCCTTTCAGCTTGTGTGCCAGTCTTGACTCCTGGGTGTGCCACCTCTCTCCCTTTCATTCAGTGGGCCATAGAAAGCCTATTTATTTATTTTTTTAAATATTATTGGGTTTCTAAAGTCTCCCTTAAAAAACAAAAAATACATAAAAAAACAGTGGGAGAGTAATATTGCCCTTTCAGCTTGTGTGCCAGTCTTGACTCCTGGGTGTGCCACCTCTCTCTCTCATTCAGTGGGCCATAGAAAGGCTATTTTTTTTTTGGTTTTTTTAATATTATTTGGTTTCTAAAGTCTCCCTGAAAAAAAAAAAAAAAACATACAAAAAACAGTGGGAGAGTAATATTGCCCTTTCAGCTTGTGTGCCAGAATTGACTCCTGGGTGTGCCACCTCTCTCCCTTTCATTCAGTGGGCCATAGAAAGCCTATTTATTTTTTTTTAAATATTATTGGGTTTCTAAAGTCTCCCTTAAAAAACAAAAAATACATAAAAAAACAGTGGGAGAGTAATATTGCCCTTTCAGCTTGTGTGCCAGTCTTGACTCCTGGGTGTGCCACCTCTCTCTCTCATTCAGTGGGCCATAGAAAGGCTATTTTTTTTTTTGGTTTTTTTAATATTATTTGGTTTCTAAAGTCTCCCTGAAAAAAAAAAAAAAACCATACAAAAAACAGTGGGAGAGTAATATTGCCCTTTCAGCTTGTGTGCCAGTCTTGACTCCTGGGTGTGCCACCTCTCTCCCTTTCATTCAGTGGGCCATAGAAAGCCTATTTATTTTTTTAAAAAATATTATTGGGTTTCTAAAGTCTCCCTTAAAAAACAAAAAATACATAAAAAAACAGTGGGAGAGTAATATTGCCCTTTCAGCTTGTGTGCCAGTCTTGACTCCTGGGTGTGCCACCTCTCTCTCTCATTCAGTGGGCCATAGAAAGGCTATTTTTTTTTTTGGTTTTTTTAATATTATTTGGTTTCTAAAGTCTCCCTGAAAAAAAAAAAAAAAACATACAAAAAACAGTGGGAGAGTAATATTGCCCTTTCAGCTTGTGTGCCAGTCTTGACTCCTGGGTGTGCCACCTCTCTCCCTTTCATTCAGTGGGCCATAGAAAGCCTATTTATTTATTTTTTTAAATATTATTGGGTTTCTAAAGTCTCCCTTAAAAAACAAAAAATACATAAAAAAACAGTGGGAGAGTAATATTGCCCTTTCAGCTTGTGTGCCAGTCTTGACTCCTGGGTGTGCCACCTCTCTCTCTCATTCAGTGGGCCATAGAAAGGCTATTTTTTTTTTGGTTTTTTTAATATTATTTGGTTTCTAAAGTCTCCCTGAAAAAAAAAAAAAAACATACAAAAAACAGTGGGAGAGTAATATTGCCCTTTCAGCTTGTGTGCCAGTCTTGACTCCTGGGTGTGCCACCTCTCTCCCTTTCATTCAGTGGGCCATAGAAAGCCTATTTATTTTTTTTTTTAAATATTATTGGGTTTCTAAAGTCTCCCTTAAAAAACAAAAAATACATAAAAAAACAGTGGGAGAGTAATATTGCCCTTTCAGCTTGTGTGCCAGTCTTGACTCCTGGGTGTGCCACCTCTCTCTCTCATTCAGTGGGCCATAGAAAGGCTATTTTTTTTTTGTTTTTTTTAATATTATTTGGTTTCTAAAGTCTCCCTGAAAAAAAAAAAAAAAACATACAAAAAACAGTGGGAGAGTAATATTGCCCTTTCAGCTTGTGTGCCAGTCTTGACTCCTGGGTGTGCCACCTCTCTCCCTTTCATTCAGTGGGCCATAGAAAGCCTATTTATTTTTTTTAAAAAATATTATTGGGTTTCTAAAGTCTCCCTTAAAAAACAAAAAATACATAAAAAAACAGTGGGAGAGTAATATTGCCCTTTCAGCTTGTGTGCCAGTCTTGACTCCTGGGTGTGCCACCTCTCTCTCTCATTCAGTGGGCCATAGAAAGGCTATTTTTTTTTTGGTTTTTTTAATATTATTTGGTTTCTAAAGTCTCCCTGAAAAAAAAAAAAAAAACATACAAAAAACAGTGGGAGAGTAATATTGCCCTTTCAGCTTGTGTGCCAGTCTTGACTCCTGGGTGTGCCACCTCTCTCCCTTTCATTCAGTGGGCCATAGAAAGCCTATTTATTTTTTTTTTTAAATATTATTGGGTTTCTAAAGTCTCCCTTAAAAAACAAAAAATACATAAAAAAACAGTGGGAGAGTAATATTGCCCTTTCAGCTTGTGTGCCAGTCTTGACTCCTGGGTGTGCCACCTCTCTCTCTCATTCAGTGGGCCATAGAAAGGCTATTTTTTTTTTTGGTTTTTTTAATATTATTTGGTTTCTAAAGTCTCCCTGAAATAAAAAAAAAACTTAAAAAAACAGTGGGAGAGTAATATTGCCCTTTCAGCTTGTGCGCCAGTCTTGACTCCTGGGTGTGCCACCTCTCTCTCTCTAATTGTGGGCCATAGAAAGCCTTTTTTTTTTTTTTTTTTTTTAATATTATTTGGTTTCTAAAGTCTCCCTGAGAAAAAAAAATAAATAAATTAGGTGGGAGATTAATATTGACATTAGTGCTTGAGTGACAGTCCTGCGTGTGTGTCATCTCTGTGATTTTGTGCCACAGAAAACAGAGTGTGTAACATTGTGCCTGATTTTCCTTGTGGTCTCACCAACCTGTTAAGGGATATTGAAATCATACTGAAGTTATAGCTCACCATGTAAGTTGTTTGACAGCAACAAATAAAGTTACTTTGGTTAAGATTTTAAAACAATGAGGAAGTCTGGTGCAAGAGGTCGTCGTGGGCGTTCATTGTCAGCTGGTAATGATGGTAGTGGTAGTGGAGCATCAGGTGGTCGTGGGGATAAAAATATTCCACCTAAGTCTGGAGCTGTGGAGCCAGTTTCGTCGTCAGGCTACACAAGGCCTTGAACGCTCTCTTTTCTGGGAGTAGGAAAACCGCTTTTAAAGGCGGAGCAGCAACAGCAAGTTTTGGCTTACATTGCAGACTCAGCCTCTAGCTCTTTTGCCTCCTCTTCCGAAACTGGTAAATGTAAAAGCAGCGCGTCGCTTGTGGATGTTCACGGTCAGGGACAAGTCGCTTCCTTGTCCTCCTCAGCAAAAACTACAACAAGAGAGAAGGATGCAGCAGGCGACACAACGGGTCACTCCATGGAGCTCTTTACACATACCGTCCCTGGCTTAGAAAGTGAAACATTTAACAGGCCATGCCCATTACAAGTATATTCTGACATGGAGTGCACTGATGCACAGCCACAGCCAGAGTACTATGCTGCTCCTTTGACTCAGACCACCACATTGCCCTCTCAGGGTACAGATCCACAATCAGACCCTGATGAGACTATGTTGCCCCGCCACGAACGCTATACCACCGACCGACACAGTGACACAGACGAAGTTGCACACGAGCTCGAAGAGGAGGTAATAGATGACCCAGTTATTGACCCCGATTGGCAGCCATTGGGGGAACAGGGTGCAGGCGGCAGTAGTTCAGAAGCGGAGGTGGAGGAGGGGCCGCAGCAGGCATCAACATCGCAACAGGTTCCATCTGCCGGGCCCGTATCTGGCCCAAAACGCGTGTCAAAGCCAAAACCTGTTGGAGCACAGCGTTGCCATCCGGTTAAAGCTCAGTCTGCAATCCCTGAAAAGGGATCCGAGTCTAGGAAGAGTGCAGTCTGGCATTTTTTTAAACAACATCCAACTGATCAGCGCAAAGTCATCTGTCAAAAATGTTCAACTAGCTTAAGCAGAGGTCAGAATCTGAAAAGTCTAAATACTAGTTGCATGCATAGACACTTAACCACCATGCATTTTCAAGCCTGGACTAACTACCAAACGTCCCTCAAGGTTGTAGCACCCTCGGCCAATGAAGCTAGTCAGCAACGCAACATCCCTTCCGTCACTGTAAGGCCACCATTTTCCGCACCACCGGCAGTATCTGTGCAGGTTTCTTTGCCAGCCAAAAGCAGTCAGGGTCAGGGAATCACCAGTTTTGTAGGAGGAAATATTGCATCTAGGGCACCGGCGGAAACAATACCGTCTCCAACCGTCTCTCAGTCTGCCATGTACACTGGCACACCCGAAAGTTCCACGATCTCCAGCTCTCCAGTCCAGCTCACCCTACATGAGACTCTGGTTAGAAAAAGGAAGTACTTATCCTCGCATCCGCGTACACAGGGTTTTAACGCCCACATAGCTAGACTAATCTCGTTAGAGATGATGCCCTACCGGTTAGTTGAAAGCGAAGCTTTCAAAGCCCTGATGGAGTACGCTGAACCACGATACGAGCTACCCAGTCGACACTTTTTTTCCAGAAAAGCCATCCCAGCCCTGCACCAGCATGTTAAACAGCGCATCGTCCATGCACTCAGGCAATCTGTGAGTACAAAGGTGCACCTGACTACAGATGCATGGACCAGTAGGCATGGCCAGGGACGTTATGTGTCCATCACGGCACACTGGGTGAATGTGGTGGATGCAGGGTCCACAGGCGACATCAATTTAGGGACAGTTGTGCCTAGCCCACGGTCTAGGAAACAGTTGGCTGTAGGCGTTCGCACCCCCTCCTCCTCCTCCTCCTCGTCCTCCTGCAGAAGCTACAGCTCTTCCACAGAACGCAGTCTGCCAACCACTCCATCGGCAGATGACACTGTTGCACACCAGTTGTCCCATTATGGGCCAGCTACTGCCAAGCGTCAGCAGGCTGTATTGGCTATGAAGTGCTTGGGCGACAACAGACACACCGCGGAAGTTCTGTCCGAGTTCTTGCAACAAGAAACACAGTCGTGGCTGGGCACAGTAGATCTTGAGGCAGGCAAGGTAGTGAGTGATAACGGAAGGAATTTCATGGCTGCCATCTCCCTTTCCCAACTGAAACACATTCCTTGCCTGGCTCACACCTTAAACCTGGTGGTGCAGTGCTTATTGAAAACTTATCCTGGGTTCTCCGACCTGCTCCTCAAAGTGCGTGCACTTTGCTCACATATCCGACGTTCGCCTGTACACGCCAGCCGTATGCAGACCTATCAGCGGTCTTTGAACCTTCCCCAGCATCGCCTAATCATAGACGTTGCAACAAGGTGGAACTCAACACTGCACATGCTTCAGAGACTGTGCGAACAGAGGCGTGCTGTTATTTATTTGTGGGAGGATACACGGGCAGGCAGTAGGATGGCAGACATGGAGTTGTCAGGTGTGCAGTGGTCTAAGATACAAGACATGTGTCAAGTCCTTCAGTGTTTTGAGGAATGCACACGGCTGGTTAGTGCAGACAACGCCGTAATAAGCATGAGCATCCCCCTAATGCGTCTGCTGATGCAAAGTTTGACGCACATAAAGGAGCAGGCGTCTGCACCAGAGGAAGAGGAAAGCCTTGATGACAGTCAGCCATTGTCTGGTCAGGGCAGTGTACAGGACGAGGTAGCGGGCGAAGAGGAGGTGGAGGACGAGGAGGATGATGGGGATGAGTATATTTTTAATGCCGAACCTTTCCCGGGGGCACAGGAAATTGGTTGCGTGTCACGGCCGGGTTCTGGTTTTTTGAGGGACACAAGTGACGTAGATTTGCCTGCAACTGCCCCTCAACCAATCACAACCGGAGATTTGACAACTGGAACTTTGGCCCACATGGCGGATTATGCCTTACGTATCCTAAAAAGGGACACACGCATTACGAAAATGATGAACGATGACGATTACTGGTTGGCCTGCCTCCTTGATCCACGCTATAAAGGCAAATTGCAAAATATTATGCCACATGAGAACTTGGAACTAATATTAGCAACCAAACAATCAACTCTTGTTGACCGTTTGCTTCAGGCATTCCCAGCACACAGCGCACGTGATCGTTCTCACACGAGCTCCAGGGGGCAGCAGACTAGGAGTGTTAGGGGTGCACACATCAGAAGTGGCGTTGGACAGAGGGGTTTTCTGACCAGGTTGTGGAGTGATTTTGCTATGACCGCAGACAGGACAGGTACTGCTGCATCAATTGAAAGTGACAGGAGACAACATTTGTCCAGTATGGTTACTAACTATTTTTCATCCCTTATCGATGTTCTCCCTCAACCGTCATTCCCATTTGATTACTGGGCCTCCAAATTAGACACCTGGCCAGAATTGGCAGAATATGCATTGCAGGAGCTTGCTTGCCCGGCAGCAAGTGTCCTATCAGAAAGAGTATTTAGTGCTGCAGGTTCAATATTAACCGAAAAAAGGACTCGTCTGGCTACCCAAAATGTTGACGATCTAACATTCATTAAAATGAACCACAACTGGATTTCTAAATCTTTTGCCCCACCTTGCCCGGCCGACACCTAGCTTTCCTATGAAAAGCTCTTGCCTGTGAATTACTTTTCTAATGTCTAATTTGCTGCAGCTGATTGTACAGCATACGACATGTTTACACCTCCCTAAATGGCAAAACTCCCCACACGGGGCCGTGGTATCGCGACTTGGCGCAAGCACCCGTGAGACTGCTGTTTGTCTGAAGAGGTGGGTGTGCTCGCTTTTGGTTGACGGCATTGCTACTGGGTCCCTCATAGTACAATGTAGTGTCTCTGGCGGTGGTGGTGCGCACCCAACGTCAGACACACCGTTGTAACATGAGGGGCCCTGGGGCGGTCCCGCCGGCCTCAAGAGAGTTCCCCCCTACCCCAGCTCAAAATGTGCTCTACCACGTCCAAAATTATGTCGCACAGCTCCACCAATCTTTAGTCTATTCGCTGACATCATTCAATGTCTGGCACTGACAATACAAATTTGTAGACATCTATGATGCAACTTAAAGTAGTCTGTGTCTGTGTCCTATATTGGCACCATTAAATAGTTACTGCCAAATTACTATGTCAGAAACTCAGTAGATGAGCCCACCCCTGTACCTAAGTATGCCACCTTTTTTTTTGTTGTGGTTGTTTTGCGAGACATTAACATCTATTTATATTTTGGGAGTACTGGGACAGACACTCCTTGCACTACTCCTCCACTCACCACCAAGCTGCCTGTGTATCCATGTAACCGCTGTAAAGCTGCCGTGAGCCTATTGTTTGTTATTTTAGGCCTTTGATAGCCTGTCTGCGGTCCCTACTTTAAATACTCCTCCACTCACCACCACCAAGTTGCCTGCCCGTGTATCCATGTAACCGCTGTAAAACTGCCATGAGCCTATTGTTTGTTATTTTAGGCCTTTGAAGCCTGTCTGAGGTCCCTACTTTAAATACTCCTCCACTGACCACCAAGCTGCCTGCCCGTGTATCCATGTAACCGCTGTAAAACTGCCATGAGCCTATTGTTTGTTATTTTAGGCCTTTGATAGCCTGTCTGCGGTCCCTACTTTAAATACTCCTCCACTGACCACCAAGCTGCCTGCCCGTGTATCCATGTAACCGCTGTAAAACTGCCATGAGCCTATTGTTTGTTATTTTAGGCCTTTGATAGCCTGTCTGCGGTCCCTACTTTAAATACTCCTCCACACCACCACCAAGCTGCCTGCCCGTGTATCCATGTAACCGCTGTAAAACTGCCATAAGCCTATTGTTTGTTATTTTAGGCCTTTGATAGCCTGTCTGAGGTCCCTACTTTAAATACTCCTCCACTGACCACCAAGCTGCCTGCCCGTGTATCCATGTAACCGCTGTAAAGCTGCCATGAGCCTATTGTTTGTTATTTTAGGCCTTTGATAGCCTGTCTGCGGTCCCTACTTTAAATACTCCTCCACTGACCACCAAGCTGCCTGCCCGTGTATCCATGTAACCGCTGTAAAACTGCCATGAGCCTATTGTTTGTTATTTTAGGCCTTTGATAGCCTGTCTGCGGTCCCTACTTTAAATACTCCTCCACTGACCACCAAGCTGCCTGCCCGTGTATCCATGTAACCGCTGTAAAACTGCCATGAGCCTATTGTTTGTTATTTTAGGCCTTTGATAGCCTGTCTGCGGTCCCTACTTTAAATACACCTCCACTGACCACCAAGCTGCCTGCCCGTGTATCCATGTAACCGCTGTAAAACTGCCATGAGCCTATTGTTTGTTATTTTAGGCCTTTGATAGCCTGTCTGCGGTCCCTACTTTAAATACTCCTCCACTCATCACCAGCTGCCTGCCCGTGTATCCATGTAACCGCTGTAAAACTGCCATAAGCCTATTGTTTGTTATTTTAGGCCTTTGAAGCCTGTCTGCGGTCCCTCCTTCTACTAGGCCTCCACTGACCAGACCACTGCTGCCCGTGTACCCCTGGAACCAATAATAAAGTGCCTACCGCCAGCCCATTTTCTTATGTTAGGCCTTTGAAGCCTGTCTGCGGTCCCTACTTTAAATACTCCTCCACTGACCACCAAGCTGCCTGCCCGTGTATCCATGTAACCGCTGTAAAACTGCCATGAGCCTATTGTTTGTTATGTTAGGCCTTTGATAGCCTGTCTGCGGCCCCTACTTGCAATACTCCTCCACTGACCACAATGCTGCCTGGAGTGCCTGCCTGTGTATCCATGTAACCGATGTAAGACTGCCATGACTGCCTACTGTTTGTTATTTTAGGCCTTTGATAGCCTGTCTGCAGCCCCTACTTGCAATACTCCTCCACTGACCACACCAATGCTGCCCGTGTACCCCTGGAACCTATTTAAAAGTTCATAGAGCCTAGTTATATATTTTATTTACTATTAATAAGGCCATGATGGACTACGCTGTACCACGCTACAAGCTAACCAGTCGACACTTCTTTTGCGAGAAAAGCCATCCCAACCCTCCACCAGCATGTAGAAGACCGCATTGTCCATGCACTCTGGCAATCTGTGAGTACAAAGGTGCACCTGACAACAGACGCATGGACCTGTAGGCATGGCCACGGAAGATTACGTGTCCATTACGGCGCAATGGGTTGATGTGGTGGATGCATGGTCCACAGGGGACAGCCTACTAAGTCTGTCTGCAGTCCCTAATTCAAATTGTCCTCCACTGTCTAAATCGGAGCTTCCACCTTCTGGCTTTCGGCCTATAGTATCAGAAATTAAACTGCATTTGGCCTTCAACTTTGGTTAGGGCCTACTAACGGCTTCTGCCCCTGCCTGGTGTTGCCCTCAACTAAATAAAGCTGAGCTTCAACCTTCTGCTCCAAATTACCATTTTAAAAAATGCAATAGGCTTTTCCGGCCTACTAAAGGTGTCTGTCTGTGTGCCCCTGCCTGGTGTTGCCCTCAACTAAATAAAGCTGAGCTTCAACCTTCTGCTCCAAATTACCATTTTAAAAAATGCAATAGGCTTTTCCGGCCTACTAAAGGTGTCTGTCTGTGTGCCCCTGCCTGGTGTTGTCCTCAACTAAATAATGCTGAGCTTCAACCTTCCGGCTCTCATTAAGTGGTTTTAAAAAAAAAAAATGGTGGTTAGGGCCTACTAACGGCTTCTGCCCCTCCCTGGTGTTGCCCTCAACTAAATAAAGCTGAGCTTCAACCTTCTGCTCCAAATTACCATTTTAAAAAATGCAATAGGCTTTTCCGGCCTACTAAAGGTGTCTGCCCCTCCCTGGTGTTGTCCTCAACTGAACAAAGCTGAGCTTCCACATTCTGGCTTTCGCCCTATACTATCAGATATTAAACTGCATTTGGCCTACTAGTGTGGTTAGGCCCTTGAAACAGTGTCTGCTGCTCTTGGGTTTGCTACTCCACTGAACAAAGCAATGCCGCCTGTTTAGTCCTGTTACCAAGTTTGAACTGCATGTAGCCTACTTTATTCTTTGGCCCTATATCTGTTTCCTCCTCATCCTGCCCATTGCCCAGCCACTGCTAAATGAGTCTGCTGGTACATTGACCTAGACCACTACATTCCCCTTGTACTCTACACAGCCAGAATCTGACCCTGCTGAAAGTAAGGTTCCCCTTCCCGCATGTTATACCACCTTACACAGGGACAAAGAGGAAGGTGCAGATGAAAGTGCAGGTTCCTTCATCAGGTGGGGGGGCATACTCGTTGGCGACGTCACTGGCACAGGGCCCCTCAGAGTACGCAAAAGTGTCGCTGCTGGTGGGAGGCGCCCCCGTGTTGCAAACACACCGCCGTACTTTGAGGGGCCCTGTGCCAGTGGCAATGCGAACGAGTGGGCCCCCCCCTGCTTGCTCAGGATCACAGCACTTGCAACGTTTAAATACTTATCTTTCCCTGCAACACCGCCGTGACGTAGTCCGCATTTCCTGGGCCCACGAAAAACTTGAGCCAGCCCTACTCCCCCCACAACTTTCCCCCAATTCCCTATGCCCAACTATTATTATACAGTTAATTAAGATTGGCAAGCTTCAGAAACAAGAATGGATGTTTTTGGCATTAAAATGGGCACTGTAGGTGTTTTCCTGGCCTCCACTCACTGCCGACTATGCTTCCCCATTGACTTGCATTGGGTTTCGTGTTTCGGTCGATCCCCGACTTTTAGCGATAATCGGCCGACTGCACTCGACTCGACTCTGGACAAAATTGGGTTTCCCAAAACCCTACTCGATCTTAAAAAAATGAAAGTCACTCAACCCTACTGGCGGCAGCTTTGGGTCTGTTGTGCCTGCGTGGCAGTTGCAGGACACGTTGCCGGCTGCACAGCAGGGGAACAGCTGGCGGTGCTGAACCCCACTGACACATTGGCTGGTGTTTTTCTCTGTGCAGCTAGCAGTACCGGGCCCCAACTGGCGGTGTTAGAGCCCGGGGTCAGCAGGAGGAGGAGAGGGAGCAGAGTGTAGGCCGAAGCCTGCACTGGCGGCAGCTTTGGGTCTGTTGTGCCTGCGTGGCAGTTGCAGGACACCTTGCCGGCTGCACAGCAGGGGAACAGCTGGCGGTGCTGAACCCCACTGACACATTGGCTGGTGTTTTTCTCTGTGCAGCTAGCAGTACCGGGCCCCAACTGGCGGTGTTGGAGCCCGGGCTCTGCAGGGGGAGCAGAGTGTAGGCCGAAGCCTAATTGAACCAATTTCAAAGGTAACCTTTAACCCCCCCTCAGGGGTTACAAAGTAGAAGAGCCACAGCTTATGCAGCAGTAATGCTGCACAAGTCAAATGTTGCTCTTTTAATTTTGCTCCTTGCACACGCTGAAAGGAACACGTATAACATTTAGGCCCTTACACAGTCAAACTGATTTTGAGGCGTGAGTTCCCTTCGTAAAGAGACGCAGTACAGCTGGCAAAAATGCCACCTTGGTGCTTTGCGCGGCCTCCTGAGCATCGTTATTTGTTGCACAGGAGTCTGCGCTTTTGTGTTATCCCTTGGCCTTGCGCTGTTAGCGCTGACCATCCTCTGACATCATGTTATGTCGGCTGTTGCGGTTTGCGATGACCATGAATCCCAGCCCCCCAGTGTCTTAACATTGTTAAAACACTGCGGGGCTGGGATTCATGGCCTGGCGCAGTACATATGTTCGCCTCTCGCTTGGGTTCTTACACCCGCTTCAGACTATGCGTCGTCAGCTGATCCCTTATCGCATGCCACGGCCATGAAGACGCACAGTCCGAAGAAGGCGGAAGGAGATGAGGGACAGGCGAAGAAATGCACCGTTCATGCCCATCAATCACACCCTCGCAGGCCAAATAAATAAGACACCGAGGGGCGTTGTGTGGGGCAAGGCGGCCGCAGAGGCGCAGGCAGCCAAACAATGATGCCAGAAGACGGGCAGCGCTACCAAGGAGCTTGTTGCGTGTCAATACAAAGGAAAATCACACCTGAGGGACGTTTTAATGGTCGCAGAGGACTCATTTTTAGACGTGTTCACTTCAACATGGGCAAGGAGAATAAGTTTCTGAGCCACCTTGCACACATGCAGCATTACTGTCGTACAAGGTGGCTGTAAAACGTAAAAACGCCTGGGGGAGGGGGGACAGGTTTCCTTCAATTTCAGTTCTTGTGTCTGCGTGGCTGTTGCAGGACACGTTGCCGGCTACACAGCAGGGGAACAGCTGGCGGTGCTGAACCCCACTGACACATTGGCTGGTGTTTGGCTCTGTGCAGCTAGCACATCTGGGCCCCAACTGGCGGTGTTAGAGCCCAGGGTCATCAGGAGGAGGAGAGGGAGCAGAGTGTAGGCCGAAGCCTGCACTGGAGCAAGTTGAAAGGGAAACTTTAACCCCCCCCCCCAGGCGTTTGTAGCTGAAAGAGCCATCGTGTACAGCACTAATGCTGGAAAAGGTAAACTTAGCTCTTTTAATTATGGTCCTTGCACATGCTGATCCTAACACTTATGAAAAGTGTCCCCTCCTACCGTGATACCGTCCGGTTGGCGGAACTTTCCTTTGTGATGTGACGCAGCACAGCCGTCATTCTTACCCCCTTGGCGCCGTGCGCCGCCTCCTTAGCGTTGTTTGAATCAGTCCCGGAGCCTGCGCTGTTAGGTTAGCCCTTGGCCATGCACACATTTTGCGCTGCCCGTCTTCTGACATCATTTGGTGTCAGGCTGGCTGCGCCTGTGCGGCCGCGCTGGCCGAGAGCCCGCCTCGTACTGTCTTCTGATTTAATCCCACTGGGGGCCTGAGATCCATGGACATGCGCAGTGCATATCTGAACCTCCACCTCTCACTCATCTCCCTACGGCTTCTTCAGACTGTGCGGTGTCACGGCCGTGGCATGCTATTAGGGACTAGCTGACACCGCACAGTTTGAAGAAGCCGTAGGGAGATGAGTGAGAGGTGGAGGTTCAGATGTGCACTGTGCATGTCCATGGATCTCAGGCCCCCAGTGGGATTAAATCAGAAGACACTGCGAGGCGGGCTCTCGGCCAGCGCGGCCGCACAGGCGCAGCCAGCCTGACACCAAATGATGTCAGAAGACGGGCAACGCAAAATGTGTGCATGGCCAAGGGCTAACCTAACAGCGCAGGCTCCGGGACTGATTCAAACAACGCTAAGGAGGCGGCGCACGGCGCCAAGGGGGTAAAAATGACGGCTGTGCTGCGTCACATCACAAAGGAAAGTTCCACCAACCGGACGGTATCACGGTAGGAGGGGACACTTTTCATAAGTGTTAGGATCAGCATGTGCAAGGAGCACCACGAAAAGAGGCACTTTTTCCCTTTGCATCATTACTGCTGCACAAGGTGGCTCCTTCAGTAACAAACGCCTGGGGGGGGGGGACAGGTTCCCTTAAATTTAACTTGTTGTGCCTGCGTGGCGGTCGCAGTACACGTTGCCGGCTGCACAGCAGGGGAACAGCTGGCGGTGCTGAACCCCACTAACACATTGGCGAGGTGTTTGGCTCTGTGCGGACAGCACTTCTGGACGGCAACTAGCGGTGTTGGAGCCCAGGGACAGGTGGAGGAGGAGGAGGTGGAGGAGGTAGGGGGGATTGCCACACACACAGCAGGGGAATAGCTGACATTACTGAACCCCAATAACAGAGGAGGGACTGTTGACTGTGCGTACAGCACTACTGGACGGCAACTAGCGGTGTTGGAGCCCAGGGACAGGTGGAGGAGGAGGAGGTAGGAGGAGGTAGGAGGGATTGCCACACACACAGCAGGGGAACAGCTGACGTTACTGAACCCCAATAACAGAGGAGCGACTGTTGACTGTGCGTACAGCACTACTGGACGGCAACTAGCGGTGTTGGAGCCCAGGGACAGGTGAAGGAGGAGGAGGTAGGAGGAGGTAGGAGGGATTGCCACACACACAGCAGGGGAACAGCTGACGTTACTGAACCCCAATAACAGAGGAGGGACTGTTGGGACTGTGCGTACAGCACTTCTGGACGGCAACTAGCGGTGTTGGAGCCCAGGGACAGGTGGAGGAGGAGGAGGTAGGAGGGATTGCCACACACACAGCAGGGGAACAGCTGACGTTACTGAACCCCAATAACAGAGGAGCGACTGTTGACTGTGCGTACAGCACTACTGGACGGCAACTAGCGGTGTTGGAGCCCAGGGACAGGTGGAGGAGGAGGAGGTGGAGGAGGTAGGAGGGATTGCCACACACACAGCAGGGGAACAGCTGACGTTACTGAACCCCAATAACAGAGGAGCGACTGTTGACTGTGCGTACAGCACTACTGGACGGCAACTAGCGGTGTTGGAGCCCAGGGACAGGTGGAGGAGGAGGAGGTGGAGGAGGTAGGAGGGATTGCCACACACACAGCAGGGGAACAGCT
Source organism: Ranitomeya variabilis (assembly GCF_051348905.1). Taxonomy (NCBI): domain Eukaryota; kingdom Metazoa; phylum Chordata; class Amphibia; order Anura; family Dendrobatidae; genus Ranitomeya; species Ranitomeya variabilis. The sequence goes on along the minus strand of NC_135235.1, from coordinate 170,188,658 downwards.
GACGTTACTGAACCCCAATAACAGAGGAGCGACTGTTGGCACTGTGCGGACAGCACTTCTGGATGGCAACTAGCGGTGTTGGAGCCCAGGGACAGGTGGAGGAGGAGGAGGTGGAGGAGGTAGGAGGGATTGCCACACACACAGCAGGGGAACAGCTGACGTTACTGAACCCCAATAACAGAGGAGCGACTGTTGACTGTGCGTACAGCACTACTGGAAGGCAACTAGCGGTGTTGGAGCCCAGGGACAGGTGGAGGAGGAGGAGGTGGAGGAGGTAGGAGGGATTGCCACACACACAGCAGGGGAACAGCTGACGTTACTGAACCCCAATAACAGAGGAGGGACTGTTGACTGTGCGTACAGCACTACTGGACGGCAACTAGCGGTGTTGGAGCCCAGGGACAGGTGGAGGAGGAGGAGGTGGAGGAGGTAGGAAAGATTGCCACACACACAGCAGGGGAACAGCTGACGTTACTGAACCCCAATAACAGAGGAGCGACTGTTGGGACTGTGCGGACAGCACTTCTGGACGGCAACTAGCGGTGTTGGAGCCCAGGGACAGGTGGAGGAGGAGGAGGTAGGAGGAGGTAGGAGGGATTGCCACACACACAGCAGGGGAACAGCTGACGTTACTGAACCCCAATAACAGAGGAGCGACTGTTGGGACTGTGCGGACAGCACTTCTGGACGGCAACTAGCGGTGTTGGAGCCCAGGGACAGGTGGAAAAGCAGAGGAACACAATGTAGGCCGAAGCCTGAGAAAGTCGAAAGGGAACCTTTAACCCCCCCCCCAAGGCGTTTGTAGCTGAAAGAGCCAGCTTGTGCAGCACAAAAGATGCAAAAGGAAAAGGTGGCTCTTTTCATCATGCTCCTTGCAAACACAGAACTAAACACTTATAAAATGTGTCCCCTGAAACCGTGAAACCGTCCCGGAGGTGGGACTTTCCTTCGTAATATGACGCAGCACAGCCGTCATTCCTACCCCCCCGGCGCCACGCCCCGGCTCCTCAGCGTTGTTTGATTCCGTCCTGGAGCCTGCGCTGTTATGTTATCCCGTGGCCAGGCACACTTAGCGCTGCCCATCTTCTGACATCTTTTGGTGTCAGGCTGGCTGCGCCTGTGCGGCAGCGCTGGCCGAGAGCCCGCCTCGCAGTGTCTTCTGATTTAACCCCACTGGGGGCCTGGGATCCATGGCCATGCGCAGTGCATATCCTCGCCTCTCACTCCCCTCCCTACGGCTTCTTAAGACTGTGCGGTGTCACGGCCGTAGCATGCTATTAGGGACCAGCTGACACCGAACAGTCTGAAGAAGCCATAGGGAGATGAGTGAGAGGTGGAGGTTCAGATATGCACTGCGCATGTCCATGGATCCCAGGCCCCCAGTGGGATTAAATCAGAAGACACTGCGAGGCGGGCTCTCGGCCAGCGCGGCCGCACAGGCGCAGCCATCCTGACACCAAATGATGCCAGAAGACAGGCAACGCTAAGTGTGCCTGGCCACGGGATAACATAACAGCGCAGGCTCCGGGACGGAATCAAACAACGCTGAGGAGCCGGGGCACGGCGCCGGGGGGGTAGGAATGACGGCTGTGCTGCGTCATATTACGAAGGAAAGTCCCACCTCCGGGACGGTTTTACGGTATCAGTGGACACATTTTATAAGTGTTAAGTTCTGCGTGTGCAAGGAGCTAAACAAAAATAGCTACCTTTTCCTTGTGCAGCATTACTGCTGCACAAGGTGGCTCTTTCAGTAACAAACGCCTTGGGGGGGGGGACAGATTCCCTTACATTTCAGTTGTTGTGTCAGCGTGGCGGTCGCAGGTCACATTGCCGGCTACACAGCTGGGGATCAGCTGATGTTACTGAAACCCAATAACACTGGGTCGTATGTTTTGACTGTGCAGACGGCACTTCTGAGCCTCAACTGGCGGTGTTGGAGCCCAGGAATTTAAGTTCAGGTGGTAGAAAGATGAACACAACAGGAGACCTGGATAACGTATACAGTGACCTAATTATTTAATCAGGAAGAGGAGTGGCAAATTCCTGCGAGATCCAGGCCTTGTTCATTTTCAGGAAAGTAAGCCGGTCAACGTTATCGGAGGATAGTCGCATGCGACGGTCAGTTAGTACACCACCTGCAGCACTAAAGACACGTTCCGATAATACACTGGCCGCAGGGCAAGACAGCACCTCCAATGCATACTGGCTTAGCTCTGGCCATGTATCCAGCTTTGAGACCCAAAACTTGAAAGGGGAAGAGCCGTCTGGGAGTACAGCAAGAGGGCAAGACATGTAGTCTGTCACCATCTGACGGAACCGTTGCCTCCTGCTGACTGGAGCCGTCTGTGATGGTGTAGACTTTTGTGGGGGGCACAGAAAACTGTGCCACAGTTGGGCCATACTGGTCTTGCCTTGGGCAGAGGCACTGCTTCTGCTCCCTCTTTGTGCAGAGCCTCCACCACTGCCTGGACGCACTGAGCTGCTTTGGAATGCACTAGCAGCACTTCTCTCAGTTGGAATGGAGAAGATGATGGAATTCACCAGTGTGTCTTGGTACTCCCGCATTTTTCGCTCCCGGTTCAACGGTGTGATGAGGCTTTCTACGTTGTCCCGGTAGCGAGGATCGAGGAGGGTGAACACCCAATAATCAGACATGTTGAGAATGTGGGCAATGCGGCGGTCGTTTCTCAGGCACTGCAGCATGTAATCCACCATGTGCTGCAGACTGCCAACTGCCCAAGAAACGCTGTCCCCTGCTGGAGGCATGATCTCTGCCCGCTCGTCATCACCCCACCCTCGCTGTACACACTGAGTACTGGACAATTGTGTAACTCCCTCCTCTGGACGGATGTCTTCCTCCTCCATTGACTCCTCCTCATCCTCCTCACAAACTGTCCCCTGCCTACGCGTTTGTGAGGAACCACGTGGCGCTGACTGTCCAGAAGATGATGGAAATGGTGAATCCTCATCCTCCACCTCTTCCACAACATCATCCCTTAGCGCTTGCAGTGATTTTTCAAGCAGGCAGATAAGGGGGACAGTCATGCTGACTAGTGCATCATCTGCACTCGCCATCCGCGTGGAATAATCAAAGGGACGCAAAACCTGGCAGACGTCATTCATAGTGGCCCACTCTGTGGTTGTGAAGTCTGTACGGCGCTGACTGCGACTTCTTTGCGCCTGAAGCAGCTGGTACTCCATTACAGCTTGCTGCTGCTCACACAACCGCTCCAACATATGTAACGTGGAATTCCACCTGGTAGGTAGGTCACATATGATGCGATGTTCCGGCAGGCGGTGTCGGCGCTGCAGAGCCGCAATGCCGCAATGCGCGAATTCAGTTAGTGACAGGACGCTGTTTGCTGACTGAGGGCCAGTTTAGAGATAGCGATTTGCTTCTTTGTGCTTTTCAAAGGCTAATTTAGCAACCGCTGTGTTCACCTACTATTCACCTTGCTTTTGGCTTGTAGCGCTGTTTTCACATCGATCTGCAAGGTCTGTGTGTGTGTGTGTGTGAGTGCAGCCCACTCTCTAGTCTGAGTGCAGCCACATAGGCCATCCATAGCTGGTTGTATTCAGTTCAGGGAGGGTGGTTCATTGCCTCATACTGCTCTTTTATTTTTTTTTTTTCCAAGTAGTGTAGTCTGCTGCTAATTTATTCAAAAAAATCCTATTAGTGTCTTTCCACCCGTCTCCAGCTAATTTGTGGAAAAACACTACATAGGATAACGTAGAGGAGGGTTTTTGGGCCTTGCAGCGCCGTTTACGGCTGTCTGCACGGTCTCCGTGTGACTGCAGCTCGCCCTGTAGTCTGTGAGCAGCCATAGCCTGGTTGTCTCCAGCTCAGGGTTCTTCACTGCGTCATACCGTAAAATCAATTTTCCTTTTGTTTTAAGTAGTGCAGGCTGCTGCACATTTTTTCAAAAAATTCCTATTAGTGTCTTTCCACCCGTCTCCAGCTAATTTGTGGAAAAACACTACATAGGATAACATAGAGGAGGGTTTTTGGGCCTTGCAGCGCCGTTTACGGCTGTCTGCACGGTCTCCGTGTGACTGCAGCTCGCCCTGTAGTCTGTGAGCAGCCATAGCCTGGTTGTCTCCAGCTCAGGGTTCTTCACTGCGTCATACCGCCAAATCAATTTTCATTTTGTTTTAAGTAGTGCAGGCTGCTGCACATTTTTTCTAATAATTCCTATTAGTGACTTTCCACCCGTCTCCAGCTAACTTGTGGAAAAACACTACATAGGATAATGTAGAGGAGGGTTTTTGGGCCTTGCAGCGCCGTTTACGGCTGTCTGCACGGTCTCCGTGTGACTGCAGCTCTCTCTGTTGTCAGTTCAGCCCCCAAAAAATAAATAAATAATAAAGTTCACCAAACACACCAGTTACACCACTTTACATTTGTGTAGGCCACATTAGCTCATATTAAAGTCTAGTCCACACTTTAGGAAATTAGTGTTTCTTATACCTGTTAGGAGGAGTTGTTCAGGAATAAGCACACAAAGCCGTTAGTACTTTTCTGCTTATCTTTATCAGTCAACCAAGATGAAGAAGGCAGTGAGTAAGGCACGTGGGCGTGGGCGCGGAGCAGGGAGGGGACGTGGGGATTCTGTGCCTGCTGCGGGCACCGGTGACTCATCAGCACCCACTTTCACCAGGGAACAGTCATTCATGCGCAGCTTTGTGTCAGAGCGCCGTACACCGCCGCTGCATGAAGAACAAATTGAAGCCGTTGTCGGATGGATGGCAGCTAATGCATCAACTTCAATTAGTGCCACATCCTCTCAGACACAGAGCACTGGAGAGCAGCCATCTGTCTCTTCACCACCTGCCAAATTGCCCAGGCAGACAGAGAGCCCAGGACAGGAGCCGTCTCTACTTCTGTTCTCTGAATCATCTCTTGGCTTGGAAACAGGGGGCCAGCCAAGCAGCATTGGAGAAATGGAAGAAGAGGCAGGGTGCAGTGATGCCCAACCGCTTTTTCTCTCTTCCTCTGAAGAGGCGGGTGGGCCAGTGCCTCCGGTCACCACATCGCAGGCCGCATCCGCTGATGACACTCAGGTGCCACTTTCTGGTGCGTGCTCTGCTGCTGAGACTACCCAGGAGGAGCAGTTGGGGGCAGAGGGTAGTGTAGATGATGAGGTCCTTGACCCATCTTGGCGTGAGGGACAGGAAGGTGGTGGGAGCAGCTCTGAGGAAGAGATTCCCCGTACGGCCCAGAGAGGGAAGGGGAAGACTGCGGATCCTGCAGCCTCCGCTTTGGCACCCGTTAGGAGCATGTCTCTTCCAAAAGCCAAAAAGGGCGCTCCCAAGACTTGCAGTGCCTGGTCCTTTTTTGACACAGTTGCAGATGACATTTGCTATGTCAAATGCAAGGTGTGTCATCACAAAGTCAAAAGAGGGAAAAGTGTCAGCAACCTCAATACCACAAATATGTGGAAACATGTGCGCACCAGGCACGCGGCGGAGTTAGAAAAACACACTGAAGAGCTAGGCCAACCAACAGCGGCAGCTACCACCACTTCAGCTCGTGTTGCCTCTTCATCCAGCTCACACGCAGCTGGTTCGGCTTCCTCCCAGGATCGCCGTGGAAGAACCTCTGGCCCTGTTGTCCAGAGACCCGCTGTAATTCCACCCGCAGCACCACTTTCCCAGTCATCCACACACTCCCAGCCCAGTCTAAAGCCATCGGTAGTACAGGTATGGGAGAAAAGGCGGCTTTTCTCGTCAAACCACCCATGAGCACAGGCTCTGACTGCAGGCATTGCCAAACTTCTGTCACTGGAAATGCTGTCTTTCAGGCTGGTTTAGACTGACAGCTTCCGTGACTTGATGTCATTGGCAGTCCCACAGTACAATGTGCCCAGCCTGCCGCTTTTACTTCAGCAGGCAAGCCGTCCCTGCCCTGCACAAGCATGTGGAGGGACACATAAAACACGCGCTACTGAACGCTGTCAGTAGCAAGGTCCACCTCACCACCGATGCGTGGACCAGTCAACATGGACAGGGGCGATACCTTTCCCTCACTGCCCATTGGGTTAATGTCGTTGAGCCGGGTACAGATCGTGCGAGTGGCGCAGGACGTGTCCTGCCCACTCCAAGGATTGCAGGAATCCATTCTGTACGCATTGACTCCTCCTCTTACACCAGTTCCTCAGAATCATCGCTGCAGGAGCCGTCACAGTCCACCTCCACATGGACCCGTGATGAACGTTTACCTGTTACGACCGACATGAGCACAGCCGTGGCCAAACGTCAACAGGCCGTCTTGAAATTAATTTCTTTGGGGAATCGAAGCCACACAGCGCAGGAGCTCTGGAATGCCATCAAGCAGGAGAGCGATGTGTGGTTTGTGCCAGCGAATCTCCAGCCAGGCATGGTAGTGTGTGATAATGGCCGAAATCTGGTGGCAGCTCTGGGCCTCGGCAACCTCACTCACATCCCATGTCTGACACATGTGCTCAATTTGGTTGTGCAGAGTTTTTTGAGGGACTATCCGGATCTTGATGCACTGCTGCACAAGGTCCGCCTAGAGTGTGCTCACTTGCGGCGTTCCAGCACGGCAAAAGCGCGCATTGCGGCTCTGCAGCGCCGACACCGCCTGCCGGAACATCGCATCATATGTGACCTACCTACCAGGTGGAATTCCACGTTACATATGTTGGAGCGGTTGTGTGAGCAGCAGCAAGCTGTAATGGAGTACCAGCTGCATCAGGCGCAAAGAAGTCGCACTCCGCGCCGTACAGACTTCACAACCACAGAGTGGGCCACTATGAAGGACGTCTGCCAGGTTTTGCGTCCCTTTGATTATTCCACGCGGATGGCGAGTGCAGATGATGCACTAGTCAGCATGACTGTCCCCCTTATCTGCCTGCTTGAAAAATCACTGCAAGCGCTAAGGGATGATGTTGTGGAAGAGGTGGAGGATGAGGATTCACCATTTCCATCATCTTCTGGACAGTCAGCGCCACGTGGTTCCTCACAAACGCGTAGGCAGGGGACAGTTTGTGAGGAGGATGAGGAGGAGTCAATGGAGGAGGAAGACATCCGTCCAGAGGAGGGAGTTACACAATTGTCCAGTACTCAGTGTGTACAGCGAGGGTGGGGTGATGACGAGCGGGCAGAGATCATGCCTCCAGCAGGGGACAGCGTTTCTTGGGCAGTTGGCAGTCTGCAGCACATGGTGGATTACATGCTGCAGTGCCTGAGAAACGACCGCCGCATCGCCCACATTCTCAACATGTCTGATTATTGGGTGTTCACCTCCTCGATCCTCGCTACCGGGACAACGTAGAAAGCCTCATCACACCGTTGAACCGGGAGCGAAAAATGCGGGAGTACCAAGACACACTGGTGAATTCCATCATCTTCTCCATTCCAACTGAGAGAAGTGCTGCTAGTGCATTACAAAGCAGCTCAGTGCGTCCAGGCAGTGGTGGAGGCTCTGCACAAAGAGGGAGCAGAAGCAGTGCCTCTGCCCAAGGCAAGACCAGTATGGCCCAACTGTGGCACAGTTTTCTGTGCCCGCCACAAAAGTCTACACCATCACAGACGGCTCCAGTCAGCAGGAGGCAACGGTTCCGTCAGATGGTGACAGACTACATGTCTTGCCCTCTTGCTGTACTCCCAGACGGCTCTTCCCCTTTCAAGTTTTGGGTCTCAAAGCTGGATACATGGCTAGAGCTAAGCCAGTATGCATTGGAGGTGCTGTCTTGCCCTGCGGCCAGTGTATTATCGGAACGTGTCTTTAGTGCTGCAGGTGGTGTACTAACTGACCGTCGCATGCGACTATCCTCCGATAACGTTGACCGGCTTACTTTCCTGAAAATGAACAAGGCCTGGATCTCGCAGGAATTTGCCACTCCTCTTCCTGATTAAATAATTAGGTGACTGTCTACGTTATCTAGGTCTCCTGTTGTGTTCATCTTTCTACCACCTGAACTTAAATTCCTGGGCTCCAACACCGCCAGTTGAGGCTCAGAAGTGCCGTCTGCACAGTCAAAACATACGACCCAGTGTTATTGGGTTTCAGTAACGTCAGCTGATCCCCAGCTGTGTAGCCGGCAATGTGTCCTGTGACCGCCATGCTGACACAACAACTGAAATGTAAGGGAACCTGTCCCCCCCCCCCCAAGGCGTTTGCTACTGAAAGAGCCACCTTGTGCAGCAGTAATGCTGCACAAGGAAAAGGTAGCTATTTTTGTTTAGCTCCTTGCACACGCAGAACTTAACACTTATAAAATGTGTCCACTGATACCGTAAAACCGTCCCGGAGGTGGGACTTTCCTTCGTAATATGACGCAGCACAGCCGTCATTCCTACCCCCTTGGCGCCGGGCCCCGGCTCCTCAGCGTTGTTTGATTCCGTCCTGGAGCCTGCGCTGTTATGTTATCCCTTGGCCAGGCACACTTAACGCTGCCCATCTTCTGACATCATTTGGTATCAGGCTGGCTGCGCCTGTGCGGCCGCGCTGGCCGAGAGCCTGCCTCGCAGTGTCTTCTGATTTAATCCCACTGGGGGCCTGAGATCCATGGACATGCGCAGTGCATATCTGAACCTCCGTCTCTCACTCATCTCCCTACGCCTTCTTCAGACTGTGCGCCGTCAGCTGATCCCTAATAGCATGCCACGGCCGTGACGCCACACAGTCTGAAGAAGCCGTAGGGAGGGGAGTGAGAGGCGAGGATATGCACTGCGCATGGCCACGGATCCCAGGCCCGCGGTGGGATTACATTAGACGACACTGCAAGGTGGGCTCTCGGCCAGCGCGGCCGCACAGGCGCAGCCAGCCTGACACCAAATGATGTCAGAAGATGGGCAGCGCTAAGTGTGCCTGGCCAAGGGATAACATAACAGCGCAGGCTCCGGGACGGAATCAAACAATGCTGAGGAGCCGGGGAACGGCGCCAAGGGGGTAGGAATGACAGCTGTGCTGCGTCATATTATGAAGGAAAGTCCCACCTCCGGGACGGTCTCACGGTTTCAGGGGACACATTTTATAAGTGTTTAGTTCTGTGTTTGCAAGGAGCATCATGAAAAGAGCCACCTTTTCCTTTTGCATCTTTTGTGCTGCACAAGCTGGCTCTTTCAGCTACAAACGCCTTGGGGGGGGTTAAAGGTTACCTTTCGACTTTCTCCAATCAGGCTTCGGCCTACATTGTGTTCCTCTGCTTCTCCTGCTGTCCCTGGGCTCCAACACCGCTAGTTGTTGCCTGGTAGTGCTGTACGCACAGTCAACAGTTGCTCCTCTGTTATTGGGGTTCAGTAACATCAGCTGTTCCCCTGCTATGTGTGTGGCAATCCCTCCTATCTCCTCCACCTCCTCCTCCTCCTGTCCCTGGGCTCCAACACCGCTAGTTGTTGCCTGGTAGTGCTGTACGCACAGTCAACAGTCGCTCCTCTGTTATTGGGGTTCAGTAACGTCAGCTGTTCCCCTGCTGTGTGTGTGGCAATCCCTACTATCTCCTCCACCTCCTCCTCCTCCTGTCCCTGGGCTCCAACACCGCTAGTTGTTGCCTGGTAGTGCTGTACGCACAGTCAACAGTCGCTCCTCTGTTATTGGGGTTCAGTAACGTCAGCTGTTCCCCTGCTGTGTGTGTGGCAATCCCTCCTATCTCCTCCACCTCCTCCTCCTCCTGTCCCTGAGCTCCAACACCGCTAGTTGCCGTCCAAAAGTGCTGTCCGCACAGTCCCAACAGTCCCTCCTCTGTTATTGGGGTTCAGTAACGTCAGCTGTTCCCCAGCTGTGTGTGTGGCAATCCCTCCTATCTCCTCCACCTCCTCCTCCTCCTGTCCCTCGGCTCCAACACCGCTAGTTGCCGTCCAGAAGTGCTGTCCGCACAGTCCCAACAGTCCCTCCTCTGTTATTGGGGTCCAGTAACGTCAGCTGTTCCCCTGCTGTGTGTGTGGCAATCCCTCCTATCTCCTCCACCTCTCCTCCTCCTGTCCCTGGGCTCCAACACCGCTAGTTGCCATCCAGAAGTGCTGTCCGCACAGTCCCAACAGTCCCTCCTCTGTTATTGGGGTTCAGTAACGTCAGCTGTTCCCCAGCTGTGTGTGTGGCAATCCCTCCTATCTCCTCCACCTCCTCCTCCTCCTGTCCCTGGGCTCCAACACCGCTAGTTGTTGCCTGGTAGTGCTGTACGCACAGTCAACAGTCGCTCCTCTGTTATTGGGGTTCAGTAACATCAGCTGTTCCCCTGCTGTGTGTGTGGCAATCCCTCCTATCTCCTCCACCTCCTCTTCCTCCTGTCCCTGGGCTCCAACACTGCTAGTTGCCGTCCAGAAGTGCTGTCCGCACAGTCCCAACAGTCCCTCCTCTGTTATTGGGGTTCAGTAACGTCAGCTGTTCCCCAGCTGTGTGTGTGGCAATCCCTCCTATCTCCTCCACCTCCTCCTCCTCCTGTCCCTGGGCTCCAACACCGCTAGTTGCCGTCCAGAAGTGCTGTCCGCACAGTCCCAACAGTCCCTCCTCTGTTATTGGGGTTCAGTAACGTCAGCTGTTCCCCTGCTGTGTGTGTGGCAATCCCTCCTATCTCCTCCACCTCCTCCTCCTCCTGTCCCTGGGCTCCAACACCGCTAGTTGCCGTCCAGAAGTGCTGTCCGCACAGTCCCAACAGTCCCTCCTCTGTTATTGGGGTCCAGTAACGTCAGCTGTTCCCCTGCTGTGTGTGTGGCAATCCCTCCTATCTCCTCCACCTCTCCTCCTCCTGTCCCTGGGCTCCAACACCGCTAGTTGCCATCCAGAAGTGCTGTCCGCACAGTCCCAACAGTCCCTCCTCTGTTATTGGGGTTCAGTAACGTCAGCTGTTCCCCAGCTGTGTGTGTGGCAATCCCTCCTATCTCCTCCACCTCCTCCTCCTCCTGTCCCTGGGCTCCAACACCGCTAGTTGTTGCCTGGTAGTGCTGTACGCACAGTCAACAGTCGCTCCTCTGTTATTGGGGTTCAGTAACATCAGCTGTTCCCCTGCTGTGTGTGTGGCAATCCCTCCTATCTCCTCCACCTCCTCTTCCTCCTGTCCCTGGGCTCCAACACTGCTAGTTGCCGTCCAGAAGTGCTGTCCGCACAGTCCCAACAGTCCCTCCTCTGTTATTGGGGTTCAGTAACGTCAGCTGTTCCCCAGCTGTGTGTGTGGCAATCCCTCCTATCTCCTCCACCTCCTCCTCCTCCTGTCCCTGGGCTCCAACACCGCTAGTTGCCATCCAGAAGTGCTGTCCGCACAGTCCCAACAGTCCCTCCTCTGTTATTGGGGTTCAGTAACGTCAGCTGTTCCCCTGCTGTGTGTGTGGCAATCCCTCCTATCTCCTCCACCTCCTCCTCCTCCTGTCCCTGGGCTCCAACACCGCTAGTTGCCCTCCAGAAGTGCTGTCCGCACAGTCCCAACAGTCCCTCCTCTGTTATTGGGGTTCAGTAACGTCAGCTGTTCCCCTGCTGTGTGTGTGGCAATCCCTCCTATCTCCTCCACCTCCTCCTCCTCCTGTCCCTGGGCTCCAACACCGCTAGTTGCCGTCCAGAAGTGCTGTCCGCACAGTCCCAACAGTCCCTCCTCTGTTATTGGGGTTCAGTAACGTCAGCTGTTCCCCTGCTGTGTGTGTGGCATTCCCTCCTATCTCCTCCACCTCCTCCTCCTCCTGTCCCTGGGCTCCAACATCGCTAGTTGCCGTCCAGAAGTGCTGTCCGCACAGTCCCAACAGTCCCTCCTCTGTTATTGGGGTTCAGTAACGTCAGCTGTTCCCCTGCTGTGTGTGTGGCAATCCCTCCTATCTCCTCCACCTCCTCCTCCTCCTGTCCCTGGGCTCCAACACCGCTAGTTGCCGTCCAGAAGTGCTGTCCGCACAGTCCCAACAGTCCCTCCTCTGTTATTGGGGTTCAGTAACGTCAGCTGTTCCCCTGCTGTGTGTGTGGCAATCCCTCCTATCTCCTCCACCTCCTCCTCCTCCTGTCCCTGGGCTCCAACACCGCTAGTTGCCGTCCAGAAGTGCTGTCCGCACAGTCCCAACAGTCCCTCCTCTGTTATTGGGGTTCAGTAACGTCAGCTGTTCCCCAGCTGTGTGTGTGGCAATCCCTCCTATCTCCTCCACCTCCTCCTCCTCCTGTCCCTGGGCTCCAACACCGCTAGTTGCCGTCCAGAAGTGCTGTCCGCACAGTCCCAACAGTCCCTCCTCTGTTATTGGGGTTCAGTAACATCAGCTGTTCCCCTGCTGTGTGTGTGGCAATCCCTCCTATCTCCTCCACCTCCTCCTCCTCCTGTCCCTGGGCTCCAACACCGCTAGTTGCCGTCCAGAAGTGCTGTCCGCACAGTCCCAACAGTCCCTCCTCTGTTATTGGGGTTCAGTAACGTCAGCTGTTCCCCTGCTGTGTGTGTGGCAATCCCTCCTATCTCCTCCACCTCCTCCTCCTCCTGTCCCTGGGCTCCAACACCGCTAGTTGCTGTCCAGAAGTGCTGTACGCACAGAGCCAAACACCTCGCCAATGTGTTAGTGGGGTTCAGTAATGCCTGCTGTTCCCCTGCTGTGTATACGGCAATGTGTACTGCGACCGCCACGCAGGCACAACAAGTTAAATTTAAGGGAACCTGTCCCCCCCCCCCAGGCGTTTGTTACTGAAGGAGCCACCTTGTGCAGCAGTAATGATGCAAAGGGAAAAAGTGCCTCTTTGTCCATGGATCTCAGGCCCCCAGTGGGATTAAATCAGAAGACACTGCGAGGCGGGCTCTCGGCCAGCGCGGCCGCACAGGCGCAGCCAGCCTGACACCAAATGATGTCAGAAGACGGGCAGCGCAAAATGTGTGCATGGCCAAGGGCTAACCTAACAGCGAAGGCTCCGGGACAGATTCAAACAACGCTGAGGAGGCGGCGCACGGTGCCAAGGGGGTAAGAATGACGGCTGTGCTGCGTCACATGACAAAGGAAAGTTCCACCTACCGGACGGTTTAACGGTGTGAGGGGACACATTTCATAAGTTTGAGGTTCAGCATGTGCAAGGACCATAATTAAAAGAGCTAAGTTTCCCTTTTCCAGCATTAGTGCTGTACACGATGGCTCTTTCAGCTACAAACGCCTGGGGGGGGTTAAAGGTTCCCTTTCAACTTGCTCCAGTGCAGGCTTCGGCCTACACTCCGCTCCCCCTGCTCCTCCTGCTGACCCTGGGCTCTAACACCGCCAGTTGGGGCCCAGAAGTGCTAGCTGCACAGAGAAAAACACCTCGCCAATGTGTCAGTGGGGTTCAGCACCGCCAGCTGTTCCCCTGCTGTGTAGCCGGCAACGTGTCCTGCGACCGCCACGCAGACACAAGAACTGAAATTGAAGGGAACCTGTCCCCCCTCCCCCAGGTGTTTGTATGTTTTCCAGCCACCTTGTACAGCAGTAATGCTGCATGTGTGCAAGGTGGCTCAGAAACTTATTCTCCTTGCCCATGTGGAACTGAACACGTCTAAAATGAGTCCTCTGAGACCATTAAAACGTCCCTCAGGTATGATTTTCCTTTGTATTGACACGCAACAAGCTCCTTGGTAGCGCTGCCCGTCTTCTGGCATAATTGTTTGGCTGGCTGCACCTCTGCGGCCGCCTTGCCCCACACAACGCCCCTCGGTGTCTTATTTATTTTGACTGCGAGGGTGTGATTGACGGGCATGAACGGTGCATTTCTTCGCCTATCCCTCATCTCCTTCCGCCTTCTTCGGACTGTGCGGCTTCATGGCCGTGGCATGCGATAAGGGATCAGCTGACGCCGCATAGTCTGAAGCAGGTGTAAGATCCCAAGCGAGAGGCGAACATATGTACTGCGCCAGGCCATGAATCCCAGCCCCGCAGTGTTTTAACAATGTTAAGACACTGCGGGGCTGGGATTCATGGTCATCGCGAACCGCACCGGCCGACATCAAATGTTGTCAGAGGACGGGAAGCGCTAACAGCGCAAGGCCAAGGGATAAAACGACAGCGCAGACTCCTGTGCAACAAATAACGATGCTCAGGAGGCCGCGCAAAGCACCAAGGTGGCATTTTTGTCAGCTGTGCTGCGTCTCATTACGAAGGGAACTCACGCCTCCAAAACAGTTTGACTGTGTAAGGGCCTAAATGTTATACGTGTTCCTTTCAGCGTGTGCAAGGAGCAAAATTAAAAGAGCAACCTTTGACTTGTGCAGCACTACTGCTGCATAAGCTGTGGCTCTTCTAGTTTGTAACACCTGAGGGGGGGTTAAAGGTTACCTTTGAAATTGGCTCAATTAGGCTTTGGCCTACACTCCGCTCCTCCTGCTGACCCTGGGCTCTAACAACGCCAGTTGGGGCCCAGATGTGCTAGCTGCACAGAGAAAAATACCTTGCCAATGTGTCAGTGGGGTTCAGCACCGCCAGCTGTTCCGCTGCTGTGTAGCCGGCAACGTGTCCTGCGACCGCCACGCAGACACAACAGACCCAAAGCTGCCGCCAGTGCAGGCTTCGGCCTACACTCTGCTCCCTCTCCTCCTCCTGCTGACCCTGGGCTCTAACACCGCCAGTTGGGGCCCAGATGTGCTAGCTGCACAGAGAAAAACACCTGCCAGTGTGTCAGTGGGGTTCAGCACCGCCAGCTGTTCCCCTGCTGTGTAGCCGGCAACGTGACCTGCGACCGCCACGCAGACACAAGAACTGAAATAGAAGGGAACCTGTCCCCCCTCCCCCAGGTGTTTGTATGTTTTACAGCCACCTTGTACAGCAGTAATGCTGCATGTGTGCAAGGTGGCTCATAAACTTATTCTCCTTGCACTCGTGGAACTGAACACGTCTAAAATGTGTCCTCTGTGACCATTAAACCATCCCTGAGGTGTGACTTTCCTTTGTAATGACACGCTGCAACCCCCTTGGTAGCGCTGCCCGTCTTCTGGCATCATTGTTTGGCTGCCTGCGCCTCTGCGGCCGCCCTGACCCACACAACGCCCCTCGGTGTCTTATTTATTTTGACTGCGAGGGTGTGATTGATGGGCATGAGCAGTGCCTATGTTTGCCTGTCCCTCATCTCCTTCCGCCTTCTTCAGACTGTGCGGCTTCATCGCCGTGGCATGCGATAAGGGATCAGCTGACGCCGCACAGTCTGAAGCGGGTGTAAGGACCCGAGTTTGAGAGGCGAACATATGTACTGCGCCAGGCCATGAATCCCAGGCCCGCAGTGTTTTAACTATGTAAAAACACTGCGGGGCTGGGATTCATGGGCATCGCAAACCGCAACAGCCGACATTAAATGATGTCAGAAGATGGGCAGCGCTAACAGCGCAAGGCCAAGGGATAAAACGACAGCGCAGACTCCTGTACAGCAAATAACAACGCTCAGGAGGCTGCGCCCAGCACCAAGGTGGGATTCTTGACATCTGTGCTGTGTCTCATTACGAAGGGAACTCTCGCCTCCAACACAGTTTGACTGTCTAAAGGGCTAAATGTTATACGTGTTTCATTCACCGTGTGCAAGGAGCAAAATTAAAAGAGCAACCTTTGACTTGTGCAGCACTACTGCTGCATAAGCTGTGGCTCTTCTAGTTTGTAACACCTGAGGGGGGGTTAAAGGTTACCTTTGAAATTGGTTCAATTAGGCTTCGGCCTACACTCCGCTCCTCCTGCTGACCCTGGGCTCTAACAACGCCAGTTGGGGCCCAGATGTGCTAGCTGCACAGAGAAAAACACCTCGCCAATGTGTCAGTGGGGTTCAGCACCGCCAGCTGTTCCCCTGCTGTGTAGCTGGCAACGTGTCCTGCGACCGCCACGCAGACACAAGAACTGAAATTGAAGGGAACCTATCCCCCCTCCCCCAGGTGTTTGTATGTTTTACAGCCACCTTGTACAGCAGTAATGCTGCATGTGTGCAAGGTGGCTCATAAACTTATTCTCCTTGCACTCGTGGAACTGAACACGTCTAAAATGTGTCCTCTGTGACCATTAAACCGTCCCTGAGGTGTGACTTTCCTTTGTAATGACACGCTGCAACCCCCTTGGTAGCGCTGCCCGTCTTCTGGCATCATTGTTTGGCTGCCTGCGCCTCTGCAGCCGCCCTGACCCACACAACGCCCCTCGGTGTCTTATTTATTTTGACTGCGAGGGTGTGATTGATGGGCATGAGCAGTGCCTATGTTTGCCTGTCCCTCATCTCCTTCCGCCTTCTTCAGACTGTGCGGCTTCATGGCCGTGGCATGCGATAAGGGATCAGCTGACGCCGCACAGTCTGAAGCGGGTGTAAGGACCCGAGTTTGAGAGGCGAACATATGTACTGCGCCAGGCCATGAATCCCAGGCCCGCAGTGTTTTAACTATGTAAAGACACTGCGGGGCTGGGATTCATGGGCATCGCAAACCGCAACGGCCGACATTAAATGATGTCAGAAGATGGGCAGCGCTAACAGCGCAAGGCCAAGGGATAAAACGACAGCGCAGACTCCTGTACAGCAAATAACAACGCTCAGGAGGCTGTGCCCAGCACCAAGGTGGGATTCTTGACATCTGTGCTGTGTCTCATTACGAAGGGAACTCTCGCCTCCAACACAGTTTGACTGTCTAAAGGGCTAAATGTTATACGTGTTTCATTCACCGTGTGCAAGGAGCAAAATTAAAAGAGCAACCTTTGACTTGTGCAGCACTACTGCTGCATAAGCTGTGGCTCTTCTAGTTTGTAACACCTGAGGGGGGGTTAAAGGTTACCTTTGAAATTGGTTCAATTAGGCTTCGGCCTACACTCCGCTCCTCCTGCTGACCCTGGGCTCTAACAACGCCAGTTGGGGCCCAGATGTGCTAGCTGCACAGAGAAAAACACCTCGCCAATGTGTCAGTGGGGTTCAGCACCGCCAGCTGTTCCCCTGCTGTGTAGCCGGCAATGTGTCCTGCGACCGCCACGCAGACACAACAGACCCAAAGCTGCCGCCAGTGCAGGCTTCGGCCTACACTCTGCTCCCTCTCCTCCTCCTGCTGACCCTGGGCTCTAACACCGCCAGTTGGGGCCCAGATGTGCTAGCTGCACAGAGAAAAACACCAGCCAATGTGTCAGAGGGGTTCAGCACCGCCAGCTGTTCCCCTGCTGTGTAGCCGGCAACGTGTCCTGCGACCGCCACGCAGACACAAGAATTGAAATTGAAGGGAACCTGTCCCCCCTCCCCCAGGTGTTTGTATGTTTTACAGCCACCTTGTACAGCAGTAATGCTGCATGTGTGCAAGGTGGCTCATAAACTTATTCTCCTTGCACTCGTGGAACTGAACACGTCTAAAATGTGTCCTCTGTGACCATTAAACCGTCCCTGAGGTGTGACTTTCCTTTGTAATGACACGCTGCAACCCCCTTGGTAGCGCTGCCCGTCTTCTGGCATCATTGTTTGGCTGCCTGCGCCTCTGCGGCCGCCCTGACCCACACAACGCCCCTCGGTGTCTTATTTATTTTGACTGCGAGGGTGTGATTGATGGGCATGAGCAGTGCCTATGTTCGCCTGTCCCTCATCTCCTTCCGCCTTCTTCAGACTGTGCGGCTTCATGGCCGTGGCATGCGATAAGGGATCAGCTGACGCCGCACAGTCTGAAGCGGGTGTAAGGACCCGAGTTTGAGAGGCGAACATATGTACTGCGCCAGGCCATGAATCCCAGGCCCGCAGTGTTTTAACTATGTAAAGACACTGCGGGGCTGGGATTCATGGGCATCGCAAACCGCAACGGCCGACATTAAATGATGTCAGAAGATGGGCAGCGCTAACAGCGCAAGGCCAAGGGATAAAACGACAGCGCAGACTCCTGTACAGCAAATAACAACACTCAGGAGGCTGCGCCCAGCACCAAGGTGGGATTCTTGACATCTGTGCTGCGTCTCATTACGAAGGGAACTCTCGCCTCCAACACAGTTTGACTGTCTAAAGGGCTAAATTTTCATTCACCGTGTGCAAGGAGCAAAATTAAAAGAGCAACCTTTGACTTGTGCAGCACTACTGCTGCATAAGCTGTGGCTCTTCTAGTTTGTAACACCTGAGGGGGGGTTAAAGGTTACCTTTGAAATTGGTTCAATTAGGCTTCGGCCTACACTCCGCTCCTCCTGCTGACCCTGGGCTCTAACAACGCCAGTTGGGGCCCAGATGTGCTAGCTGCACAGAGAAAAACACCTCGCCAATGTGTCAGTGGGGTTCAGCACCGCCAGCTGTTCCCCTGCTGTGTAGCCGGCAACGTGTCCTGCAACAGCCACGCAGACACAACAGACCCAAAGCTGTCGCCAGTGCAGGCTTCGGCCTACACTCTGCTCCCCCTGCTGACCCTTTTCTCCAACACCGCTAGTTGGGGCTCTAGGAAGACAAGCTTGAATAGGTCCCCATCCTGGTTCCAGCACCGTCAGCTGGTTCCGGGCAGAGCCTTTGGCTTAGGTGCCTCCCTTTGGGTATCCGAGTTCCACCAACGTCAGGTGGTCCTTGGTAGTGCTTTCAGGCACGGGTACCTCCTGCTTAGTAACCGGGTTCCAGTAACGTCAGCTGGTCCTCGGTAGTTCCATTGGCTCTTGGACCTTTGGCTACCCATCCGGGTTCCAGTACCGTCAGCTGGTTCTCGGGAGTGTCTTTTGCTCTTGTACCTTCTGCTCCCCATCCTGGTTCCAGTACCGTCAGCTGGTTCCGGGCAGAGCCTTTGGCTTAGGTGCCTCCCTCTGGGTATCCGAGTTCCACCAACGTCAGGTGGTCCTTGGTAGTGCTTTCAGGCACGGGTACCTCCTGCTTAGTAACCGGGTTCCAGTAACGTCAGCTGGTCCTCGGTAGTTCCATTGGCTCTTGGACCTTCGGGTAGCCATCCGAGTTCCAGTTCCATCAGCTGTTTCTCGGCATTTTCTCAGCCTTCTTGTACCTTCTGCTACATTTCCAAGTTCAAGACCCTAAAGACGATGACCCGGAAGACCACCCCTAAGATGACGACGACACCAGAGATGACAACCACCGAGATGACGACGACCCTGGAGACGATGACCCTGAAGACCACCCCGATGACGACGACCCCGGAGACGATGACCCTGGAGACGACGACGACCTGGAAGACCAAGAAGCAGAAGAACAAGAGGCTGCAGAACAAAGAGCAGAAGAACATTAAGCATAAGACTAAATATCAGAGCAAAAGATATTATCTAAATTATAAGCAGAAGAAGACTAAGCAGTGTATGGGGGTGAGTCCGTTCCTCCTCGTGGTGCCCCTGGATAAAGCCTGATGCTGCAGGCCAAACTGAACGCGGACAAATGTAACTCTTTTGTGACAGGCAGAACGGAAGGTGTAATCTTCAAACTTTTATAGATAACAACTACGGGAATGCCTGTCACAAATAAGAATATGATGAAGAAGTTGAATATGAAGAAGATAATAGTTGAATAAAAAGAATATGAACAATGTAAACAAAAAAATAATAGGTAGAAGATGAAGAAGAAGATGATTAAGGTGAAGAAGGTGATGTCAAAGAAGCTGATGATGAGGATAATGAAGAAGAAAGTGTGGGAGAAGTAAAAAAGAAGGTGAAGGGCGTGGAAGTAGTGAAACATCAATATCTGACAAAATAAAAAAAAATTAACATAGTCAAAATCTTTCTAACGCCGAACGTCATAAAAAAATATAAAAATCCTGCTATTCTATTTGATTGGGCTAAACCTCTGTGCCTTTAATGTCTCCGCCACCTCCCCCAATACATCCTACATTATTCTTAGTTGTTTTCCTTCATGTAGAATGAACCTACAAGTTAAGAAAGGGTTTATTTTAATTCCGATATTTTCGTCCCATTAACTTGCATTGGGATCGGGTATCGGTATCGGATTAGATCCGATACTTTGACGGTATCGGCCGATACTTTCCGATACCGATACTTTCCGATATCGGAAGGTATCGCTCAACACTAGTCATTACCCATTTGTCCTGTCCCTGGATTCAGGAACTTTTCCCCTTTAACAAGTAATGTATTCTGATTAGTACCGCCCCCTTAGTTTCCCAGGCAAGAAGGTTGCAGACATTTTCTCCCGAATCTTTGAGTCTTACACACGTGTTCCTGACTCTATCTCTAGAAAGCACTGCTCCTGACCAGTGGATTCTGGTGTGGGTCAAAAGTATCTGTGTTATGTAAGAATCTGTATATGCAACAACCGTGCATTGTACTGTGTAGTTATATTGTGTATTTTGCACTTTATTATAATGCTTTTGCACTGCTTACAGATAGTTTTCACTTCTGTACAGACAAACAGTCCAGGTAAATGTGTATAACAAACTTTATTAGTAATAGTTACAGGTTTAAAAACGACAGAGGGAAATACCCCGTGCTGCACTCAGCACGCATCTAGATAACCAGGGGATAGGTGCTTATAGTATAAATATATCAACATTACAACTGAGACAGGTATCAAATAATCAAAGTGACTGTGCAAATAAATAAGGTGCAAACACCTATATTAGACAAAAAAATCATAAGATATTACAAAGAGCACATTCACATTGCATGAGGGATAATATACATACCAGTCAGTGTAAGAAGAAATCACGACGTGAACTGGCGCCTCACCCCTGTATCCCCCTGGCGCCTCACCCCTGTAGGGGGATACAGGGGTGAGGCGCCAGTTCACGTCGTGATTTCTTCTTACACTGACTGGTATGTATATTATCCCTCATGCAATGTGAATGTGCTCTTTGTAATATCTTATGATTTTTTTGTCTAAAATAGGCGTTTGCACCTTATTTATTTGCACAGTCACTTTGATTATTTGATACCTGTCTCAGTTGTAATGTTGATATATTTATACTATAAGCACCTATCCCCTGGTTATCTAGATGCGTGCTGAGTGCAGCACGGGGTATTTCCCTCTGTCGTTTTTAAACCTGTAACTATTACTAATAAAGTTTGTTATACACATTTACCTGGACTCTATGCTGCTTTTCTTCCATTGGTTTTTGCTGGTTTAAATGCAGTGGTCCAATGTGCTCCCTTTTTTTGGTCCCATTTTTTTGGACTAAAACATACCCTACTTGGGTCTTAATATGATGTTGGTGACCTCATATTGTTCCACCCTAGTGTTCTATTCACTTCTGTACAGAGCAGAACAGTGTTGCAGCATTTCTGTATTATGCTATTTCTGTGCAGTTTCTGTAAAGCTCTAGTTAATGATGTTAATTGCACCCTGTATCATGCTGTTGTCTCTATTATCTGCCAGCACTGATACACTGTTTATTGCCTTGTAGTTTTGAATATATCTTATATCATCCACCGTTATCATTCACCATTACCAAGTACGCATCATCACCTCAATAAATATAGACTTAATAATCCATACAGTCTGTTTACTGGGGAAGTGGACGAGGGCTTAGCTGTATGCTGGAATCCACACAGCACCGTACGTGGAGGAAGACAGAACAATGTTCTTCTGGAGACACACACCCATAATTATGATGGACTCTCATCACTACAGAAATGCCAAACATGTGGATGCTAAATGTGTTTTAGGCACACTGTGAGGTTCAGAAGGGAGGCGGGCATTTAGAAATTGGAGAGCAGAACTTTTTGAATTTCTTTTGGGTGGCGAGGAGCCATTTTGCTGTTCCAGACCTTTTGCCTATGAGAAATGTGGAAGCCCTCTATTTCCATGAACAGATTATGGGCCTGAGTGAGGGCTTGTTTTTTATGTGGATCATTTAGGATCACATTTTATCTGGCGCTCTACGCTGAACACTTACTTTGGTGTTTCCATCTAAATCTCTAAATGACATGATTCAGATCAAACCCCCGATTGATCCATTCACTATAACTAGGCAGCAGAGTTACTCTGGACTACATCTGGCCTCTGTTCTGTCCTTCTTTTCAGAAGTACACAAAACTGTGGCCAACTGCACATATATGCGTGCCTCCACCTGCCTCATTATAAGGAATCTTCTGCCTTGGGTTCCATCTGAATAATTTATTTAAGAGATTTACACAAAAATCCCTGTGTAAACACTCAGCGCAGAACGCAGGAAAAATGTGCGCTGAGCCTTACTGTGATCTTTGGGAGACAGAATAAACAAATCAACAGCAGGTGAAGAATTGGTTTAATTTATTGTCTATGCTGTTTCTTGTTCATTATAAGTGGTTAGACGACATTGTTCTTTGGGTCAGTGCGATTACAGCGATACAAGATTTATATAGTATTTTTTTGTGTTTGACTGGTGTCACACACTAAAAAATGCTTTTTATTGTAAAACCTAGTTTTTGCATCGCCATATTTTGAGAGCTATCATATATCCATATTTCTGCCTACAGAGTCATGTCAGGGCTTGAACGAGTTGTTGTTTTTATTAGTATAACTTTCTATTCCAATTTTTGAGATATTCAGGAATTGTTTGTTTGTTTTTTTATGCCATTTCAGTGTCGTAACATTGATTAAGGCAGATATACTCTTCACGTCAGTACAATTACAGCGGTACCATGTATAATTTTTTTAAATTTTGGTGCTTTTACATGGTAAAGATTCTTTTATACAGAAAATATATATTTTTACATCACATTATTCTGAGAGCTATAACTTTTTTTATTTTTCTGCTGATGGAGCTGTATGACAGCTTTTTTTTGTGGGACAAGAGGACGTTTTCAGCTATACCATTTTTGTTTACATTTGTTGTTATGATCGCGTTTTATTCCAATCCTCTTTTTTTGTTTGTTTGGGGTTTTTTTTTACATAAAAATCTTAATGATTTAGAGGAGTGGACCAAAATTCCCCCTGATATGTGCTCAAACCTCATCATCAACTGCAAAAAGCGTCTGACTGCTGTGCTTGCCAACAAGGGTTTGCCACCAAATATTAAGTCTTGTTTGCCAGAGGAATCAAATACTTATTTCTTACGGCAAAATACAAATACATTTATATAATTATACAATTTGATTTTCTGGATTTAATTTTTGATATTCTATCTCTCAATGCTAAAATTAATCTACCCTTAGAAATATAAACTGTTCATGTCTTTGTCAGTGGGCAAACTTACAAAATCAGCAAGGGATCATATACTTATTTCCCCCACTGTATGTATATGCCTGTATATACTGTATGTGTATGTATATGCCTGTATATAAATACCTGTATGTATATGCCTATATGTATATATGTATATGCTTGTATGTATGTGTATGTGTATGCCTGTATGTGTATGCCTGTATGTATATCTATGCCTGTATGTATATGTATATGCCTGTATTCATGTGTATGTATATGCCTGTATGTATATGCCTGCAAGTATGTGTATGCCTGTATGTATATGTATATGCTTGTACCTGTATGTGTTTGTATATGCCTGTATGTGTGTGTGTATATGCCTGTATGTATGTGTATATGCCTGTATGTATGTATGTGTGCGTGCGCGCATATGTCTATGTGTGCGTGTCTGCACATGCATTTCTGTTCGTGTATTTGCGTGCACGTGTCTGTGTTTGCATATGCATTTCTGTGTGTGTGTATGTCTTTGAGTGTTTGCATGTCTGTGTCTCCGTATGCATTTTGTGTGTGCATCTGGTGTTTACATATGCATTTCTATGTGCGTATGTCTTTGAGTGTCTGCACGTGATTGTGAGCATGCGTTTCTCCCTGCGTGTGCTTTTCTGAGCATGAATTTCTGGGTGCATACCTGCGTGTGTATGAGCATGACTGTCTGCGTGCATGTCTGCATGCTTACGTGTGCATTTTTGTGTAAGTGTCTTTTCCTGCGTGTATATGTGTGTGTCCCAATTTGTGCATGTGTGCAATTTGCAAGTGTGTGTGTGTCTGATAGTGCACGTTTGCATGCACATGTGTGTGTGTCTTCATGTGTATATGTGTGCTTCTGCATGTCTGCGCGTGTCTTTGTGCTTTTCCAAAGATTTATTAGAATTGCAGAGAGATTGACAGGAGACAATTTTAGGAGACAGTATGTGGAGAATGTGTGAAGAAACAGTATGGTGAATGAGGGGATGTATGAGGAGACATTATGGAGAGTGGAAGGAATGTGAGAGGACACAGCATTGGGGGAGAAAAGTGTTTGGGGATACGGTACAAAGATTAGGTAGTGTGAGGGGACGTACAGTGGGGAAAAAAAGTATTTAGTCAGCTACCAATTGTGCAAGTTCTCCCACTTAAAAAGATGAGAGAGGCCTGTAGTTGACATCATAGGTAGACCACAACTATGAGAGTCAAAATGAGAAAACAAATCCAGAAAATCACCTAGTCTGATTTGGCAAGTTTTATTTTGCAAATTATGGTGGAAAATAAGTATTTGGTCATTACCAAACGTTCTTCTCAATATTTTGTTATATATCCATTGTTGGCAATGACAGAGGTCAAATGTTTTCTGAAAGTCTTCACAAGTTTGGCACACACTGTAGGTGGTATGTTGGCCCATTCCTCTTTGCAGATGTCCTCTAGAGCAGTGATGTTTTGGGCCTGTCGCTGGGCAACACAGATTTTCAAGTCCCTCCAAAGGTTTTCTATGGGCTTGGGATCATTATCATGCTGAAAGGGGTAGTGTGATGAGGGGGCACAGTATAGAGTCTGGGCCCTATAGGGGGAGACACAGTGTGAGTGGACAGTGTGAAGAGGATACTCATTATAGAAAAGAGAGGACTGTGTGGAGGGCATGTACCATAAAAGGGAATCTGTCACTGATTTTATGGTATCCTAACTAAGGGTTCACTCAGTTGTACCAAAGTCTTGTATTGGAAGCTCCAGCTCATAATGATGAGTCCTGATTATTCATGAGTTCCTGACTTCCTCCGCCCTGCTGCTAATTCAGTTTAAAAAAACAAACCTGTAAATCAGAAAGCCGGGAGCTCAGGAACATTAGGACTCATTATTTTCCTAATGAGGTATATTACAAATATGTTTAACATCCCTGTCCCTATATTATATATAAAGAAGTTTATGGTAGCTGTAGAGTGGGTGCCTACAGTTAATTCCCCTGGCGAGCCCTTTCACCCCAGTCCGACCCTGTTCCCCATTGTAGATACACTGTAACAATAGGTTGTTTAAAAGATAAACTTCAATGACAAATTCTAGAATATCACTTACTCATGTCATATCTATTTCACAAACTTAACATTTTTACTGTTAATTAGTCATTTATTATTATTATTATTATTATTATGCATTTTTTATAGCGCCATTTATTCCATGGCACTTTACATGTGAAAAGGGGGCAAATATAGACAAATACAATAAACATGAGCAAAAACAAGTCATTTTTAGTAACACATTAACTTTATTTATAGAAAATCACAGAAACTATTTTAGCAACTCAATACACTAAGTATAACTAGTATATTCAATTACTGCATTGGTTTAACCACAAAATGACAACATCTGCAACATCTACCAGGCAAATAAATAGCATGCAGGCAAGCCAATGTCACGGCAGTTCTCAAGCATTTTGTTTTACTTCTCAATGGTCTGAACAGGCTAATTTGGTAACGTGAATTATTGGCAATTGCATAATCCTGGAGGGACCACGGTTCACAGAAACCATTCAAGCTACATATGCGTGAATGATAGAGAGGGGCAGAAACAGCATGATATCTCTGGTGGAAGACAGGTGTTAATCTGCTTTGGGTTAGTGTTCTGTCGGAAACATGAATTCCCGCAAGTCAAAAGAACTGCTCCGTCTAAAATTCAATTAAAGGTCTCCCACCAAAAGACAAATTGTTCTTCCAAGGCTGGTCCCAGTTGAAACACTTCATCAGGATTAGCTTTAGCTGGATTCTTTTATATCTAGAAATCCCTACTGAGAAGTGCTGATCAGGAACCAGAATGACGGCATCTTCTGCAGACCTGCTACATAAAGCGACAATTTCAACTTAGAAACCTTAGACAGACGTGTTTATTGAGAAGTACCTGTGTTATAAAAATTACTATGATGCACTACTATTTCTCAAAAATGTTATTGTGGTTACTATAGTATTCCGTAAATCTCATATAGTTTACAGATTAAAAAAAAAACAACAGAAGTCTAAACAAATAAATCCTAAATTGTTTTTAGTTTGAGGTTTGAGGGTCCTCTCTCCTCATGTCCCAGTCGTGACTTGTATTGATTAACATTCTAGTACCTGTTTTTTTATTATGTATACCCCTCCTCACATGTAAAGCGCTATGGAATAAATGGCGCTATAATAATAAATAATAGTAATAAGTGTAACATTGTCTAATAATAATCACAACTAATTTCGAAAAATAAAGAAAGCAAAAAAAAAAATTATTAAATTTTACCTCTTGTGTCTTGTGTTCATTGCATTGGGGTACCTTACTATCTTACAGGAATTATAACATTGTAATTCAAATTTTTTTGGTTCACGAACACTCCTTGCTTCCTGCAGGAATTAAAATTAGAAGACTAGCCATAATACTAGCACACAATTCTAAGATCCGTATACAGCTTAAAGGAAATTCTTCTAATCTGCATACTTTCCAACTCTCTCAAAATGACAGAGGGGGTCCCCCAATTTTCTGTGAGTTTTTCTACGAGCTATCACGTCAATATCCTTATTCTAAGACTGAATAAGACTGCAAGCTGAATGAGCTGAGGTATCTGCAATGTCTTGTTATGGACGTATATTAATTTGTAAGAGTTTTTTCATTTGTTTCTTAAGTTGGTGAGGCTGGTTTCACACTTGCGTTTTGATCTGCAGCGTTTTTTAAAAAAATGCATGTGGTGAAAAAAACGCATGTAAACGCGGCAAAATGTTTTTGCATGCAGAAAAAAAACGCGGCGTTTTGCCGCATTTACATGCGTTTTTTCATGCGTTTGCGTTTTTTAAACGCATGCTGAGAAGTGTGTGACAGCTGCCAATCATCAAAATCAACTAGAAAACCCACTATAAATAGAAATAGCTAGGGTTAGGGTTAGGGTTATGGATAGGGTTAGGGTTAGGATCCCTAGGGTTAGTTTTAGGGGTAGCTTTTTATTAGAATGTCCTGGTTCACCAGGTCACTGATAAGCCACCCCCCACCATAAAGGTGATAAAGGGATCCAAACCCTAACCGTAACCCTAACCCTAACCCTAACAAGCCACCATCCACCATCAAGGTGATGAAGGGATCCAAACCCTAACCCAACCCTAACCCTAACCCTGACAAGCCACCCCCACCATCAAGGTGATAAAGGGATCCTAACCCTAACCTTACCCCTAACCCTAACCCTAACCCTGACAAGCCACCCCCCACCATCAAGGTGATAAAGGGATCCAAACCCTAACCTTAACCCTAACCCTAGCCCTGACAAGCCACCCCCCACCATCAAGGTGATAAAGGGATCCAAACCCTAACCCTAACCCTGACCCTAACCCTGACAAGCCACCCCCCACCATCAAGGTGATAAAGGGATCCAAACCCTAACCCTAACCCTAACCCTGACAAGCCACCATCCACCATCAAGTTGATAAAGGGATCCTACCCCTAACCCTACCCCTAACCCTAACCCTAGGGATCCATAGGAATTGGCTATTATGTTGACCTGGTGACCAGGACATTCTTCTAATCAAAAGCTTTGTTCAATTTGGACACCCCAAGATATACGGTATTGCTATAGAGTACTAAAAATATAAACTCGTAGAGTATGGACTGTCATATAGGGTTAGGGTTAGGGGTAGGGTTAGAGTTAGGGTTTGGATCCCATTATCACCTTGATGGTGGGGGGTGGCTTGTCAGGGTTAGGGGTAGGGTTAGGGTTAGGGTTAGGGTTTTCTTGTTTTTTCTTGTGTTTAGGGTTAGGGTTAGGGTTAGGGTTTTCTTGTTTTTTCTTGTGTTTAGGGTTAGGGTTAGGGTTAGGGTTTTCTTGTTTTTTCTTGTGCTTTCTTGTGTTTTTCTATAAAATCGCATGCATTTTTAACGCAAGCAAATGCATGTGCTTAAAAACACATGCGTTTACATAGACAGCAATGCATTTTTTTGCCGCGAATAAACGCATGCGTCAAAAAACGCATGCGTTGCCGAAAACACGTCAAAACGCATGCTAAAAAACGCAAGCGTTTTTAATGTTAAGTATAGGAAAAAAAACGCATGCGTTTTTTAGCGCTAAAACGCTGCGGATCAAAACGCAAGTGTGAAACCAGCCTTATAGATATTAAACTTGTAAATCCTGACAATTTAGATGGGATACCATATTGTGCATTGGGTTCTCAACAATCCTGTTAGTAAATGTTGAATTTCAACATTCTTAATTCTGGATTTCCATTGGACGATAAGTGATCCTAAGATATCTCGCTGCAGCCTATTACATAGTTACATAGTTATTAAGGTTGAAGGAAGAATGTAAGTCCATCTAGTTCAACCCATAGCCTAACCTAACATGCCCTAACATGTTGATCCAGAGGAAGGCAAAAAAACCCCATGTGGCAAAGAGTAACTCCACCATGGGGAAAAAAATTCCTTCCCGACTCCACATACGGCAATCAGACTAGTTCCCTGGATCAACGCCTTATCAAGGAATCTAGTGTATATACCCTGTAATATTATACTTTTCCAGAAAGGCATCCAGTCCCCTCTTAAATTTAATTAATGAATCACTCATTACAACATCATACGGCAGAGAGTTCCATAGTCTCACTGCTCTTACAGTAAAGAATCCGCGTCTGTTATTATGCTTAAACCTTCTTTCCTCCAGACGTAGAGGATGCCCCCTTGTCCCTGTCTCAGGTCTATGATTAAAAAGATCATCAGAAAGGTCTTTGTACTGTCCCCTCATATATTTATACATTAAAATAAGATCACCCCTTAGTCTTCGTTTTTCCAAACTAAATAGCCCCAAGTGTAATAACCTATCTTGGTATTGCAGACCCCCCAGTCCTCTAATAACCTTGGTCGCTCTTCTCTGCACCCGCTCCAGTTCAGCTGTATCTTTCTTATACACCGGAGACCAGAACTGTGCACAGTATTCTAAGTGTGGTCGCACTATTGACTTGTATAGAGGTAAAATTATGTTCTCCTCATGAGCATCTATGCCTCTTTTAATACATCCCATTATTTTATTTGCCTTTGTAGCAGCTGCCTGACACTGGCCACTGAATATGAGTTTGTCATCCATCCATACACCCAGGTCTTTTTCATTGACGGTTTTGCCCAGAGTTTTAGAATTAAGCACATAGTTATACATCTTATTACTTCTACCCAAGTGCATGACCTTACATTTATCCCCATTAAAGCTCATTTGCCATTTATCAGCCCAAGCTTCTAGTTTACATAAATCATCCTGTAATATAAAATTGTCCTCCCCTGTATTGATTACCCTGCAGAGTTTAGTGTCATCTGCAAATATTGAAATTCTACTCTGAATGCCCCCTACAAGGTCATTAATAAATATGTTAAAAAGAAGAGGGCCCAATACTGACCCCTGTGGTACCCCACTGCTAACCGCAACCCAGTCCGAGTGTGCTCCATTAATAACCACCCTTTGTTTCCTATCCCTGAGCCAGCTCTCAACCCACTTACACATATTTTCCCCTATCCCCATTACTCTCATTTTATGTAACAACCTTGTGTGGCACCGTATCAAAAGCTTTGGAAAAGTCCATATACACTACGTCCACTGGGTTCCCTTGGTCCAGTCCGGAACTTACCTCTTCATAGAAGCTGATCAAATTAGTCTGACATGAACGGTCCCTAGTAAACCCGTGCTGATACTGGGTCATGAGGTTATTCCTCTTCAGATACTCCAGTATAGTATCCCTTAGAATGCCCTCCAGGATTTTACCCACAGTAGAGGTTAAGCTTACTGGCCTATAATTACCGAGTTCAGTTTTTGCCCCTTTTTTGAATATTGGCACCACATTTGCTATACGCCAGTCCTGTGGTACAGACCCTGTTATTATGGAGTCTTTAAAGATTAAAAATAATGGTCTATCAATGACTGTACTTAATTCCTGCAGTACTCGGGGGTGTATCCCATCCGGGCCCGGAGATTTGTCAATTTTAGTCATTTTTAGACGCCGCTGTACTTCCTGCTGGGTTAAGCAGGTGACATTTAATGGGGAATTTTTATCACTAGTCATTTTGTCTGCCATGGGATTTTCTTTTGTAAATACTGATGAAAAAAAGTCATTTAGCATATTGGCTTTTTCCTCATCCTCATCCACCATTTCCCCCAGATTATTTTTAAGGGGGCCAACACTGTCATTTTTTAGTTTCTTACTATTTATATAGTTAAAGAATATTTTGGGATTATTTTTACTCTCTCTGGCAATGAGTCTCTCTGTCTCAATCTTTGCTGCCTTGATTTGCTTTTTACAGAATGTATTTAATTTTCTGTATTTATTTAATGCCTCCTCACTACCTACTTCCTTTAATTCTCTAAATGCTTTCTTTTTGTCCCTTATTGCGCCCCTTACAGCTCTATTTAGCCATATTGGTTTCCTCCTATTTCTAGTATGTTTATTCCCATACGGTATATACTGTGCACAGGTCCTATCCAGGATGCTAATAAACGTCTCCCATTTTCTTTGTGTATTTTTATGTCTCAGGATATCGTCCCAATTAATTGCACCAAGATCCTCTCTCATCCGTTGGAAATTTGCCCTCCTGAAGTTTAGTGTCCTTGTAACCCCTCTACTACACATCTTATTAAAGGAAACATGAAAACTTATTATCTTGTGATCACTATTCCCCAAGTGACCCCCAACCCTTATATTTGATATGCGGTCTGGCCTGTTGGTTAATATTAGGTCTAGCAGTGGCCCCCTCCTTGTTGGGTCCTGAACCAGTTGTGAAAGGTAATTGTCTCTCATAGTTGTCAAAAACCGATTACCTTTGCTGGAACTGCAGGTTTCTGTTCCCCAATCTATTTCAGGGTAGTTGAAGTCCGCAATAATAATGACTTCTCCTTGAGTCGCAGCTTCATCTATTTGCTTTACGAGGATATTCTCCATTGCTTCCATTATTTTTGGAGATTTATAACAAATCCCTATCAGTAATTTATTATTTTTTCCCCCTCCCCTTATCTCCACCCACAGGGACTCTACATTTTCATTAAATTCACCTATATTATCACGCAGGATGGGTTTTAAGGAAGATTTTACATATAGACACAGCCCTCCCCCTCGCTTATCTGTACGGTCATTTCTGAACAGACTATAGCCCTGCAAGTTAACAGTCCAGTCATGGCTCTCATCCAGCCATGTCTCATTATCCTTTACCAACTAATTTAAGGATTCAGGAGAAAAACTTTTCTGAGAAATTAGTGCTGAGAAAGTTTGTTGCATGTCCAAGAAAAATATGGTTGATCGGCATATCCAATAAAAATAGACTTTGTCATAGACTAAGAGTGCATTCAGAGCCAGAAACGCATAAGGATGTTTTTTTGTATCACCAACATGTGGATTTTAATGGTTTGACATACTGTATATGGAGTAAAATTTGAAGATTTTTTTTTTGTGCCAATCAGCTTTATTTTTCTTGGACACATATTTTTGGCGGTTAGCAGTATTTGAAACGGCACCCATCGCACATAAAGAAAAGATTTCATCATTCATTGTACGATGAACAATTTATTCATAATTTTTTTTTAACTTTGGTTGTACCGTACATTACTAGTGTTGAGCATTCCGATACCGCAAGTATCGGGTATCGGCCGATACTTGCGGTATCGGAATTCCGATACCGAGATCCGATACTTGCCGCTTATCGGATACCGGAATCGGAAGTTCCCAGGATTCAAACTGCACGAATTCAGCCAATGAGGAATGATTCTGAGTGTGGGCACATCCTGTTCAGCATGGTGGGCATGAAACTACTGGCAAGGCTGTGATTGGCTGCTGAAATGATGTCATGCTGCAGTTTAAAAGTCGCTGGCGCCATTTTGCGCTCACTCTGCTGTGAATTCAGTTAGTGACAGGACGCTGTTTGCTGACTGAGGGCCAGTTGAGATAGCGATTTGCTTCATTGTTCTTTTCCAAGGCTAATTTAGCAACCGCTGTGCTCACCTACTAATCACCTTGCTTTTGCCTTGCAGCGCTGTTTTCACAGCGATCTGCAAGGTCTGTGTGTGTCTGTGTGTGTGTGTGTGTGTGTATGCAGCCCACTCTCTAGTCTGTGTGCAGCCATAGGCCATAGCTGGTTGTATTCAGTTCAGGGAGGGTGGTTCACTGCCTCATACTGTTCTATTTTTTTTTTTCTTTTTCAAGTAGTGCAGGCTGCTGCACATTTTTTCTAATAATTCCTATTAGTGTCTTTCCACTCGTATCCAGCTAAATTGTGGAAAAACACTAGATAGGATAACGTAGAGGAGTGTTTTTGGGCCTTGCAGCGCCGTTTACGGCTGTCTGCACGGTCTCCGTGTGACTGCAGCTCGCCCTGTAGTCTGTGTGCAGCCATAGCCGGTTGTATCCAGCTCAGGGTAAATCACTGCGTCATACCGTAAAATCCAATTTCCTTTTTTCTAAGTAGTGCAGGCTGCGGCACATTTTTTCAAAAAATTCCTATTAGTGTCTTTCCACCCGTATCCAGCTAAATTGTGGAAAACACTACATAGGATAATGTAGAGGAGGTTTTTGGGGCCTTGCAGCGCCGTTTACGGCTGTCTGCACGGTCTCCGTGTGACTGCAGCTCGCCCTGTAGTCTGTGTGCAGCCATAGCCGGTTGTATCCAGCTCAGGGTAAATCACTGCGTCATACCGTAAAATCCAATTTCCTTTTTTCTAAGTAGTGCAGGCTGCTGCACATTTTTTCAAAAAATTCCTATTAGTGTCTTTCCACCCGTATCCAGCTAAATTGTGGAAAAACACTAGATAGGATAACGTAGAGGAGTGTTTTTGGGCCTTGCAGCGCCGTTTACGGCTGTCTGCACGGTCTCCGTGTGACTGCAGCTCGCCCTGTAGTCTGTGTGCAGCCATAGCCGGTTGTATCCAGCTCAGGGTAAATCACTGCGTCATACCGTGAAATCCAATTTCCTTTTTTCTAAGTAGTGCAGGCTGCTGCACATTTTTTCAAAAAATTCCTATTAGTGTCTTTCCACCCGTATCCATCTAAATTGTGGAAAAACACTACATAGGATAACGTAGAGGAGGTTTTTGGGGCCTTGCAGCGCCGTTTACGGCTGTCTGCACGGTCTCCGTGTGACTGCAGCTAGCCCTGTTGTCAGTTCAGCCCCCCAAAAATAAATAAATAATAAAGTTCACCAAACACACCACTTTACAGTTGTGTAGGCCACATTAGCTGATATTAAAGTCTAGTCCACACTTTAGAAAAATATTGTTTCTTATACCTGTTAGGAGCTGTTCAGGAATAAGCACACAAAGCCGTTAGTACTTTTCTGCTTATCTTTATCAGTCAACCAAGATGAAGAAGGCAGGGAGTAAGGCACGTGGGCGTGGGCGCGGAGCAGGGAGAGGGCGTGGGGATTCTGTGCCTGCTGCGGGCACCGGTAACTCATCATCACCCAGTTTCAGCAGGGAACAGTCCTTCATGCGCAGCTTTGTTGGAGAGCGCCGTTCACCGCTGCTGCGTGAAGACCAAATTGAAGCCGTTGTCGGATGGATGGCAGCTAACGCATCAACTTCAATTAGTGCCTCATCCTCTCAGACACAGAGCACTGGAGAGCACCCATCTGTCTCTTCGCCACCTGCCAAATTGCCCAGGCAGACAGAGAGCCCAGGACAGGAGCCGTCTCTACTTCTGTTCTCTGAATCTCTTGGCTTGGAAACAGGGGGCCAGCCAAGCAGCATTGGAGAAATGACCCATCGTGGCGTGAGGGACAGGAAGGTGGTGGGAGCAGCTCTGAGGAAGAGATTCCCAGAACGGGCCAAAGAGGGAGAGGGAGGGGGAAGACTGCGGATCCTGTAGCCTCCACTTTGGCACCCGTTAGGAGCATGTCTCTTCCAACAGCCAAAAAGGGCGCTCCCAAGACTTGCAGTGCCTGGTCCTTTTTTGACACAGTTGCAGATGACATTTGCTATGTCAAATGCAAGGTGTGTCATCACAAAGTCAAAAGAGGGAGAAATGTCAGCAACCTCAATACCTCCAACATGTGGAAACATGTGCGGACCAGGCACGCGGCGGAGTTACAGAAACACACTGAAGAGCTAGGCCAACCAACAGCGGCAGCTACCACCGCTTCAGCTCGTGTTGCCTCTTCCTCCAGCTCACACGCAGCTGGTTCGGCTTCCTCCCAGGATCGCCGTGGAAGAACCTCTGGCACTGTTGTCCAGAGACCCACTGTAATTCCACCCACAGCACCACGTTCCCAGTTATCCTCACCCTCCCAAGCCAGTCTACAGCCATCGGTAGTACAGGCGTGGGAGAAAAGGCGGCCTTTCTCGGCAAACCACCCATGAGCACAGGCTCTGACTCAGGCATTGCCAAACTTCTGTCACTGGAAATGCTGTCATTCAGGCTGGTGGAGACTGACAGCTTCCGTGACTTGATGTCATTGGCAGTCCCACAGTACAATGTGCCCAGCCACTTTTATTTCAGCAGGCAAGCCGTCCCTGCCCTGCACAAGCATGTGGAGGGACACATAAAACATGCGCTACTGAACGCCGTCAGTAGCAAGGTCCACCTCACCACCGATGCGTGGACCAGTCAACATGGACAGGGGCGATACCTTTCCCTCACTGCCCATTGGGTTAATGTTGTTGAGCCGGGTACAGATCGTGCGAGTGGCGCAGGACGTGTCCTGCCCACTCCAAGGATTGCAGGAATCCAGTCTGTACGCATTGACTCCTCCTCTTACACAAGTTCCTCAGAATCATCGCTGCAGGATCCGTCACAGTCCACCTCCACATGGACCCGTGAACGTTTACCTGTTACGACCGACATGAGCACA
This sequence comes from Ranitomeya variabilis, assembly GCF_051348905.1. NCBI lineage: Eukaryota > Metazoa > Chordata > Amphibia > Anura > Dendrobatidae > Ranitomeya > Ranitomeya variabilis. The sequence continues at coordinate 170,153,923 of NC_135235.1, read as the reverse complement.
GCCGTGGCCAAACATCAACAGGCGCAGGAGCTCTGGAATGCCATCAAGCAGGAGAGCGATGTGTGGTTTGTGGCAGCGAATCTCCAGCCAGGCATGGTAGTGTGTGATAATGGCCGAAATCTGGTGGTACCTCTGGGCCTCGGCAACCTCACTCACATCCCATGTCTGGCACATGTGCTCAATTTGGTCGTGCAGAGCTTTTTGAGGGACTATCCAGATCTTGATGCACTGCTGCACAAGGTCCGCCTAGAGTGTGCTCACTTGCGGCGTTCCAGCACGGCAAAATCGCGCATTGCGGCTCTGCAGCGCCGATTCCGCCTTCCGGAACATCGCATCATATGTGACCTACCTAACAGGTGGAATTCCACGTTACATATGTTGGAGCGGTTGTGTGAGCAGCAGCAAGCAGTAATGGAGTACCAGCTGTTGTGAATTTACCTTTTGGCTCCCTCTAGTGGCTACTAGTGTTTTTACTCTGGGTATGTCTATCATCCCTTGTATGCTCACCTGGGTCGTTAGGTCAGGGGTGTTGCTATATTAGCTCCCTGGACCTTCAGTTCAATGCCTGGCAACGTTGATATCAGAGCTAATCTGTAGTGCTCTTGTCTACTGATCCTGGTTCCTGCTTGATTAAGCTAAGTCTGCTTTCTTGCTTTTTGCTATTGTTTTTGTTTGCATTTTTGTCCAGCTTGTACATTATCTGTATCCTATCCTTGCTGGAAGCTCTAGGGAGGCTGGAGTTCTCCCCCCGGGCCGTTAGACGGTTCGGGGGCTCTTGAATCTCCAGTGTGGATTTTTGTAGGGTTTTTGTTGACCATATAAGTTATCTTACTACATTCTGCTATTAGTGAGTGGGCCTCTCTTTGCTAAACCTAGTTCATCTCTGTGTTTGTCATTTCCTCTTACCTCACCGTTATTATTTGTGGGGGGCTTGTATCCAACTTTTGGGGTCAATTCTCTGGAGGCAAGAGAGGTCTTTGTTTTCCTCTTCTAGGGGTAGTTAGTCCTCCGGCTGGCGCGAGACATCTAGCGACCAACGTAGGCATGTTCCCCGGCTACTTCTAGTGTTGGCGTTAGGAGTAGATATATGGTCAACCCAGTTACCACTGCCCTATGAGCTGGATTTTTGTACTTCGCAGACTTGCTGATATCTCTGAGACCCTCGCCATTGGGGTCATAACAGTTTGCCAGGCCAGTATTAAATGTTAAATGCATTGCAGAAGCGGGATTATAAGAAAGAAAGTTCTGAGTTTTTTTTTCTCTCTCTCATTTTTTTTTCTTTTCCCCTTTACCTCTGAGTGGTTTGTGATTGCTGCAGACATGAATGTCCAGACCTTGATTACAAGTGTGGACCAGCTTGCTGCTCGTGTGCAGGGCATACAAGATTATGTTACCAGAAATCCTATGTCAGAACCTAAGATACCGATTCCTGAACTGTTTTCCGGAGACTGATTTAAGTTTAGAAATTTCAGGAATAATTGTAAATTGTTTTTGTCCCTGAGACCCTGTTCCTCTGGAGACTCCGCTCAGCAAGTGAAAATTGTTATTTCTTTTTTACGGGGCGACCCTCAGGATTGGGCTTTCTCACTGGCGCCAGGAGATCCGGCATTGGCTGATATTGATGCGTTTTTTCTGGCGCTCGGTTTGCTTTATGAGGAACCCAATCTTGAGATTCAGGCAGAAAAAGCCTTGCTGGCTATGTCTCAGGGCCAGGACGAGGCTGAAGTGTATTGCCAAAAATTTCGGAAATGGTCCGTGCTGACCCAGAGTGAGAGTGCATTGGCTGCAAATTTTAGAAATGGTCTTTCTGAAGCCATTAAGAATGTGATGGTGGGTTTTCCCATTCCCACAGGTCTGAATGATTCTATGGCCCTGGCTATTCAAATCGACCGGCGGTTGCGGGAGCGCAAAACCGCAAATTCCCTCATGGTGTTGTCTGAACATGCACCTGAATTAATGCAATGTGATAGAATCCTGACTAGAAATGAGCGGAAAATTCATAGACGCCAGAATGGCTTGTGTTACTGCTGTGGTGATTCTACACATGTTATCTCAGCATGCTCTAAACGTCTTACTAAGGTTGTTAGTCCGGTCGTCATTGGTAATTTGCAACCTAAATTTATTCTATCTGTAACTTTGATTTGTTCACTGTCATCGTATCCTGTCATGGCGTTTGTGGACTCAGGTGCGGCCCTGAGCCTTATGGATCTGTCATTTGCCAAGCGCTGCGGATTTGTTCTTGAGCCATTGGAAAATCCTATCCCTCTTAGGGGTATTGATTCTACGCCATTGGCAAAAAATAAACCGCAGTTTTGGACACAGGTTACCATGTGCATGACTCCCGAACATCGGGAGGTAATACGTTTTCTTGTTCTGCATAAAATGCATGATTTGGTTGTTTTGGGTTTGCCATGGTTACAGACCCATAATCCAGTCTTGGACTGGAAGGCTATGTCAGTGTCAAGTTGGGGCTGCCATGGAATTCATGGAGATTCCCTGCCCTTGTCTATTGCTTCTTCTACGCCTTCGGAAGTTCCAGCGTATTTGTCTGATTATCAGGATGTCTTCAGCGAGTCTAAGTCCAGTGCACTGCCTCCTCATAGGGAATGTGACTGTGCAATAGATTTGATCCCTGGCAGTAAGTTTCCTAAGGGGAGACTGTTTAATCTGTCGGTACCTGAACATACCGCGATGCGTTCATATATCAAGGAGTCTCTTGAGAAGGGGCATATCCGTCCTTCTTCTTCCCCTCTTGGTGCGGGATTCTTTTTTGTGGCCAAAAAGGACGGATCTTTGAGGCCTTGTATTGACTATCGGCTTTTAAATAAGATCGCTGTCAAATTTCAGTATCCTTTGCCGTTGTTGTCAGATTTGTTTGCCCGGATTAAAGGTGCCAAGTGGTTCACCAAGATAGACCTTTGTGGTGCGTACAACCTTGTGCGCATTAGGCAGGGCGATGAATGGAAAACCGCATTCAATACGCCCGAAGGTCATTTTGAGTACTTGGTGATGCCATTTGGGCTCTCTAATGCACCTTCAGTTTTTCAGTCCTTCATGCATGACATTTTCCGGAAGTATCTGGATAAATTTTTGATTGTTTATCTGGATGATATTCTGTTTTTTTCTGAGGATTGGGACTCGCATGTGGAGCAGGTCAGGATGGTTTTTGAGATTTTGCGTGAAAATTCTTTGTTTGGAAAAGGCTCAAAGTGTCTCTTTGGTGTACAGAAGGTTCCCTTTTTGGGGTTCATTTTTTCCCCTTCTGCTGTGGAGATGGATCCAGTCAAGGTCCGAGCTATTCATGATTGGACTCAACCCTCGTCAGTTAAGAGTCTTCAGAAGTTCTTGGGTTTTGCTAACTTCTACCGTCGTTTTATCGCAAATTTCTCTAGCGTTGTTAAACCGCTGACGGATATGACCAAGAAAGGCTCTGATGTAGCTAACTGGGCTCCTGCTGCCGTGGAGGCTTTCCAGGAGTTGAAACGTCGGTTTACTTCGGCGCCTGTTTTGTGCCAGCCTGACGTCTCACTTCCCTTTCAGGTTGAGGTGGATGCTTCGGAGATTGGGGCAGGGGCCGTTTTGTCGCAGAGAGGCCCTGGTTGCTCTACTATGAGACCTTGTGCCTTTTTCTCTAGGAAGTTTTCGCCGGCAGAGCGAAATTATGATGTGGGCAATCGGGAGTTATTGGCCATGAAGTGGGCATTTGAGGAGTGGCGTCATTGGCTCGAGGGTGCTAAGCATCGGGTGGTGGTCTTGACTGATCACAAAAATTTGATGTATCTCGAGTCTGCTAAACGCCTGAATCCTAGACAGGCCCGGCCCGCTGGTCATTGTTTTTCTCCCGTTTTGACTTTGTGGTCTCGTATTTACCAGGTTCTAAGAATGTGAAGGCCGATGCTCTGTCTAGGAGCTTTGTGCCCGATGCTCCTGGAGTCGCTGAACCTGAGGGTATTCTTAAGGAAGGAGTTATCTTGTCAGCGATTTCTCCAGATCTGCGACGTGTGTTGCAGAGATTTCAGGCTGGTAGGCCTGACTCTTGTCCACCTGACAGATTGTTTGTGCCTGCTAAATGGACCAGCAGAGTCATTTCCGAGGTTCATTCCTCAGTGTTGGCAGGGCACCCGGGAATTTTTGGCACCAGAGATCTGGTGGCCAGGTCCTTTTGGTGGCCTTCCTTGTCAAGGGATGTGCGGTCATTTGTGCAGTCCTGCGGTACTTGTGCTCGAGCTAAGCCTTGCTGTTCTCGTGCCAGCGGGTTGCTCTTGCCCTTGCCTGTCCCGAAGAGACCTTGGACACACATCTCTATGGATTTCATTTCGGATCTCCCGGTGTCTAAAGGCATGTCTGTCATCTGGGTGATATGTGATCGTTTCTCCAAGATGGTCCATCTGGTTCCTTTGCCTATGCTGCCTTCCTCTGCTGATCTGGTTCCTGTGTTCTTCCAGAATGTGGTTCGTTTGCACGGCATTCCTGAGAATATTGTGTCGGACAGAGGATCCCAGTTTGTTTCCAGGTTCTGGCGATCCTTTTGTGGTAGGATGGGCATTGATTTGTCGTTTTCGTCCGCTTTTCATCCACAGACTAACGGACAAACGGAACGAACTAATCAGACTCTGGAGGCGTATTTGAGGTGTTTTGTCTCTTCTGATCAGGATGATTGGGTGACCTTCTTGCCGTTGGCTGAATTTGCCCTTAATAATCGGGCTAGTTCTGCCACCTTGGTTTCGCCATTTTTCTGCAACTCCGGTTTCCATCCTCGTTTTTCCTCGGGACATGTGGAGCCTTCTGACTGTCCTGGAGTGGATTCTGTGGTGGATAGGTTGCAGCGGATCTGGAATCATGTGGTGGACAACTTGAAGTTGTCACAGGAGAAGGCTCAGCGTTTTGCCAACCGCCGCCGCGGTGTGGGTCCCCGACTTCGTGTTGGGGATTTGGTATGGCTGTCTTCTCGATTTGTTCCTATGAAGGTCTCCTCTCCCAAATTTAAGCCTCGATTCATTGGTCCTTACAAGATATTGGAGATCCTTAATCCTGTATCCTTTCGCCTGGATCTTCCGGTGTCGTTTGCCATTCACAACGTATTTCATAGGTCCTTGTTGCGGCGGTACGTTGTGCCTGTGGTTCCTTCTGCTGAGCCTCCTGCTCCGGTGTTGGTTGAGGGCGAGTTGGAGTACGTGGTGGAGAAGATCTTAGATTCTCGTCTCTCCAGGCGGAGGCTTCAGTACCTGGTCAAGTGGAAGGGCTATGGTCAGGAGGATAATTCCTGGGTGGTCGCCTCTGATGTGCATGCGGCCGATTTAGTTCGCGCCTTTCACGCTGCTCATCCTGATCGCCCTGGTGGTCTTGGTGAGGGTTCGGTGACCCCTCACTAAGGGGGGGGTACTGTTGTGAATTTACCTTTTGGCTCCCTCTAGTGGCTACTAGTGTTTTTACTCTGGGTATGTCTATCATCCCTTGTATGCTCATCTGGGTCGTTAGGTCAGGGGTGTTGCTATATTAGCTCCCTGGACCTTCAGTTCAATGCCTGGCAACGTTGATATCAGAGCTAATCTGTAGTGCTCTTGTCTACTGATCCTGGTTCCTGCTTGATTAAGCTAAGTCTGCTTTCTTGCTTTTTGCTATTGTTTTTGTTTGCATTTTTGTCCAGCTTGTACATTATCTGTATCCTATCCTTGCTGGAAGCTCTAGGGAGGCTGGAGTTCTCCCCCCGGGCCGTTAGACGGTTCGGGGGTTCTTGAATCTCCAGTGTGGATTTTTGTAGGGTTTTTGTTGACCATATAAGTTATCTTACTACATTCTGCTATTAGTGAGTGGGCCTCTCTTTGCTAAACCTAGTTCATCTCTGTGTTTGTCATTTCCTCTTACCTCACCGTTATTATTTGTGGGGGGCTTGTATCCAACTTTTGGGGTCTATTCTCTGGAGGCAAGAGAGGTCTTTGTTTTCCTCTTCTAGGGGTAGTTAGTCCTCCGGCTGGCGCGAGACATCTAGCGACCAACGTAGGCATGTTCCCCGGCTACTTCTAGTGTTGGCGTTAGGAGTAGATATATGGTCAACCCAGTTACCACTGCCCTATGAGCTGGATTTTTGTACTTCGCAGACTTGCTGATATCTCTGAGACCCTCGCCATTGGGGTCATAACAACCAGCTGCATCAGGCACAAAGAAGTCGCACTCCGCGCCGTTCAGACTTCACAACCACAGAGTGGGCCACTATGAAGGACGTCTGCCAGGTTTTGCGTCCCTTCGATTATTCCACGTGGATGGCGAGTGCAGATGATGCACTAGTCAGCAAGACTGTCCCCCTTATCTGCCTGCTTGAAAAATCACTGCAAGCGCTAAGGGATGATGTTGTGTAAGAGGTGGAGGATGAGGATTCACCATTTCCATCATCTTCTGGACAGTCAGCGCCACGTGGTTCCTCACAAACGCATAGGCAGGGGACACTTTGTGAGGAGGATGAGGAGGAGTCAATGGAGGAGGAAGACATCCGTCCAGAGGAGGGAGTTACACAATTGTCCAGTAGTCAGTGTGTACAGCGAGGGTGGGGTGATGACGAGCAGGCAGAGATCACGCCTCAAGCAGGGGACAGCGTTTCTTGGCCAGTTGGCAGTCTGCAGCACATGGTGGATTACATGCTGCAGTGCCTGAGAAATGACCGCCGCATCGCCAACATTATTAACATGTCTGATTATTGGGTGTTCACCCTCCTCGATCCTCACTACCGGGACAACGTAGAAAGGCTCATCACACCGTTGAACCGGGAGCGAAAAATGCGGGAGTACCAAGACACACTGGTGAATTCCATCATCTTCTCCAGTCCAACTGAGAGAAGTGCTGGTAGTGCATTACAAAGCAGCTCAGTGCGTCCAGGCAGTGGAGGAGGCTCTGCACAAAGAGGGAGCAGAAGCAGTGCCTCTGCCCAAGGCAAGACCAGTATGGCCCAACTGTGGCACAGTTTTGTGTGCCCGCCACAAAAGTCTACACCATCACAGACGGCTCCAGTCAGCCGGAGGCAACGGTTCCGTCAGATGGTGACAGACTACATGTCTTGCCCTCTTGCTGTACTCCCAGACGGCTCTTCCCCTTTCAAGTTTTGGGTCTGAAAGCTGGATACATGGCCAGAGCTAAGCCAGTATGCATTGGAGGTGCTGGCTTGCCCTGCGGCTAGTGTATTATCGGAACGCGTCTTTAGTGCTGCAGGTGGTGTACTAACTGACCGTCGCATGCGACTATCCTCCGATAACGTTGACCGGCTTACTTTCCTGAAAATGAACCAGGCCTGGATCTCGCAGGAATTTGCCACTCCTCTTCCTCATTAAATAATTAGGTGACTGTCTACAGTATCCAGGTCTCCTGTTGTGTTCATCTTTCTACCACCTGAAATTTAATTCCTGGGCTCCAACACCGCCAGTTGAGGCTCAGAAGTGCCGTCTGCACAGTCAAAACATTCGACCCAGTGTTATTGGGTGTCAGTAACGTCAGCTGATCCCCAGCTGTGTAGCCGGCAATGTGTCCTGCGACCGCCATGCTGACACAACAACTGAAATGTAAGGGAACCTGTCCCCCCCCCCCCAGGCGTTTGTTACTGAAAGAGCCACCTTGTGCAGCAGTAATGCTGCACAAGGAAAAGGTAGCTATTTTTGTTTACCTCCTTGCACACGCAGAACTTAACACTTATAAAATGTGTCCACTGATACCGTAAAACCGTCCCGGAGGTGGGACTTTCCTTCGTAATGTGACGCAGCACAGCCGTCATTCTTACCCCCTTGGCGCCGTGCGCCGGCTCCTCAGCGTTGTTTGATTCTGTCACGAAGCCTGCGCTGTTATGTTATCCCTTGGCCAGGCACACTTAGCGCTGCCCCTTTTCTGACATCATTTGGTGTCAGGCTGACTGCGCCTGTGCGTCCGCGCTGGCCGAGATCCCGCCTCGCAGTGTCTTCTGATTTAATCACACTGCGGGTCTGGGATCCATGGACATGCGCAGTGCATATCTTAACCTCCGCCTCTCACTCATCTCCCTTCGCCTTCTTCAGACTGTGCGCCGTCAGCTTATCCCTAATAGCATGCCACGGCCGTGACACCGCACAGTCTGAAGAAGCCGGAGGGAGGGGAGTGAAAGGCGAGGATATGCACTGCGCATGGCCACGGATCCCAGGCCCGCGGTGGGATTACATTAGACGACACTGCGAGGCGGGCTCTCGGCCAGCGCGGCCACACAGGCGCAGCCAGACTGACACCAAATGATGTCAGAAGATGAGCAGCGCTAAGTGTGCCTGGCCAAGGGATAACATAACAGCACAGGCTCCGGGACGGAATCAAACAACGCTGAGGAGCCGGGGCACGGCGCCAAGGGGGTAGGAATGACGCCTGTGCTGCGTCATATTACGAATGAAAGTCCCACCTCCGGGACGGTCTCCCGGTATCAGGGGACACATTTTATAAGTGTTTAGTTCTGTGTTTGCAAGGAGCATAATGAAAAGAGCCACCTTTTCCTTTTGCATCCTTTGTGCTGCACAAGCTGGCTCTTTCAGCTACAAACGCTTTGGGGGGGGGGTTAAACGTTCCCTTTTGACTTTCTCCAATCAGGCTTCAGCCTACACTGTGTTCCTCTGCTCCTCCTGCTGTCCCTGGGCTCCAACACTGCTAGTTGTTGCCTGGAAGTGCTGTCCGCACAGTCAACACTTGCTGCCGTGTTATTGGGGTTCAGTAACGTCAGCTGCTCCCCTGCTGTGTGTGCTGCAATACCTCCTATCTGCTCCTCCTGCTGTCCCTGTGCTCCAACACCGCTAGTTGTTGCCTGGTAGTGCTGTCCGCACAGTCAACAGTCGCTCCTCTGTTATTGGGGTTCAGTAACGTCAGCTGTTCCCCTGCTGTGTGTGTGGCAATCCCTCCTATCTCCTCCACCTCCTCCTCCTGCTGTCCCTGGGCTCCAACACCGCTAGTTGTTGCCTGATAGTGCTGTCCGCTCAGTCAACAGTCGCTCCTCTGTTATTGGGGTTCAGTAACGTCAGCTGTTCCCCAGCTGTGTGTGTGGCAATCCCTCCTATCTCCTCCACCTCCTCCTCCTGCTGTCCCTGGGCTCCAACACCGCTAGCTGTTGCCTGGTAGTGCTGTCCGCACAGTCAACAGTCGCTCCTCTGTTATTGGGGTTCAGTAACGTCAGCTGTTCCCCTGCTGTGTGTGTGGCAATCCCTCCTATCTCCTCCACCTCCTCCTCCTGCTGTCCCTGGGCTCCAACACCGCTAGTTGTTGCCTGGTACTGCTGTCCGCACAGTCAACAGTCGCTCCTCTGATATTGGGGTTCAGTAACGTCAGCTGTTCTCCAGCTGTGTGTGTGGCAATCCCTCCTATCTCCTACACCTCCTCCTCCTGCTGTCCCTGGGCTCCAACACCGCTAGTTGTTGCCTGGTAGTGCTGTCCGCACAGTGAACAGTTGCTCCTCTGTTATTGGGGTTCAGTAACGTCAGCTGTTCCCCAGCTGTCTGTGTGGCAATCCCTCCTATCTCCTCCTCCACCTCCTCCTCCTGCTGTCCCTGGGCTCCAACACCGCTAGTTGTTGTCCGGAAGTGCTGTCCGCACAGAGCCAAACACCTCGCCAATGTGTTAGTGGGGTTCAGTAATGCCTGCTGCTCCCCTGCTGTGTATACGGCAACGTGTCATGCGACCGCCACGCAGGCACAACAACTTAAATTTAAGGGAATCTGTCCCCCCCCCAGGCGTTTCTTACTGAAAGAGCCACCTTGTGCAGCAGTAATGATGCAAAAGGAAAAAGTGCCTCTTTTTGTGGTGCTCCTTGCACATGCTGAACCTAACACTTATGAAATGTGTCCCCTCACACCGTTAAACCGTCCGGTAGGTGGAACTTTCATTTGTCATGTGACGCAGCACAGCCGTCATTCTTACCCCCTTGGCGCCGTGCGCCGCCTCCTCAGCATTGTTTGAATCTGTCCCGGAGCCTGCGCTGTTATGTTAGCCCTTGGCCATGCACACATTTTGCGCTGCCCGTCTTCTGACATTATTTGGTGTCATTCTGGCTGCGCCTGTGCGGCCGCGCTGGACGAGATCCCGCCTCGTAGTGTCTTCTGATTTAATCCCACTACAGGCCTGTGATCCATGGACATGCGCAGTGCATATCTTAACCTCCGCCTCTCACTCATCTCCCTACGCCTTCTTCAGACTGTGCGCCGTCAGCTGATCCCTAATAGCATGCCACGGCCGTGATGCCGCACAGTCTGAAGAAGCCGTAGGGAGGGGAGTGAGAGGCGAGGATATGCACTGCGCATGGCCACGGATCCCAGGCCCGCGGTGGGATTACATTAGACGACACTGCGAGGCCTGAATGATGTCAGAAGACGGGCAGCGCAAAATGTGTGCATGGCCAAGGGCTAACATAACAGCGCAGGCTCCGGGACAGATTCAAACAACGCTGAGGAGGCGGCACATGGCGCCAAGGGGGTAAGAATGACGGCTGTGCTGCGTCACATGACAAATGAAAGTTCCCCCTACCGGATGGTTTAACGGTGTGAGGGGACACATTTCACAAGTGTCAAGTTCAGTGTTTGCAAGGACCATAATTAAAAGAGCTAAGTTTACCTTTTTCAGCATTAGTGCTGTACAAGATGGCTCTTTCAGCTACAAACGCCTTGGGGGGGGTTAAAGGTTCCCTTTCAACTTGCTCCAGTGCAGGCTTCGGCCTACACTCTGCTCCTTCTGCTGACCCTGGGCTCTAACACCGCCAGTTGGTGCCCGGAAGTGCTAGCTGCACAGAGCAAAACACCCGCCAATGTGTCAGTGGGGTTCAGCACCGCCAGCTGTTCCCCTGCTGTGTAGCTGGCAACGTGTCCTGCAAAAGCCACGCAGACACAAAGCTGCCGCCAGTGCAGGCTTCGGCCTACACTCTGATCCCTCTGCTCCTGCTGACCCTGGGCTCTAACACCACCAGTTGGTGCCCGGTAGTGCTAGCTGCACAGAGAAAAACACCCGCCAATGTGTCAGTGGGGTTCAGCAATGCCAGCTGTTCCCCTGCTGTGTAGCCGGCATTGTGTCCTGCAAACGCCACGCAGACACAAGAACTGAAATTGAAGGGAACCTGTCCCCCCTCCCCCAGGCGTTTGTATGTTTTACAGCCACCTTGTACAGCAGTAATGCTGCATGTGTGCAAGGTGGCACATAAGCTTATTCTCCTTGCACACGTGGAACAGAACACGTCTACAATGTGTCCCCTGAGACCATTAAAACGTCCCTCAGGTGTGACTTTTCTTTGTAATGACACGCAGCGACCCCCTTGGTAGCGCTGCCCATCTTCTGACATCATTGTTTGGCTGCCTGCGCCTCTGCGGCCGCCCTGCCCGACACAACGCCCCTCGGTGTCTTATTTATTTTGACTGCGAGGGTGTGATTGACGGGCATGAGCAGTGCATATCTTCGCCAGGCTGTCACTCAGCTCCTTCCGCCTTCTTCAGACTGTGCGGCTTCATGGCCGTGGCATGCGATAAGGGATCAGCTGACGCTGCACAGTCTGAAGCAGGTGTAAGGACCCGAGCGAGATGCGAACATATGTACTGCGCCAGGCCATGAATCCCAGCCCCGCAGTGTGAAACACTGTAAAGGCACTGCGGGGCTGGGATTCATGGTCATCGCAAACCGCACCGGCCGACATTAAATGATGTCAGAAGACGGGCAGCGCTAACAGCGCAAGGCCAAGGGATAACACGACAGCGCAGACTCCTGTACAGCAAATAACGACGCTCAGGAGGCCGCGCCCAGCACCAAGGTGGGATTCTTGACATCTGTGCTGCGTCTCATTAAGAAGGAAACTCCCGCCTCCAAGACAGTTTTGACTGTTTAAGGGGCTAAATGTCATACGTGTTTCATTCAGCGTGTGCAAGGAACAGAATGTAAAAGAGCAACATTTGACTTGTGCAGCATTACTGCTGCCCAAGGTGTGGCTCTTCTAGTTTGTAACCCCTGAGGGGGGGTTAAAGGTTACCTTTAAAATTGGTTCAATTAGGCTTCGGCCTACACTCTGCTCCCCCTGCAGAGCCTGGGCTCTAACACCGCCAGTTGGTGCCCCGAAGTGCTGGCTGCACAGAGAAAAACACCCGCCAATGTGTCAGTGGGGTTCAGCACCGCCAGCTGTTCCCCTGCTGTGTAGCCGGCAACGTGTCCTGCAACAGCCACGCAGACACAATGCTGCCTCCAGTGCAGGCTTCGGCCTACACTCTTCTCCCTCTCTTCCTGCTGACCCTGGGCTCTAACACCGCCAGTTGGTGCCCGGTAGTGTTAGCTGCACAGAGAAAAACACCCGCCAATGTGTCAGTGGGGTTCAGCAACGCCAGCTGTTCCCCTGCTGTGTAGCCGGCATTGTGTCCTGCAAACGCCACGCAGACACAAGAACTGAAATTGAAGGGAACCTGTCCCCCCTCCCCCAGGCGTTTGTATGTTTTACAGCCACCTTGTACAGCAGTAATGCTGCATGTGTGCAAGGTGGCTCAAAAGCTTATTCTCCTTGCACACGTGGAACAGAACACGTCTACAATGTGTCCCTTGAGACCATTAAAACGTCCCTCAGGTGTGACTTTTCTTTGTAATGACACGCAGCGACCCCCTTGGTAGCGCTGCCCGTCTTCTGACATCATTGTTTGGCTGCCTGCGCCTCTGCGGCCGCCCTGCCCGACACAACGCCCCTCGGTGTCTTATTTATTTTGACTGCGAGGGTGTGATTGACGGGCATGAGCAGTGCATATCTTCGCCAGGCTGTCACTCAGCTCCTTCCGCCTTCTTCAGACTGTGCAGCTTCATGGCCGTGGCATGCGATAAGGGATCAGCTGACGCCACACAGTCTGAAGCAGGTGTAAGGACCCGAGCGAGATGCGAACATATGTACTGCGCCAGGCCATGAATCCCAGCCCCGCAGTGTGAAACACTGTAAAGGCACTGCGGGGCTGGGATTCATGGTCATCGCAAACCGCACCGGCCGACATTAAATGATGTCAGAAGACGGGCAGCGCATGGCCAAGGGATAACGCAACAGCGCAGACTCCTGTACAGCAAAATGCAATGCTCAGGAGGCCGCGCAAAGCACCAAGGTGGCATTTTTGCCAGCTGTGCTGCGTCTCATTACGAAGGGAACTCCCGCCTCCAAGACAGTTTGACTGTATAAGGGCCTAAATGTTATACGTGTTTCTTTTAGCGTGTGCAAGGAGCAAAATTAAAAGAGCAACCTTTGACTTGTGCAGCATTACTGCTGCACAAGGTGTGACTCTTGTAGTTTGTAACCCCTGAGGGGGGGGGGGTTAAAGGTTACCTTTAAAATTGGTTCAATTAGGCTTCGGCCTACACTCTGCTCCTCCCGCAGAGCCTGGGCTCTAACACCGCCAGTTGGTGCTCGGAAGTGCTGGCTGCACAGAGCAAAACACCCGCCACTCTGTCAGTGGGGTTCAGCACCGCCAGCTGTTCCCCTGCTGTGTAGCCGGCAACGTGTCCTGCAAACGCCACGCACACACAACAGACCTACAAATGCCTCCAGTGCAGGCTTCGGCCTACACTCTGCTCCCCCTGCTGACCCTTTGCTCCAACACCGCTAGTTGGGGCTCTAGGAAGACAAGCTTGAATAGGTCCCCATCCTGGTTCCAGCACCATCAGCTGGTTCTGGGCAGAGCCTTTGGCTTAGATGCCTCCTTCTGGGTATCCGAGTTCCACCAACGTCAGGTGGTCCTTGGTAGTGCTTTCAGGCACGGGTACCTCCTGCTTAGTAACCGGGTTCCAGTAACGTCAGCTGGTCCTCGGTAGTTCCATTGGCTTTTGGACCTTCGGCTACCCATCCGGGTTCCAGTACCGTCAGCTGGTTCTCGGCAGTGTCTTTTGCTCTTGTACCTTCTGCTCCCCATCCTGGTTCCAGTACCATCAGCTGGTTCCGGGCAGAGCCTTTGGCTTAGGTGCCTCCCTCTGGGTATCTGAGTTCCACCAACGTCAGGTGGTCCTTGGTAGTGCTTTCAGGCACGGGTACCTCCTGCTTAGTAACCGGGTTCCAGTAACGTCAGCTGGTCCTCGGTAGTTCCATTGGCTCTTGGACCTTCGGCTACCCATCCGGGTTCCAGTACCGTCAGCTGGTTCTCGGGAGTGTCTTTTGCTCTTGTACCTTCTGCTCCCCATCCTGGTTCCAGTACCGTCAGCTGGTTCCGGGCAGAGCCTTTGGCTTAGGTGCCTCCCTCTGGGTATCCGAGTTCCACCAACGTCAGGTGGTCCTTGGTAGTGCTTTCAGGCACGGGTACCTCCTGCTTAGTAACCGGGTTCCAGTAACGTCAGCTGGTCCTCGGTAGTTCCATTGGCTCTTGGACCTTCGGGTAGCCATCCGAGTTCCAGTTCCATCAGCTGTTTCTCGGCATTTTCTCAGCCTTCTTGTACCTTCTGCTACATTTCCAAGTTCAAGACCCTAAAGACGATGACCCGGAAGACCACCCCTAAGATGACGACGACACCAGAGATGACAACCACCGAGATGACGACGACCCTGGAGACGATGACCCTGAAGACCACCCCGATGACGACGACCCCGGAGACGACGACCCTGGAGACGACGACGACCTGGAAGACCAAGAAGCAGAAGAACAAGAGGCTGCAGAACAAAGAGCAGAAGAACATTAAGCATAACTCTAAATATCAGAGCAAAATATATTATCTAAATTATAAGCAGAAGAAGACTAAACAGTGTATGGGGGTGAGTCCGTTCCTCCTCGTGGTGCCCCTGGATAAAGCCTGATGCTGCAGGCCAAACTGAACGCGGACAAATGTAACTCTTTTGTGACAGGCAGAACGGAAGGTGTAATCTTCAAACTTTTATAGATAACAACTACGGGAATGCCTGTCACAAATAAGAATATGATGAAGAAGTTGAATATGAAGAAGAATAATAGTTAAATAAAAAGAATATGAACAATGTAAAAAAAAAAAAAATTATAGGTAGAAGATGAAGAAGATGAATAATGTGAAGAAGAAGTTGATGTCAAAGATGCTGATGATGATGAAGAAGAAAGTGTGGGAGAAGTAAAAAAGAGGGTGAAGGGCGTGGAAGTAGTGAAACATCAATATCTGACAAAATAAAAAAAATCTTAACAGTCAATATCTTTGTAACTCCGAACGTCTTTAAAAAAAATTAAAATTCCTGCTATTCTATTTGATTGGGCTAAACCTCTATGCCTTTAATGTCTCCGCCACCTCCCCCAATACATCCTACATTATTCTTAGTTGTTTTCCTTCATGTAGAATGAACCAAAAAGGAAAGATAGGGTTTATTTTAATTCCGATATTTTCGTCCCATTGACTTGCATTGGGATCGGGTATCGGAATCGGCGAGATCCGATACTTTGCCGGTATCGGCTGATACTTTCCGATACCGATACTTTCCGATATCGGAAGGTATCTCTCAACACTATACATTACAGCTCCCACAGAGTTTGGAGGAGATGTATCATGTCATACCAGTTTGTAACTAGGTTTAGATTGAGAAGACTAGATAGAAAAGGCCTATTTAGAAGAGCAGATTTCTAATGGCGCTCTATATTGGCAAATTAACTTGGGTGGATAAAACTGTATGGGAACTGTATTAACAATTGTTGGTTTGATTGTTCAATCCCCGACAGCACCATGTTGTGCTCACTATATCCCCCATTTACATTGGGTGATGTAATGCCAATAACAATAATTATTTGGTTGGAATAAAAGATGTGATCACTGGTTGAATAAGCATTTTGCTTGTTTGTTGCATGATTGACTCCATGTTTGCAAGGGACAATAATCAAAATTAGCATTCATATAAGATGTCACTTTTGTAAAAGGGCCTAAAGCTGACTTCAGCATTTAAAAAGCTAACAGAAGCTATATATCTTTACAGTTGATTTATTCTATATAATGAATATGATTTCATTTTAGTGTAAGATATTACTGGAGTACTGTGTCCAGTTTTGGGCACCGGTGCTCAGGAAGGATATAATGGAACTAGAGAGAGTACAAAGGAGGGCAACTAAATTAATAAAGGGGATGGGAGAACTACAATACCCAGATAGATTAGCGAAATTAGGATTATTTAGTCTAGAAAAAAGACGACTGAGGGGCGATCTAATAACCATGTATAAGTATATAAGGGGACAATACAAATATCTCGCTGAGGATCTGTTTATACCAAGGAAGGGGACGGGCACAAGGGGGCATTCTTTGCGTCTGGAGGAGAGAAGGTTTTTCCACCAACATAGAAGAGGATTCTTTACTGTTAGGGCAGTGAGAATCTGGAATTGCTTGCCTGAGGAGGTGGTGATGGCGAACTCAGTCGAGGGGTTCAAGAGAGGCCTGGATGTCTTCCTGGAGCAGAACAATATTGTATCATACAATTATTAGGTTCTGTAGAAGGACGTAGATCTGGGGATTTATTATGATGGAATATAGGCTGAACTGGATGGACAAATGTCTTTTTTCGGCCTTACTAACTATGTTACTATGTTACTATGTTACTTTAAAATCATAATTTTCTAACGTAAAACAAACTTTTGATAATTATGAGATGGAATGAAAGGGCTCTCTTCATTCGAAAGTTTCTACATGTTTGGCCCCATTTACACATTCGTTTTGTAATGTACCATACTTGTATTGTATTTTTCACTGATAGATAGTGTTGAGCATTCCGTTACCGCAAGTATCGGGTATCGGCCGATACTTGCGGTATCGGAATTCCGATACCGAGATCCGATACTTTTGTGGTATCGGGAATCGGTATCGGGATTAATATTAATGTGTAAAAGAAAGAATTAAAATAAAAAATAGGGATATACTCACCTCTCCGGCGGCCCCTGGACTTTACCGCCGTAACCGGGAGCCGTTGTACCTAAGAATGCGCGCTTGAAGGGCCTTAGATGACGTCACGGCGCTCTGATTGGTCCGTAGCGGTCGCGTGACCGCTACGCGACCAATCACAAAGCCGTGACGTCACCTAAGGTCTTTCAAGCGCTTGAAAGACCTTAGGTGACGTCACGGCTTTGTGATTGGTCGCGTAGCGGTCACGCGACCGCTACGTGACCAATCAGAAGCTGCGGACGTCTTCTAAGGTATTTCAAGCGCTTGAAAGACCTTAGGTGATGTCACGGCTTTGTGATTGGTCGCGTAGCGGTCACGCGACCGCTACGGACCAATCAGAGCGCCGTGACATCATCTAAGACCCTTCAAGCGCGCATTCTTAGGTACAACGGCTCCCGGTTACGGCGGTAAAGTCCAGGGCGCGTCAGAGGGTGAGTATATCCCTATTTTTTATTTTAATTCTTTCTTTTACACATTGATATGGATCCCAGGACCTGAAGGAGAGTTTCCTCTCCTTCAGACCCTGGGAACCATACAGGATACCGTCCTATACTTGGTGTCCCATTGACTTGTATTGGTATCGGGTATCGGTATCGGATTAGATCCGATACTTTGCCGGTATCGGCCGATACTTTCCGATACCGATACTTTCAAGTATCGGACGGTATCGCTCAACACTACTGATAGAATACGTACACATTATAATCTATAGGGCTGTTCACGTCAACTGCAAAAAAAGAAACATAGAAATAAATATGACAAAACAGCATGGTAATTATAGCAATCTAAGATTTAAGCAATAAATATACCTTAACATACCATGTTACCAATAATAGGACTATAAAGCCTATCACCAAATATCACATAGAACCACAACAAAAGATGATCAAAAGGCCATATTATGATTAAAAACCACAAAGTTTATTGAGAACTAAAATATACAAGCATATAACCATGGTGCACAATGAGGGGCAAAGACGTACCCACTGCACACTATCACCCATACAAATGCACAGCCACGGGACCTTTATGGCAGCAAGGTAAAAGATGTTGCTAAGGCATATCAGGGGGTAGATACAAATATAATTAAAACAATACCAATCTCCCAAATTGATACTACAACCCCAGATTTTTGCCCAGAATATTACATCCTATCCCCACACTCAATATCTAACTGGGCTAGTATACCCCATAATGCATGGCAAGTGCCCGGGAAATTACCTAGAAAGTTGCGGTGGATGTATCGCCAATGTCCGTGGTAGTGCGTGGTGGCTAGTATATTATGGGGTATACTAGCCCAGTTAGATATTGAGTGTGGGGATAGGATGTAATATTCTGGGCAAAAATCTGGGGTTGTAGTATCAATTTGGGAGATTGGTATTGTTTTAATTATATTTGTATCTACCCCCTGATATGCCTTAGCAACATCTTTTACCTTGCTGCCATAAAGGTCCCGTGGCTGTGCATTTGTATGGGTGATAGTGTGCAGTGGGTACGTCTTTGCCCCTCATTGTGCACCATGGTTATATGCTTGTATATTTTAGTTCTCAATAAACTTTGTGGTTTTTAATCATAATATGGCCTTTTGATCATCTTTTGTTGTGGTTCTAAAAAAAGAAACATGTCTGTGGGTCAAATTTGACAATTCAATATGTTTATCATAAAATTGTTAGCACATGGATGCCACCCAAGTGAGATCTGAGCAGAGGCATAGCTAGGGTTTTGGTTCAGGGGAGGCAAAACTTCACAGTGGGCCCCTAACCAGGTAACCTTGATTACAACTGGGTGACGCACCCTAATAGTGGAGGAGAACCTCAGCAGATGACCGCGCTGTTGCTGAAAATAGTCTCTATATAAAGACCAATATTGATGTTACCGCCATATGGTCAGTGGTAGATACCAATCCTACAGGACATATAACAGATCACTGCACAGTTACAGATGGTGACTTACCGCTGACGTTCTTTCTGATGGAATCATTCATTTTTCACGTCTTTTCCATCTGACCCAGACCGACATGACAACTTCTTCCACCCAGGACTCGGCTGCAGAGAATGCAACAAAGATACATTTCACGTCTCATATTTTCAGCAGTGTCCCCAGTGGAACTATTCCCAACCTGCATAAACTCCTTATCCTGCCGGTACCCCAATGCTGGGCTGATGCTGCCGTATGTGTCCCTATTACTGCACCTGCTGTGCGGTACTAATGTACTCAATTCAAAAGCAACTCTCTATAATATAGTAATGCCAGGTGCAAGTGCCCTAGAAAACAGTGCCCACTTTTTGTCCCCTAAAAAGTAATATTGCCATGTGTGCCCCTTTGATAGTCACACTAATCTGTGTTCCCCTATAACAATAAGTGCCCACTTTACATTTAACAATGTCCCATGTCTCCCCTATTTAAAGCTGCCTTCTACACAATATGATGCTCTCTTATACAGTCTAGTGCCCCTTACTACATATATTTACTGACCCCCTTAGCATCCCCCAAACAGTTTAATAGCTCTAACACTAATCTGCACACTGTATGATGGCCCCAGATAGCCTCCATATAGTATAACACACCAGACAATCCTCAATATAGTATAATGCACTCCCCATAGGCCTCCATATAGTATAATGCACTCCCTATAGGCAGACTCTATAGTATAATGCACTCCCCATAGGCAGACTCTATAGAATAATGCACTCCCCATAGGCAGACTCTATAGTATAGTTCACTTCCAATAGGCAGACTCTATAGTATAATGCAGCCCCTAATATAATGCACCCTCGTAGGCAGCCTCTATAGTGTAATACAGCCTCTAATATAATGCACCCCGATAGGAAGCCTCTATAGTATAATGTAGTCCCTAATATAATGCACCCCCATAGGCAGCCTCTATAGTGTAATGAACCCCATAGGAAATCTGTATAGCATAATGCAACCCCATAGGCAGCCTGTAAAGTAGAATGCATCCCCATAGGCAGCCTCTATAGTGTAATGCACCCCATAGGAAATCTGTATAGCATTATGCAACCCCATAGGCAGCCTGTATAGTAGAATGCATCCCCATAGGCAGACTGTATAGTATATTGCACCCCCATAGGTAGCCTGTATAGTATACTAAATTCCCTAGGTAGCCTGTATAGTATATTGCAACTCCGTAGGTAGCCTGTACAGTTTAATGCACCCCCATATGCAACCTGTATCATATAATGCACCCCAATATGCAGCATGTATAGTATAACGCACCCCCATAGGCAGCCTGTATAGTATATTTCACCCCATGTGCAGCCTGTATACATAGTGTAATGCACCCCCATAGGCAGCCTGTATAGTATAATGCACCCAATATGCAGCCTGTATACATAATATAATGCACCCCCATAGGTAGCCTGTATAGCATATTGCACCCCCATAGGTAGCCTTTACAGTATAATGCACCCCCATATGCAACCTGTATAGAATATTGCACCCCTATATGCAGACTGTGTAATATAACGCACCCCCATAGGCAGCCTGTATAGTATAATGCACCCCATATGCTCCCTGTAAAGTATAATACACCCCATATGCAACCTGTATAGATTAATGCACCCCCATATGCAGCCTGTATATTATAATGCACCCCCATAGGCAGCCTGTATAGCATATTGCACCCCATGTGCAGATTGTATACATCAGAGGTGTCAAACTGCATTCCTCGAGGGCTGCCAACAGGTCATGTTTTCAGGATTTCCTTAGCACTCCACAAGGTGCTGGAATCATTCTGTGCAGGTGATTAAATTATCACCTGTGCAATACAAGGAAATCCTGAAAACATGACCTGTTGGCGGCCCTCGAGGAATGCAGTTTGACACCTCTGGTATACATAGTATAATGCACCCCCATAGGCAGCCTGTATTGTATAATGCACCCCATATGCAGCCTGTATACATAGTATAATGCACCCCCATAGGTAGCGTGTATAGTATAATGCACACCCGTATGCAGCCTGTACAGTAAATTGCACTCCATATGCAGCCTGTACGCAATGTATAATGCACCCCCATAGGCAGCCTGTATAGTATAATGCACCCTATAGGCAGCCTGTACAGTATATTCCTGCCCCGTATGCAGACTGTATAGCATAATGCATCCCCATAGGCAGCCTGTTTAGGATAATGCACCCCATATGCAGCCTGTATAGTAAATTGCACCCGATATGCAGCCTGTATACATACTGTAGTATAATGCACCCCTATAGGCAGCCTGTATAGTATATTGCACCCCCATAGGCAGACTGTATGGATTAATGCATCCCCATAGGTAGCTGTTGTGATTCGGTTCGTGGGCTCCCCCGGTGGTCTCTTGTGGTACTGGTGTCCTGCAAGCTTTGCCTTCTCAGTTCACCTGTTCCTATCAGGATGTGGGAGTATCCTATTTAACCTTGCTCCTCAGTCATTCTAATGCTGGCCATCAATGTATCCAGAGTGATTCTGTTGCATGTTCCTGCTCCCAGTTTTCTACTCAGCTAAGTTGGACACTTTAGTCCTTAAGTCTATTTTTGTATGTTTTGTCCAGTTTGCACTTATGTGAATCTCTGCAGCTGGAAGCTCTTGTTGGGCTGAAATTACCACTCCGGTGTCATGAGTTGTCACATGAGTTAAGGTAATTTCAGGATGGTGTTTTGAAGGGTTTTGCAGCTGACCGCGAAGTCCTCTGTTGTATCTTTCTGCTATTTAGTTAGCGGGCCTCTCTGTGCTAAATCTGCTTTCATACTACGTGTGTCTTTTCATCTGCTCTCACCGTTATTATATGTGGGGGGCTGCTATCTCCTGTGGGGACATTCTCTGGAGGCAAGCCAGGACTGTGTCTTCTTCTACCAGGGGTAGTTAGTTCTCCGGCTGGCGCGCGGCATCTAGAGACAACGCAGGAATGCCCCCTGGCTACTTCTAGTGTGGTGTGTAGGTTTAGCATCGCGGTCAGCTCTAGTTTCCATCTCCCGAGAGCTTGTCCGTTTATTCTATGCTTCTGATGTTTCCTTGCCATTGGAAACCATAACAGGTAGCCTGTATAGTATATTGCACCCCATGTGCAGCCTGCATGCATATTATAATGCACCTCCATAGGTAGCCTGTATAGTATAATGCTCCCCCATATGCAGCCTGTACAGTGTATTGCACACCATATGCAGCCTGTATACATAGTATAATGCACCGCATAGGTAGCCTGTAAAGTATAATGCACCCCCATTAGGCAGCCTGTATAGTATATTGCACCCCATGTGCAGCCTGTATACATATTATAATGCACCCCCATAAGTAGCCTGTATAGCATAATTCAAGCCCATTTGCAGACTGGGTACCTGTGTTATGGAAAACTTCCTGTCTGGTGCCGGTACCCAAGACTTCTTCTCCTGCAACCCTAAATGACTATCATCCTGTAGCCTTAAAGGGCCACTGTCACCCCCCCCAGCCGTTATAAACTAAAAGAGCCACCTTGTGCAGCAGTAATGCTGCAGTCTAACAAGGTGGCTCTTTTAGTTTTTGATTCATTTATTACCTCAATAAAGCGTTTTAAAAATTGGCCACAAATACCAGATATTGTACCTGGAGGCGGTCCGAATCGTCCTCTATCAATCTCCCAACTGCCCTCACTCTTCTCTTGAGGGGCGATGGTCACCGCCCCCTTCGCGCTGTTGCTTCTTAAATCCGGCGCCTGCGCTGTGCGTGCCTGCCTGGGGCCCGCACTGTGTTATTCATTATGCACAGTGCGGGGCTGGGGTTCCTGGGCATGCGCACTGCGCTTGTCAGACGCTCCCCCGGTCCCCCGCCTTCCAGCATTGCCGGAATATACAGGTTTCATTGCCGACGTTTTGAACAGCCACAAAGAACAACGCTGGAAGGCGGGGGACCGGGGGAGCGTCTGACAAGCGCAGTGCGCATGCCCAGGGACCCCAGCCCCGCACTGTGCATAATGAATAACACAGTGCGGGGCGGGGATTCAGGAACAGGGTGGCCGCACTGCCCGCACAGGCGCAGTCAGGCACCCTGCGTCTGAGCTGTGACTGACAATGAACACTGCGCAGGCCCCAGGCAGGCACGCACAGCGCAGGCGCCGGATTTAAGAAGCAACAGCGCGAAGGGGGCGGCGACCATCGCCCCTGAAGAGAAGAGTGACGGCAGTTGGGAGATTGATAGAGGACGATTCGGACCGCCTCCAGGTACAATATCTGGTATTTGTGGCCAATTTTTAAAACGCTTTATTGAGGTAATAAATGAATCAAAAACTAAAAGAGCCACCTTGTTAGAATGCAGCATTACTGCTGCACAAGGTGGCTCTTTTAGTTTATAACGGCTGGGGGGGGGGTGACAGTGGCCCTTTAACATCTCACGCTATGAAGGCCTTGGAAAGATTAGTGCTTGCTCACTTAAGACCAAGGGTCAATGCTTTTATCGATCCCCTTCAGTTTGCTTACCGACATAGATTGGGGGTGGATGATGCTATTCTTTCACTGTTACATAGTGTACATTCATTTCTGGAGATTGACGGAACCATGGTGCGAGCGATGTTCTTCGATTTCTCGAGTGCATTTAACTCCCTGCAGCCACTTTTACTACACAAAAAGATGACTGATATGAAGGTTGAGGAGGGGATGAGAAATTGGATAACTGACTACCTATCAGATCGGCCACAGTTTGTACAGATGGGAGCAGTTGTGTCAAGCAGATTATTGAGCAGTGTAGGTGCCCCCCAGGGAACGGTGCTTGCGCCCTTTCTTTTCACACTGTATACTTCAGACTTTCAGTATAAATCTGATCTTTGCCACCTTCAAAAATTTTCGGATGACTCCGTGGTTGTGGGATGCATTAGGGGAGATCAGGGGGATGAGGAATACAGAAGGGTGGTGTCGAATTTTGTGGATTGGTGCAATGTTAACTATCTACAACTAAATGTTAAGAAAACTAAGGAGTTGGTGGCCAACTATAGCAGGAGATAAAGATGGAATGCTTACCGATCACTATTGCTGGGCAGGAGGTAGAGCAGGTGGAGAGTTACAAATATTTGGGGGTCCATTTGGATAGCAAACTGGACTGGAGATGCCACTCAGAGATTGTCTACAAGAAGGGGATGAGCAGATTGTATTTCCTAAGGAAACTGAGGTCTTTTAATGTGTGCAGCAAAATGTTAGAAATGTTCTACCAGTCTGTAGTGGCAAGTGCCATCTTTTTTGCAATCATATGCTGGGGTAGTAGTGTGCGGGCCTCTGATGCCAATAAGCTGAATAAGATTATCAAGAAGGTAAGTTCTGCTGTGGGCTGCAATCTGGACTCTTTTGAGGAGGTAGTGGAGAGAAGAACTCTGAAAAAGTGTATAGCAATTATGAACAATAATGCACATCCATTATATGAGCTATTCATGAGACAGAAGAGCACCTTCAGTAACCGGCTAATACTTCTGAGGTGTAAGAAGGAAAAATATAGGAAATCGTTTGTGCCAACTGCTATGGGAATGTACAACAATAACATTAGGGTTAAATCATCAAGGTGAATGTCTACTTTATTTCTCTACATTTCAGTTCACTCGTTGTGTATGTCCTATTCTAATGTATAATGTTCTTCTGTCAACTCCACTGTCATGTCAATCAAGTAATTCATTTATGATTTTTATGATTTAAGTTGTGCTGCTGTGATACCATAATTTCCCACGGGATCAATAAAGTGTATCGTATCGTATCGTATAGTATATTGAACCCCACAGGTACCCTGTATAGTATATTGCACCCCTATAGGTAGCCTGTATAGTATAATGCACCCCCATATGCAAACTGTATAGTATAATACACCCCATATGCAGCCTGTATAGTATAACGCACCCCGATAGGTAGCCTGTATGGTATAATGCACCCCCATATGCAACCTGTATAGTATAATGCACCCCCATATGCAACCTGTATAGTATAATGCACCCCCATATGCAGCCTGTATAGTATAATGCACCCCCATATGCAGCCTGTATAGTATAATGCACCCCCATAGGCAGCCTGTATAACATATTGCACCCCATGTGCAGATTGTATACATAGTATAATGCACCCTCTTAGGCAGCCTGTATTGTATAATGCACCCCATATGCAGCCTGTATACATAGTATAATGCACCCCCATAGGTAGCGTGTATAGTATAATGCACACCCGTATGCAGCCTGTACAGTAAATTGCACTCCATATGCAGCCTGTACGCAATGTATAATGCACCCCCATAGGCAGCCTGTATAGTATAATGCACCCCCATAGGCAGCCTGTATAGCATATTGCACCCCATGTGCAGATTGTATACATAGTATAATGCACCCCCATATACAACCTGTATAGTATAATGCACCCCCATATGCAGCCTGTATAGTATAATGCACCCCATAGGCAGCCTGTATAGCATATTGCACCCCATGTGCAGATTGTATACATAGTTTTATGCACCCCGCTAGGCAGCCTGTATTGTATAATGCACCCCATATGCAGCCTGTATACATAGTATAATGCACCCCCATAGGTAGCATGTATAGTATAATGCACACCCGTATGCAGCCTACACAGTAAATTGCACTCCATATGCAGCCTGTATGCAATGTATAATGCACCCCCATAGGCAGCCTGTATAGTATAATGCACCCCATAGGCAGCCTGTAAAGTATATTCCTGCCCCGTATGCAGACTGTATAGCATAATGCATCCCCATAGGCAGCCTGTTTAGGATAATGCACCCCCATATGCAGCCTGTATAGTAAATTGCACCCCATATGCAGCCTGTATACATACTGTAGTATAATGCACCCTCATAGGCAGCCTGTATAGTATATTGCACCCCCATAGGCAGCCTTTATAGTATAATGCATCCCCATAGGCAGCTTGTATAGTATATTGCACCCCATGTGAAGCCTGCATACATATTATAATGCACCTCCATAGGTAGCCTGTATAGTATAATGCTCCCCCATATGCAGCCTGTACAGTGTATTGCACACCATGTGCAGCCTGTATACATAGTATAATGCACCCCCATAAGTAGACTGTAAAGTATAATGGACCACCATAGGCATCCTGTATAGTATAATGCACCCCCATTAGGTAGCCTGTATAGCATATTGCACCCCCATATGAAGCCTGTATAGTACATTGCACCCCCATAGACAACCTGTATAGTATATTGCACCCCCATATGCAGCTTGTATAGCATAATGCACCCCCATAGGCAGCATGTATAGTAAAATGCACCCCCATATGCCGCCTTTATAGTATAATGCACCCCATTAGGCAGCCTGTATATTATATTGCACCCCATATGCAGCCTGTATACATAGTATAATGCACTCCCATAGGCAGCATGTATAGTATAATGTACCCCCATAGGCAGCCTGTATAGTATAATGCACCCCCATATGCAGCCTGTATAGTATATTGCACGCCATATGCAGCCTGT
This sequence comes from Ranitomeya variabilis, assembly GCF_051348905.1. Taxonomy (NCBI): domain Eukaryota; kingdom Metazoa; phylum Chordata; class Amphibia; order Anura; family Dendrobatidae; genus Ranitomeya; species Ranitomeya variabilis. The sequence continues at coordinate 170,127,632 of NC_135235.1, read as the reverse complement.
ATAGTATACTGCGCCCGCATTAGGCAGCCTGTGTAGTATATTGCACCCCATATGCAGCCTGTATACATAGTATAATGCACCCCATAGGTAGCCTGTATAGTATAAGGCGTCACCATTAGGCAGCCTGTATAGTATATTGCATCCCATGTGCAGCCTGTATGCATAGTAAAGTGCAGTCCCATAGGTAGCCTGTATAGTATAGTGCACCCCCAAATGCAGACTGTATAGTATATTGCACCACATATGCAGCTTGTATACATAGTTACATAGTTACATAGTTATTAAGGTTGAAGGAAGACTGTAAGTCCATCTAGTTCAACCCATAGCCTAACCTAACATGCCCTAACATGTTGATCCAGGGGAAGGCAAAAAAACCCCATGTGGCAAAGAGTAACTCCACCATGGGGAAAAAAATTCCTTCCCGACTCCACATACGGCAATCAGACTAGTTCCCTGGATCAACGCCTTATCAAGGAATCTAGTGTATATACCCTGTAACATTATACTTTTCCAGAAAGGTATCCAGTCCCCTCTTAAATTTAATTAATGAATCACTCATTACAACATCATATGGCAGAGAGTTCCATAGTCTCACTGCTCTTACAGTAAAGAATCCGCGTCTGTTATTATGCTTAAACTTTCTTTCCTCCAGACGTAGAGGATGCCCCCTTGTCCCTGTCTCAGGTCTATGATTAAAAAGATCACCAGAAAGGTCTTTGTACTGTCCCCTCATATATTTATACATTAAAATAAGATCACCCCTTAGTCTTCGTTTTTCCAAACTAAATAGCCCCAAGTGTAATAACCTATCTTGGTATTGCAGACCCCCCAGTCCTCTAATAACCTTGGTCGCTCCCATGGGCTGCATCTATAGTGTAATGCACCCACATAGGCAGCCCGTATTGTATAATGCACCCCCATTAGGCAGCCTGTATAGTATATTGCACCCCCATATGCAACCTGTATAGTATATTGCACCCCTCTAGGCAGACTGTATAGTATATTGCACCCCAATATGCAGCTTGTATAGTATAATGCACCCCCATATGCAGCTTGTATAGTATATTACACCCCCATTAGGCAGCCTGTATATTATATTGCACCCCATATGGAGCCTGTATACATAGTATAATGCACCCCATGTGCAGCCTGTGTACATAGTATATTGCAGCCCTATAGGCAGTCTGCATACATAGTATAATGCACGCCCATAGGTAGCCTGTTTAGTATAATGCACCCCAAATGCAGCCTGTATAGTATATTGCACCGCATATGCAGCCTGTATACATAGTATAATGCACCCCCATAGGCAGCCTGTATAGTGTAATGCACCACCATTAAGCAGCCTGTATAGTATATTGCACCCCATATGCAGCCTGTATAGTATATTGCACCCCCATAGGCAGCCTGTATAGTATAATGCACCCCCATATGCAGCTTGTATAGTATAATGCACCCCAATGTGCAGCCTGTATAGTATATTGCACCCCATGTGCAGCCTGTATACATAGTTTAATGCACCCCCATAGGCAGCATGTATAGGATAATGCACCCCATATGCAGCTTGCATAGTATATTGCACCCCCATATGCAGCCTGTATAGAATAATGCACCCCCATATGCAGCCGGTATAACATAATGCACCCCCATTAGGCAGCCTGTATAGTATATTTCACCTCATATGCAGCCTGTATACATAGTATAATGCACCCCCATAGGCAGCCTGTATAGTATAATGCACCCCCATAGGCAGCATTAATAGTATAATGCACCCCCATAGGCAGCATGAATAGTATAATGCACCCCCATATGCAGCCTTTATACATAGTATAATGCACCCCCATATGCAGCCTGTATAGTATATTTCACCCCCATTAGGCAGCCTGTCTAGTATATTACACCCCATATGCAGCCTGTATACATAGTATAATGCACCCCCATAGGTAGCCTGTATAGTATAATGCACTCCCATAGGCAGCCTGTATAGTATATTGCACCACCATATGCAGCCTATTACACCCCCATAGGCAGACTCTATAACATGATGCACCCCAAAAAAATAAATTGTATACTCACCTTTCTTCCTCCGCTGCTCCGAGCTTCCACTCATCTCCTTACAGCGAGCACTGGGTACTGAAGTCATCGCGCTCGCTGTCAGTGTCTGAGTCAGTGATGTCAGATGCTGACAAGGGGATGATGGGAGAAGGAGCATAACGCTCCCTCTATCATCAATGCGATCAGCTGCTTTGGCTGGCATCGGGCCCCCGCCCGTTCAGGGGCCCATAGCAGCCGGGCAGCAGTGCAGGGAGATTGATTCTCCCTGTTCTGCCGGAGAATGTAACTGTATCAGCGTGTGCAGAGCTCCGATCCAGTTACAGTTGCGTAGCTCCAGGTGGGCCCCCTCTGAGCACCGGGCCACCACACCCTCTGCCCCCCCAGAAGCTAAGCTGCTGCATCTGAGTGCTGTCCATTTTTTACTGATTAAATAGTAGAAGGTTGAACTTTTTTGTCTTAATTGTGAGAAAAACTGATGACATATTGATTGTAAAAATAGACACATGGACCAAAACTAGATGAACAGCACACTGATGAGAAGTGGTTAGCATTTTCTCGTATTATTATTATTATTATTATTTATTGTTATAGCGCCATTTATTCCATGGCGCTTTACATGTGAGGAGGGGTATACATAATAAAAACAAGTACAATAATCTTAAACAATACAAGTCATAACTGGTACGCAAAAAAGGTCTTGTGAGAGAGTCTCTTAAAATAAGTAAATAACATGTGCTTCCATCCATGCCAGGATCCCCAGCGATTGGCTGTAATTTGAAGGGAAACATGGCAGAAAGGTTGATTTTATGTCTAGCACACTGCATGGAATATGAAGCATTATAGGACAGTATAAGAGATGCCCTTTATAACCGCTATCTATTCTGGTCAACAAATAAGGATCTCAATCGGGGATCATTCACTGAAAAGTAAAAAAACTGTCATACAAGCTATGTACCACATTTAATCGGTGTTTTACACACTGTTCTTGACACCCCGGACAGGTGGATGTGGATTACTAGTAAGAGTGCTTGAGTTGTCATGGGAATGGATGTTATCTAGAACATGGCACTATGCGCCCAAATTTGATCCAAATTTATAATTTCTATACTGTTTAGTATAATTTACACTGTGTAAAAATAAGACAGGATTAGTAAATTTGCTCTAATACGTACATATAATACAAGAAAACGGAGAAACAAAATCCCAAAACTCATGTTAAAAATAGTATAAATTTTATTCAACCAATACAACTCAAATAACAGTACAAAACAGGCACATAGCCAGAAATAAGGTGTGGAGGAGACTAATGGTATGCATGAGGAATAGGAGGGAACAATCAGAAATTAGCACCCTGGGTTGCTTGGACAGACATATGCTGATCGTATTGTGGGTGTGTGCCACAATCACACAGTCCCAAATGACTCCATACAAAGTCCATTATACCATCAAGACTATTGTACTTAGAAATCCAGTATCTCAATACCGTATGTAAAGGCACAATTGCTAACACCAGTAAATCAGCTTACCCATAATGGTGGATGATTCCCTCCGGTTCCACAGGCGGCCCCCTGACGCACGTTTCGCGGTCTGCTTTCTCAAAAGGGGTATGTCTATTGGTCACTCATATGGGTTTAAATGGGGAAGAAACCGGAAGTATATTTGGCATGTCGGCGCGTGCGCACTTGAGATCAGGCTCCTGTCTCCATAGCAGCCGTCATTGCTGTGTGCGCATAGGGCGGAAGTCCGCCTATTGACGTCATGTTTGTGTGCGCACACAGCTGTGTCAGATAGCCCCACGGGAGAGAGGAGGTACGGATCCGAAGCGCGCACGCGCACAGCCGGTGGCCATCTTGCCGAAGACCATACAAACCGCCATATTACTGAAGAGACTTTTACAGAGGCGATATAAAGTAACAACGCTGTTATAAGGTAAAGTAATGAATTGTACACAACAGCAGATTACTATATCACTCTATTAGACCACAAATAGTGCACCAGTAATAAAAGAATCCCCCAGCTCATATACATAATCAGCGATCCTAATCACATGACCGCAACAATAGTACTATCGACAGAATACATACCAAAACAACATGGTGTTGCACTATAATATCTGATAGCCAAAGGGCAATACAGATTGTGCAAATAAGACATATATCTAAAAAATGCATCGTGCATAATTTATAAAACATTTTACCCATGGTGCTTATTCATATACTACAATATCTGAAAATCTAAAGTGTACAAATGCAATATATATGTAAAAAAGTGCAAAAGTGCATAATATATAACACATTTTCTCTCTGATGGCAAAAATACACATAACACAAATGATAGTACAATCAAAAAGAGGTCCATTTCATCCATAGGAGACATTATAGGATGTAAATCTCTGTAGTCCGACGGTTGAAGACAAGATTAAAGGCCCGGTATCATAACCCCATATAGTCAGGATAGCTAAAAAGGAAGAACAATAAACATTAAAAACAAATTAAAACCAAAGAGGGAGGAGAAATATATAGGGGAGAAGGAGAAGTCATCAAGTCAAAAAATGAGGACAAAATGTCCCCGCCAATGTCGCAAAGAAATGGAGGACCAAGGAAGTGGTGGAACATAGTGGGAAGCCCCCCACCTACCAACCATCACAAAAAAGGAACAAAGCTAAGTTGTTCATTTAATCCTTTAGGGGATACAGTATCAAGGGTGACAATCCACCTGCACTCGCGTTGTGCAAGTACATATTCTGGGCCAACTTCATCAAAGCTTTTATGCCAGTGTTCTGGTGTGAAAAGTTTTAAAATGTCACATAATTTTGGCATATCTGGTCACTGCACAAAATTTGTGAAACTTTTGTACATGGGCAGCATTGTTGTGGTCAGTGGAGGAGGATTGCAAGGAGGGACCGCAGACAGGCTTACTAGGCCTAAAATAAATAAAAATGGGCTCTATGCAGTTGTAAATAGGTTACATGGGTACACAGGCAGCATTGTTGTGGTCAGTGGAGGAGGATTGCAAGGAGGGACCGCAGACAGGCTTACTAGGCCTAAAATAAATAAAAATAGGCTCAAGGCACTTAGAGTTATCTTGCAGGGGTACACTGGCAGCATTGGTGTGGTCAGCGGAGGACAATTGCAAGGAGTGTCTGACACAGTTAGTACTCGCAAAAAATAAATAGATGTTAATGTCTCGCAAAACAACAACAAAAAAAAAAGTGTGGCATACTTAGGTACAGGGGTGGGCTCATCTGCTGAGTTTCTGACATAGTAATTTGGCAGTAAGTATTTACTGGTGTCAATATAGGACACTGACCCAGACTACTTTAACTAGCATCATAGATGTCAACAAATTGGTATTGTCAGTGCCAGGCATTGAATGATGTCAGCGCATAGACTAAACATTGTTGGAGCTGTGAGAGATAATTTTGCACGTGGTAGAGCACAGTTTGAGCTGGGGGGGGTGAACTCTCTTGTGGCCGGCGGTACCGTCCCAGGGCCCCTCATGTTACAACGGTGTGTCTGACGTTGGGTGCTCGCCACCACCGCCAGAGACACTTTATTGTACTATGAGGGACCCAGTGGCAGTGCCGTCGACCAAAAGCGGGCACACCCACCTCTTCAGACAAACGGCACTCTAGCGGGTGCTTGCGCCAAGTGGCGAGACCACGGCCCCGTGGGGGGAGTTTTCCCATTGAGGGAGGTGTAAACATGTCGTATGCTGGACAAACAGCTGCTGCAAATTAAGAGATTGGAACACTCAGTAAGACCAGTCCACAAGCAAGACCTTTTTATAGGAAAGCTAGGTGTCAGCCGGGAAAGGTGGGGCAAAATAATTTGAAATCCAGTAGTGGTTCATTTTAATGAAGGTTAGATCATCCACATTTTGGGTAGCCAGACGAGTCCTTTTTTCGGTTAATATTGAACCAGCAGCACTGAATACTCTTTCTGATAGCACACTAGTTGCTGGGCAAGCAAGCTCCTGCAATGCATATTCTGCCAATTCAGGCCAGGTGACTAATTTGGATGCCCAGTAATCAAATGGGAATGACGGTTGAGGGAGAACATCGATAAGGGATGAAAAATAGTTAGTAACCATACTGGACAAATGTTGTCTCCTGTCACTTTGAATAGATGCTGCAGTACCTGTCCTGTCTGCGGTCATTGCGAAATCACTCCACAACCTGGTCAGAAAACCCCTCTGTCCAACGCCACTTCTGATTTGTGCACCTCTAACACCTCTGCCCTGTAGCCCCCTGCAGCTTGTGTGAGAACCATCACCGGCGCTGTGTGCTGGGAATGCCTGAATCAAACGGTCTACAAGAGTAGCTTGTTTGGTTGCTAATATTTGTTCGAGGTTCTCATGTGGCATAATATTTTGCAATTTGCCTTTATAGCGAGGGTCAAGGATGCAGGCCAACCAGTAATCGTCATCGCTCATCATTTTAATAATGCGTGGGTCCCTTTTGAGGATACGTAAGGCATAATCCGCCATGTGGGCCAAAGTTCCAGTTGTCAAATCTGCGGTTGTGCTGGTTTGAGGGGCAGTTACAGGCAAATCTACGTCACTTGTCTCCCTTAAAAAAACAGAACCCGGCCTTGCAACGCCACTAATTTCTGTTGGCCCAGGAGAAGCTTCCTCATTAAAAAAGTACTCATCCCCATCATCCTCCTCGTCCTCCTCCTCCTCTTCGCCTGCTACCGCGTCCTCTACACGGCCCTGACCAGACAATGGCTGACGGTCATCAAGGCTTTCCTCGGCTGCAGACGCCTGCTCCTTTATGTGCGTCAAACTTTGCATCAGCAGACGCATTAGGGGGATGCTCATGCTTATTATGGCGTTGTCTGCACTAACCAGCCGTGTGCATTCCTCAAAAAACTGAAGGACTTGACACAGGTCTTGTAGCTTCGACCACTGCACACCTGACAACTCCATGTCTGCCATCCAACTGCCTACCCGTGTATCCTCCCACAAATACATAACAGCACGCCTCTGTTCGCACAGTCTCTGAAGCATGTGCAGTGTGGAGTTCCACCTTGTTGCAACGTCGATGATTAGGCGATGCTGGGGAAGGTTCAAAGACCGCTGATAGTTCTGCATACGGCTGGAGTGTACGGGCGAACGGCGGATATGCAAGCAAAGTCTGCGCACTTTGAGGAGCAGGTCGGGTAACCCCGGATAACTTTTCAGGAAGCACGGCACCACCAGGTTTAAGGTGTGAGCCAGGCAAGGAATGTGTTTCAGTTGGGAAAGGGCTATGGCAGCCATGAAATTCCTTCCGTTATCACTCACTACCTTGCCTGCCATAAGATGTACAGTGCCCAGCCATGACTGAGTTTCTTTCTGCAAGAACTCGGACAGAACTTCCGCGGTGTGTCTGTTGTCGCCCAAACACTTCATTGCCAATACAGCCTGCTGACGCTTGCCACTAGCTGTCCCATAATGGCACACCTGGTGTGCAACAGTGGCAGGTGCGGATGGAGTGGATGTGCGACTGCGGTCTGTGGACGAGCTCTCGCTTCTGCAGGAGGACGAGGAAGAGGAGGAGGAGGGGCGAACGCCTACAGCCAACTCTTTCCTTGACCGTGGGCTAGGCAGAACTGTCCCAATATTGCTGTCCCCTGTGGACCCTGCATCCACCACATTCACCCAGTGTGCCGTAATGGACACGTAACGTCCCTGGCCATGCCTACTAGTCTATGCATCTGTTGTCAGGTGCGCCTTTGTAGTCACAGACTGCCTGTGTGCATAGACGATGCGGTCTTTAACATGCTGTTGGAGGGCTGGGATGGCTTTTCTAGAAAAGAAGTGTCGACTGGGTAGCTCGTAGCGTGGTACAGCGTTGTCCATCAGCGCTTTGAAAGCTTCGCTTTCAACTAACCGGTAGGGCATCATCTCTAATGAGATTAGTCTTGCAATGTGGGCGTTCAAACCCTGTGTATGCGGATGCGAGGATGAGTACTTCCTTTTCCTAACAAGAGTCTCATGTAGGGTGAGCTGGACTGGAGAGCTGGAGATCGTGGAACTAGCGGTGGTGCCGGTGGACATGGCAGACTGAGAGAGGGTTGGAGATGGTATTCTTGCCGGTGCCCTACATGCAGTGTTTCCTACTACGAACCTGGTGATTCCCTGACTGCTTTGGCCTGGAGACAAAAGCTGCACAGATACTGCAGGTGTTGCGGGAAATGGTGGGCTTACAGTGAGGGAAGGGATGTAGCGTTGCTGACTAGCTTCATTGGCCGAGGGTGCTGCAACCTTTAGGCACGTTTGGTAGTTAGTCCAGGCTTGCAAAGGCATGGTGGATAAATGTCTATGCATGCAACTTGTATTTAGACTTTTAAGATTCTGACCTCTGCTTAAGGTAGTTGAACATTTTTGACAGATGACTTTGCGCTGATCATTTGGATGTTGTTTAAAAAAATGCCAGACTGCACTCTTTCTACTATCGGATACCTTTTCAGGCATTGCAGACTGAGCTTCTTTAACCGGATGGCCACGCTGTCCTCCAACTGGTTTTGCCACATGTTTTTGGCCAGATACGGGCCCGGCAGATGGAACCTGTTGTGATGTTGATCCCTGCTGCGGCTCCTCCTCCTCCTCCACTTCAGAACTACTGCCGCCTGCACCCTGTTCCCCCAATGGCTGCCAATCGGGGTCAACAACTGGGTCATCTATGACCTCCTCTTCTATCTCGTGTGCAACTTCGTCTGTGTCACCGTGTAAACCGGTGGTATAGCGTTCGTGACGGGCACCATAGTCTCAGCTGGGTTTGATTCTGGCTCAGTACACTGCGAGGGCAATGTTCTGGTCTGAGTCAAAGGAACAGCATAGTAATCTGGCTGTGGCTGTGCATCAGTGCACTCCATGTCCGATTCAACTTCTAATGGGCATGGCCTGTTAACTGTTTCACTGTCTAACCCAGGAACGGTATGTGTAAAGAGCTCCATGGGGTAACCCGTTGTGTCTCCTGACGCATCCTTCTCTCTTGTTCTGGGTGAAGAAGACAAGGAAGCGACTTGTCCCTGACCGTGAACATCCACTAACGACGCGCTGCTTTTACATTTAGCACTTTCAGAAGAGGAGGCAAAAGAGCTAGAGGCTGAGTCAGCAAGGAAAGCCAAAAATTGTTCTTGCTGCTCCGGCTTTAAAAGCGGTTTTCCTACTCCCAGAAAAGGGAGCGTTTGAGGCCTTGTGTAGCCAGATGACGAACCTGGCTCAACAACTCGAGACTTAGGTGCTGTACTGCTTTTACCACGACCACCTGATGCTCCACCACCACTACCATCATTACCAGCTGACAATGACCGCCCACGGCCACGACCTCTTCCACCAGACTTCCTCATTGTTTGCAAAACATAACCAAAGTAATGGTATTTGTTACTGTAAAACAACTGATAAGGTGAACTCTAACTTCTGTAGGATTTATATACACCTTTATAGGTGGCTGACACTGAAAGGAAAACCAGGCCCAATGTTACACACTAGGTTTTCTGTGCCCCAATAATTTGAGACAGATGGCACACACAGGACCGGCACTCAAGCAGAAATGCCAATCTTAATCTCCCACTACTTTTTTTTTTTTTTTCAGGGAGAATTAAAAAAAAAAAAAAAAAAAGCCCAGTATTACACACTAGGTTTTCTGTGGCACACAATGAGAGACAGATGCCACACACAGCACTGGCACAGAGGCAGACTTGCCAATCTTTATCTCCCACTATTTTTTTTTTCAGGGAGAATAAAAAAAAAAAAATGGCCCAGTATTACACACTAGGTTTTCTGTGCCCCAATAATTTGAGACAGATGCCACACACAGCACTGGCACAGAGGCAGACTTGCCAATCTTTATCTCCCACTATTTTTTTTTTTTTCAGAGAGACTTAAAAAAAAAAAATGGCCCAGTATTACACACTAGGTTTTCTGTGGCACACAATGAGAGACAGATGCCACACACAGCACTGGCACAGAGGCAGACTTGCCAATCTTTATCTCCCACTATTTATTTATTTTTTTCAGGGAGAATAAAAAAAAAAAAAAAAAATGGCCCAGTATTACACACTAGGTTTTCTGTGGCATACAATGAGAGACAGATGCCACACACAGCACTGGCACAGAGGCAGACTTGCCAATCTTTATCTCCCACGATTTATTTTTTTTTTCAGGGAGAATAAAAAAAAAAAATGGCCCAGTATTACACACTAGGTTTTCTGTGGCACACAATGAGAGAGAGATGCCACACACAGCACTGGCACAGAGGCAGACTTGCCAATCTTTATCTCCCACTATTTATTTATTTTTTTCAGGGAGAATTGAAAAAAAAATAAAAAAATGGACCAGTATTACACACTAGGTTTTCTGTGGCACACAATGAGAGACAGATGCCACACACAGCACTGGCACAGAGGCAGACTTGCCAATCTTTATCTCCCACTATTTTTTTTTTTTCAGGGAGATTTAAAAAAAAAAAAAAATGGCCCAGTATTACACACTAGGTTTTCTGTGGCACACAATGAGAGACAGATGCCACACACAGCACTGGCACAGAGGCAGACTTGCCAATCTTTATCTCCCACTATTTTTTTTTCAGGGAGAATAAAAACTAAAATAAAAAATGGCCCAGTATTACACTCTAGGTTTTCTGTGCCCCAATAATTTGAGACAGATGCCACACACAGCACTGGCACAGAGGCAGACTTGCCAATCTTTATCTACCACTATTTATTTATTTTTTTCAGGGAGAATTAAAAAAAAAAATGGCCCAGTATTACACACTAGGTTTTCTGTGGCACACAATGAGAGACAGATGCCACACACAGCACTGGCACAGAGGCAGACTTGCCTATCTTTATCTCCCACTATTTTTTTTTTTCAGGGAGAATAAAAAAAAAATGGCCCAGTATTACACACTAGGTTTTCTGTGGCACACAATGAGAGACAGATGCCACACACAGCACTGGCACAGAGGCAGACTTGCCAATCTTTATCTCCCACTATTTTTTTTTTTCAGGGAGAATTAAAAAAATAAAATAAAAATGGACCAGTATTACACACTAGGTTTTCTGTGGCACACAATGAGAGACAGATGCCACACACAGCACTGGCACAGAGGCAGACTTGCCAATCTTTATCTCCCACTATTTATTATTTTTTTTCAGGGAGACTTAAAAAAAAAATGGCCTAGTATTACACACTAGGTTTTCTGTGGCACACAATGAGAGACAGATGCCACACACAGCACTGGCACAGAGGCAGACTTGCCAATCTTTATCTCCCACTATTTATTTTTTTTTTCAGGGAGAATAAAAAAAAAAAAAAAATGGCCCAGTATTACACACTAGGTTTTCTGTGGCACACAATGAGAGACATATGCCACACACAGCACTGGCACAGAGACAGACTTGCCAATCTTTATCTCCCACTATTTATTTATTTTTATCAGGGAGAATTAAAAAAAAATAAAAAATGGCCCAGTATTACACACTAGGTTTTCTGTGGCACACAATGAGAGACAGATGCAACACACAGCACTGGCACAGAGGCAGACTTGCCAATCTTTATCTCCCACTATTTATTTATTTTTTTCAGGGAGAATTTTAAAAAAAATAAAAAATGGCCCAGTATTACACACTAGGTTTTCTGTGGCACACAATGAGAGACAGATGCCACACACAGCACTGGCACAGAGGCAGACTTGCCAATCTTAATCTCCCAGCAGTAATCTCAGAAAAGTATGGCAGGCAGCTATAAAAAGGACTGCTGCACACAAAAGTGTTGATAAACAAACAAGATAGCTGTGCAGAAAGGAAGGAACAACAGGATTTGTGCTTTGAAAAAAGCAGTTGGTTTGCACAGCGGCGTACACACACAGCAACGCAGCTATCAGGGAGCCTTCTAGGGCAGCCCAATGAACTACAGCGCTGAGGAAAAAAAATGTAGCTTCCACTGTCCCTGCAAACAAAAGGTGGTGTTGGACAGTGGAAATCGCTACAGCACAAGCGGTTTGGGGGTGAATGTACCCTGCCTAAAACTATCCCTGCTTCTGATGAAGCGGCAGCAACCTCTCCCTATGCTCAGATCAGCAGCAGTAAGATGGCGGTCGGCGGGAACGCCCCTTTATAGCCCCTGTGACGCCGCAGAAAGCAAGCCAATCACTGCAATGCCCTTCTCTAAGATGGTGGGGACTGAGATCTATGTCATCACGCTGCCCACACTCTGCGTCCACCTTCATTGGCTGAGAAATGGCGCTTTTAGCGTCATTGAAACGCGACTTTGGCGCGAAAGTCGCGCACCGCATGGCCGACCCCACACAGGGATCGGGTCGGGTTTCATGAGACGCCGACTTTGCCAAAAGTCGGCGACTTATGAAAATGACTGATCCGTTTCGCTCAACCCTAGAGTTTGCAGCTCCTGGGTTTTCCTGACAATCAGACAGCCAACTGCTGCCATCAACAGTGCCCGCGGCTTGGGGCTGAACCCTCTGATCTGTAGTTGCTGCTGACCTACTTACAGGGCCAGTATCCTGCTGCCCGCCGAGAAGCATTTCTGCTAGATTCTGTGGTGAATTTGTTGCTCCGGTGCCCAAGGTAGCCGACTGCTGCCCATGCTCTGCTGATCCCACCTGCGCCGCATGTCTGCCCTGACCTGTCACGAGCAGGCCGCTGCTTCCCTGTGCTGCCACCGGCAACACGCTGACCTCAGGGTGTCGTGATTCTCAATGGCGAGAGAACATAGCCCAGCATATATGAGAACTAGCTCTTGGAAGATGGAAACTATACTGACCATGAACTAAACCTGCCGCACAACTAGAAGTGGCCGGGTAGCATGCCTACGTTTTTTATCCCTAGATGCCCAGCGCCAGCCGGAGAACTACCTAATCCTAGCAGAGGAAAAGACAGTCCTGGCTCACCTCTAGAGAAATTTTCCCAAAAGGCAGACAGAGGCCCCCACATATATTGGCGGTGATTTTAGATGAAATGACAAACGTAGTATGAAAATAGGTTTAGCAAAATCGAGGTCCGCTTACTAGATAGCATGAAGACAGAAAGGGCACTTTCATGGTCAGCAGAAAACCCTATCAAAACACCATCCAGAAATTACTTTAAGACTCTAGCATTAACTCATAACACCAGAGTGGCAATTTCCGCTCACAAGAGCTTTCCAGACACAGTAACGAAACAGCAGCTGTGAACAGGAACAAAATGCAAAAACACACAAGGACAAAAGTCCAACTTAGCTAGGAGTTGTCTAGTAGCAGGAACATGCACAGAAGGCTTCTGATTACATTGTTGACCGGCATGAAACTGACAGAGGAGCAAGGTTATATAGCGACTCCCACATCCTGATAGGAGCAGGTGAACAGAGGGGATGATGCACACAAGTACAATTCCACAAGTGGCCACCGGGGGAGCCCAGAATCCAATTTACAACAGTACCCCCCCTCAAGGAGGGGGCACCGAACCCTCACCAGAACCACCAGGGCGATCAGGATGAGCCCTATGAAAGGCACGGACAAGATCGGAGGCATGAACATCAGAGGCAGTGACCCAAGAATTATCCTCCTGACCGTATCCCTTCCATTTGACCAGATACTGGAGCTTCCGTCTGGAAACACGAGAGTCTAAGATCTTTTCCACAACGTACTCCAACTCACCCTCAACCAACACCGGAGCAGGAGGCTCAACGGAAGGCACAGCCGGTACCTCATACCTGCGCAACAATGACCGATGAAAAACATTATGAATCGAAAAGGATGCAGGGAGGTCCAAACGGAAGGACACAGGGTTAAGAATCTCCAATATCTTGTACGGGCTGATGAACCGAGGCTTAAACTTAGGAGAAGAAACCCTCATAGGGACAAAACGAGAAGACAACCACACCAAGTCCCCAACACAAAGCCGAGGACCAACACGACGACGGCGGTTGGCAAAAAGCTGAGTCTTCTCCTGGGACAACTTCAAATTGTCCACCACCTGCCCCCAAATCTGATGCAACCTCTCCACCACAGCATCCACTCCAGGACAATCCGAAGATTCCACTTGACCGGAGGAAAATCGAGGATGAAACCCCGAATTACAGAAAAACGGGGACACCAAGGTGGCAGAGCTGGCCCGATTATTGAGGGCGAACTCCGCCAAAGGCAAAAAAGCAACCCAATCATCCTGATCCGCAGACACAAAACACCTCAAATATGTCTCCAAGGTCTGATTAGTCCGCTCGGTCTGGCCATTAGTCTGAGGATGGAAAGCAGACGAAAAAGACAAATCTATGCCCATCCTAGCACAGAATGCCCGCCAAAATCTAGACACGAATTGGGTCCCTCTGTCAGAAACGATATTCTCCGGAATACCATGCAAACGAACAACATTTTGAAAAAACAGAGGAACCAACTCGGAAGAAGAAGGCAACTTAGGCAAGGGAACCAGATGGACCATCTTAGAGAAACGGTCACACACCACCCAGATGACAGACATCTTCTGAGAAACAGGCAGATCCGAAATAAAATCCATCGAGATGTGCGTCCAAGGCCTCTTCGGGATAGGCAAGGGTAACAACAATCCACTAGCCCGAGAACAACAAGGCTTGGCCCGAGCACAAACGTCAAAAGACTGCACAAAGCCTCGCACATCTCGTGACAGGGAAGGCCACCAGAAGGACCTTGCCACCAAATCCCTGGTACCAAAGATTCCAGGATGACCTGCCAACGCAGAAGAATGAACCTCAGAGATGACTCTACTGGTCCAATCATCAGGAACAAACAGTCTACCAGGTGGGCAACGATCAGGTCTATCAGCCTGAAACTCCTGCAAGGCCCGCCGCAGGTCTGGAGAAACGGCAGACAATATCACTCCATCTTTAAGGATACCTGTGGGCTCAGAATTACCAGGGGAGTCAGGCTCAAAACTCCTAGAAAGGGCATCCGCCTTAACATTCTTAGAACCCGGTAGGTAAGACACCACAAAATTAAACCGAGAGAAAAACAACGACCAGCGCGCCTGTCTAGGATTCAGGCGCCTGGCAGACTCAAGGTAAATTAAATTTTTGTGGTCAGTCAATACCACCACCTGATGTCTGGCCCCCTCAAGCCAGTGACGCCACTCCTCAAAAGCCCACTTCATGGCCAAAAGCTCCCGATTCCCAATATCATAATTCCGCTCGGCGGGCGAAAATTTACGGGAAAAAAAGGCACAAGGTCTCATCACGGAGCAGTCGGAACTTCTCTGCGACAACACCGCCCCAGCTCCGATTTCAGAAGCGTCGACCTCAACCTGAAAAGGAAGAGCAACATCAGGCTGACGCAACACTGGGGCGGAAGAAAAGCGGCGCTTGAGCTCCCGAAAGGCCTCCACAGCATCAGGGGACCAATCAGCAACATCAGCACCCTTCTTAGTCAAATCAGTCAATGGTTTTACAACATCAGAAAAACCAGCAATAAATCGACGATAAAAGTTAGCAAAGCCCAAAAATTTCTGAAGACTCTTAAGAGAAGAGGGTTGCGTCCAATCACCAATAGCCTGAACCTTGACAGGATCCATCTCGATGGAAGAGGGGGAAAAAATGTATCCCAAGAAGGAAATCTTTTGAACCCCAAAAACACACTTAGAACCCTTCACACACAAGGAATTAGACCGCAAAACCTGAAAAACCCTCCTGACCTGCTGGACATGAGAGTCCCAGTCATCCGAAAAAATCAGAATATCATCCAGATACACAATCATAAATTTATCCAAATAATCGCGGAAAATGTCATGCATAAAGGACTGGAAGACTGAAGGGGCATTAGAAAGACCAAAAGGCATCACCAAATACTCAAAATGGCCCTCGGGCGTATTAAATGCGGTTTTCCACTCATCCCCCTGCTTGATTCGCACCAAATTATACGCCCCACGGAGATCAATCTTAGAGAACCACTTGGCCCCCTTTATACGAGCAAACAAATCAGTAAGCAGTGGTAACGGATATTGATATTTAACCGTGATTTTATTCAAAAGACGATAATCAATACACGGCCTCAAAGAGCCGTCTTTCTTAGACACAAAGAAAAAACCGGCTCCTAAGGGAGATGACGAAGGACGAATATGTCCCTTTTCCAAGGACTCCTTTATATATTCTCGCATAGCCGCGTGTTCAGGCACAGACAGATTAAATAAACGACCCTTAGGGTATTTACTACCCGGAATCAAGTCTATGGCACAATCGCACTCCCGGTGCGGAGGTAGTGAACCAACCTTGGGTTCTTCAAAAACGTCACGAAAGTCAGACAAGAATTCAGGAATCTCAGAGGGAATAGATGATGAAATGGAAACCAAAGGTACGTCCCCATGAGTTCCTTTACATCCCCAGCTTAACACAGACATAGCTCTCCAGTCGAGGACTGGGTTATGAGATTGCAGCCATGGCAATCCCAGCACCAAAACATCATGTAGATTATACAGCACCAGAAAGCGAATAACCTCCTGGTGATCCGGATTAACACGCATAGTCACTTGTGTCCAGTATTGTGGTTTATTACTAGCCAATGGGGTGGAGTCAATCCCTTTCAGAGGTATCGGAGCCTCCAATGGCTCCAAATCATACCCACAGCGTTTGGCAAAGGACCAATCCATAAGACTCAAAGCAGCACCAGAGTCGACATAGGCGTCCGCGGTAATAGAGGACAAAGAACAAATCAGGGTCACAGATAGAATAAACTTAGACTGTAAAGTGCTAATTGAAACAGACTTGTCAGGCTTCTTAGTACGCTTAAAGCATGCTGATATAACATGAGTTGAATCACCACAATAGAAGCACAACCCATTTTTTCGTCTAAAATTCTGCCGCTCGCTTCTGGACAGAATTCTATCACATTGCATATTTTCTGGCGTTTTCTCAGTAGACACCGCCAAATGGTGCACAGGTTTGCGCTCCCGCAGACGCCTATCGATCTGAATAGCCATCGTCATGGACTCATTCAGACTCGCAGGCACAGGGAACCCCACCATAACATCCTTAATGGCATCAGAGAGACCTTCTCTGAAAATCGCCGCCAGGGCGCACTCATTCCACTGAGTAAGCACAGACCATTTGCGGAATTTTTGGCAGTATATTTCAGCTTCATCTTGCCCCTGAGACAAGGACATCAAGGCCTTTTCCGCCTGAAGCTCTAAATGAGGTTCCTCATAAAGCAACCCCAAGGCCAGAAAAAACGCATCCACATTGAGCAACGCAGGATCCCCTGGTGCCAATGCAAAAGCCCAGTCCTGAGGGTCGCCCCGGAGCAAGGAAATTACAATCCTGACCTGCTGTGCAGGGTCTCCGGCAGAGCGAGACTTCAGGGACAAAAACAATTTGCAATTATTTTTAAAATTTTGAAAGTGAGATCTATTCCCCGAGAAGAATTCAGGCAAAGGAATTCTAGGCTCAGACATAGGTGCATGAACAACAAAATCTTGCAAATTTTGTACCTTTGTGGCGAGATTATTCAAACCTGTAGCTACACTCTGAAGATCCATTTGAAACAGGTGAACACAGAGCCATTCAAGGATTAGAAGGAGAGAAAGAGAGGAAGGCTGCAGCATAGGCAAACTAGCAAGTGATTCAATTAAGAGCACACTCAGAACTAGAGGAAAAAAAAAAAAAAATTGTAGCAGACTTCTTTTTTCTCTCCTTTCTCAGCCAGTAATTTAACCCTTTTTTTAGGCCGGTCAAACTGTCATGATTCTCAATGGCGAGAGAACATAGCCCAGCATATATGAGAACTAGCTCTTGGAAGATGGAAACTATACTGACCATGAACTAAACCTGCCGCACAACTAGAAGTGGCCGGGTAGCATGCCTACGTTTTTTATCCCTAGATGCCCAGCGCCAGCCGGAGAACTACCTAATCCTAGCAGAGGAAAAGACAGTCCTGGCTCACCTCTAGAGAAATTTTCCCAAAAGGCAGACAGAGGCCCCCACATATATTGGCGGTGATTTTAGATGAAATGACAAACGTAGTATGAAAATAGGTTTAGCAAAATCGAGGTCCGCTTACTAGATAGCATGAAGACAGAAAGGGCACTTTCATGGTCAGCAGAATACCCTATCAAAACACCATCCAGAAATTACTTTAAGACTCTAGCATTAACTCATAACACCAGAGTGGCAATTTCCGCTCACAAGAGCTTTCCAGATACAGTAACGAAACAGCAGCTGTGAACAGGAACAAAATGCAAAAACACACAAGGACAAAAGTCCAACTTAGCTAGGAGTTGTCTAGTAGCAGGAACATGCACAGAAGGCTTCTGATTACATTGTTGACCGGCATGAAACTGACAGAGGAGCAAGGTTATATAGCGACTCCCACATCCTGATAGGAGCAGGTGAACAGAGGGGATGATGCACACAAGTACAATTCCACAAGTGGCCACCGGGGGAGCCCAGAATCCAATTTACAACACAGGGCTGGCTGCCTGCCGCCCGCGATGATCCTTCCACCTCCATTCCCCCTGACTACTACGCTGAGCAGGCCCAGCCGTAGTACCAGTGCCTGACGCTCCAGCTCCCATCACACCTGCACTGCATAAGACGAGGAGGAGGCCAACTCCTCCCCCTGCTGTAGGCCTCACCGGACCTTTGGATTCCTCTTGGCTCTGTGATGCTGTGCCACTGGCAGGAGGGTCCCTGGAGAGGCTCCTCATTTGGTGACAGGCCTTGGAGGTAACCTCCAGGCTTTAGCGCTTTGGAGGCCTGGATCTAAACCGCGGACATCCCTGAAGAGGTTCCTGGGCAGCTCCAGTCATTGTCCCCCGAAGGAGGCCATTAACCGATGCCTGCAGCCATGCACTGACCTGAGTGCCCACCACGTCCTACAACAGGTACCGGCTTCTTGTTTCCAAGTAAAGGGGTACCTAAAATGGTTCCTCACTATAAGATGGCTGACCATTATATACTGGGCTCTGGACCCCACCTCTGACCTCACCTCCCCCATCACTCAACCCTCAGCTCCACCTAAACTAAATTTATTAACCCCATTTAATCTATAACCCCACTAGCTTGTTATGTTCCCATGATACCCTGTCATGTCAGCCTTCCCTCGAGGTCAGAGGCTCCAGTACGGCCTCTCTGGAGTGGGTGAAAAAAGCAGAGTTTGTGCATATGTTTCTATTAGGGCACGTGCCCACGATCCAGAATAGCAGTGTTTTGGATGCAGCTCACCTGCACTGCGTCCAAAACATTGCATTCTATGATACAAGCCCAGTGGATGGATTCATAGAAATCCCACGCCCACTGTGCTTCTATTTAATGCTGCGTAAACTCACTCGTGGTCCAGGTCTACGGTCTGCAGCGTGACAATTATCTGCAGTGGAGATGCTAGTCTCCAAAATAGTAATTTCCACAATAGAATGCATTGGATGAGGTAATCCACATTGTTCAGTGAATACATGCAGATTTACCTGCATGATGGAACGCAGCATTTTGGATGCAGCGAAAATACACTGAGTCCAAAGTGCTGCTTTTTCCTGATCGTGGGCACGTACCTTTAGGCTATGTGCACACGTTGCGGATTTTAATGCGGATGTGCAGCGTTTTTGGATGTGCGGAATTGCATCAAATCCGCAGTGTAGTGCACTTCTAATGTTATTCTATGTGAAATGAAGAATTGTTGTGCACATGCTGCAGAAAAATCCGTGCAAATCTGCAGAATTTTATTTTCCGCAGCATGTCAATTCTTTTTGTGGATCTGCAGCATTTCTGCAGTCATTGACTTCCATTGAGTCAGGCACATCCGCAGGAAAACCACAGGTGTTAAAAATATATGCGGATTTGCTGCAGATGTGGGTGCGAGAAACGCTGCAGATCGGGAGGGAAGTGTGTGGGCGGAGACTAATTGTGTGTCTGTGTGCGGGGGTCTGCATGTATGTGTGGGTCTGTTTGTGTCTCTGTGTGTGTGCTTGTGGTGTTAGCAGCCATTTTCTGATGGGACTACTGCTCCCACCCGGTTATGAATGCTCACAGTTACAGCATTGTCCATGATGGGAAAGTAGTCCCATCAGACAATGCATGTGTTCAGTAGTAAAAAAAAAACCATACAGAACATACAGCAGACATGCAGGACATACATTACAGACAGTACATACAACATATAACATACAGTACATACTCTCCAATCAACTAGTCCCCGAAGCCCTGATTACCTGTAATAGAAATAACATAATAAACCAACCTATACTTACCTTTCTGCCATAGTCCAGTTAATAACGAGTGTCCTACGATGATCTCCCATGTAGAAGAGTGACATTGGGCGATGTGAGTGCTTTTCAGGGCCTCCGCGATGAACTGACAGGCGGGGTAATCCTCCGTGATGTATCCCTCCGCCGCTGTCGGGAGAGAGGTCACCCGAGTTCATTCTGTCACCGGCAGCACTGTGTGAGAAAATTCCCAGACAGCATTGACGTAAAGTGAGCCTGAACTCAGGTAACCTCTTCAGTGATGCACTGCAGAAGCCATTATCTCCTGTCAGTGCATTCAGGGAGGCCTATAGAGCAGTCACATCTCCTGATATCACTGTTCTATAGGGGAAATCGATGTGAGACACTCATTATTAATTGAACTGCATTGGAACAGGGAGTATACTGTTGGTTTATTATGTTTTATTTTTGCAGGTGATCGATGGCTTCGGGGAATTAGGCATGGTTGTAAGTATGGTGAAATTAAGAATATTGAAATACTTTTTCTGGCTGTGTCTTTATTTAACTCTTTCACTACTATTGCATTAGAAATGGGTAGGTGTCTTATTGACACCTCTCCATTACTATCCGGGCGTAATGTCAGCTTACAATCAAAGGTGACATTACCCCTTATTACCCCATATGCCACTGCTACAGGGCAATGGGAAGAGAGAGCCTAAGTGGCTGAATTGGCGCATCTTACAGATGCGCCATTTCTGGGGTGGCTGGGGGCTGGTATTTGTATCCGGGGGGAGAATATCCATCCTCTCTAGGCTATGAATATCAGCCCGCAGCTGTCTGCATAGCCTTTCTGGCTATTAATTATAGGGGGACCCACGTCATTTTTTTTGGGGTCCCCTATTTTAATAGACAATAATGGCTAAATAGACAGCTGCGGGCTGAGATTCATAGCCTGGAAGCTCCATGGGAATTAACCCTTTCCCAGGCTAGAAACATAGGCCCCCAGCCATTGGCTTTCCCTCTCTGGTGCAGAAATTGGTGAGAGCCAACGCCATTTTTTTCCCTTTTTTTAAACTAAAGATATTGCGTGCAGATTTTGTGTGTGTGTCTTTGTTTATTTATGTACCATTTTATTAGGTTCATTACTAAACATCGGCCTTGGTATTATCTATCTATCTATCTATCTATCTATCTATCTATCTATCTGTCTGTCTATATCTGTCTGTCTGTCTGTCTGTGTGTGTAAACATTATCCTTCAATGGAGTATGTAAAATAAGAGGTTGGATAAAGAAATGACATCACAATTCCTTTATTTTTTTGTTAAATAATAGATCTTAATTTAGGTTACAAAAACGCAGACAAATCCACATGAAAAACACATGAAAATCCACACAAAAAGACGCATCAAAACCGCAGCAAAAACGTGTGAATTTTTACTTGTGTTTTCTGCCAAGAGATGCAGATTCTGTGCAGACAATTCTGCAGACAAATCTGCAACGTGTGCACATACCCTTATAGCTCTCCTTTGGTTATTCCACTCACAAATACTTACAAATACTGAGGTAAAATACTGACCAAATACTGAACATGTGAACATGCTCTTAGGCTATGTCTCCACGTTCAGGATGGCCGGCGGTATCGCCGCAGCGGCGAAGCCGCTCGGCGCTAAGCCCCGCCCCCTTTCTGGGACGCGATCATGCCGGATGTGTTAACTCTTCACATCCGGGATGATTGCTCGCTCCCATAGCGCCCTGTGTTATGCCTTGCGGGGACGCTGCGTCCCCGCAAGGTGTACGGACATGCTGCGATCTGAAAAGACGCGCAGCATGTCCGGAGTCGCAGGGCCGCCGCGTGCGGGTTTCCACGCATAGTGGAGACGGGATTTCATAAAATCCCCTCCACTATGCTGGAACATCTGGACGCTGCTTTTTTGACGCTGCAGCTCTGCGCAGCGTCAAAAAAGCAGTGTTTCCTGACTGTGGAAACATACCCTAAAAGTGTGGTTTTTGAAAAATCTAGTTTTATGCTGCTGCACCCCTTGGCAAAACGAGGTGCCAGTAACTGCATGGTAGCGGTCAGTATTCTGCCCTGTATACTATGCTTGCATACTGCAGAAGCCACCATGTGCACCAGCTGTGGAATTTATTTGCTTATCTCAATTGGTGTATTTGAATGCCTACAAAACAGCCAAGAAACAGAGACCTCAAGGAAAGACTTGCAGGTGATATTTTGATTCTAGGGAAATGCTCCTCAGGGAACTGCATCCGAAGATATTATCTTTGACTAATTTTGAAGTGTTATCCATTGTTATACATGTTGTTGATTTTTCATACTACAAACATGCAGATTCGTGACCTCCTACTGGGGTTGCGTATTCATCTGAAAAGACAATTGTTGCAAAATATAACTTCCTCCAGAAATATTCCAAGAATGCATTTATGATAATGCAGGATATTCATCAATGAACAAGGATTTCCCATAGCAAACGTTAGCTGTGCATAACAGAATAAGAGAAAAAAAGCCTTACGTCATGTCATCGTCACCACCGTTTTTCCTGTACAAGCACTGTTTATATTTTTCACAGCTAGAACTCTTACCTAGTACAGTATGGGCTATTTCACATATCTGATATTTTTTTTGTGGACTGAGTGGTCCATGCAACATCACAGAGTATCAGATCAAAATCGCCATTGCAAGCCTATGGGTCAGCAAAAACAGCAGACAGAATTCAGATGCCATCTGTGTGCTGTCCTTGTTACACAGAATGGTTGAAAGGAGATATAGACTTTTTTTCACCCAAGTAAAAGTAATGAAACTCGGACTAAACTGTGTCAATAATGAAAATGTGATGGAACTCTGATCAAAAACACTGATGAAACAAATTCAGTTTTTCTCATAAATGAAAAAAACAGGTGTCTGAATGAGCCGTAACTTTGTAAAACATTTACTACAAGACTGGCAAACAGTTGCACAAAATATAGCTCATAACTGTAGGGTTGAGCGAAACGGATCGGACATTTTCAAAAATCGCCGACTTTCAGCAAAGTCGGGTTTCATGAAACCCGACCCGATCCCACTGTGGGATCAGCCATGCAGTCGACGATCTCAAAGTCGCGTTTCATATGACGCTTTCCCCGCCATTTTTCAGCCAATGAAGGAGTGTGGGCAGCGTGATGACATAGGTTCCGGCTTGTTTTCTGCGGCATCACAGGGGGTAAAACCGCCATCTTACCGTTTGGGATGTAGCGATTTCCATAGTCCAACACAACCTTTGCTTTTTCAGGGACGACGGAGGGGAGAGAGAGAGAGAGAGAGAGAGAGAGAGAGAGAGAGAGAGAGAGACTTTGCTCCCCCATTGACTTACATTGGGTTTCGTGTTTCGGTCGATCCCCGACTTTGCGCGATAATCGGACGATTTGACTAGACTCGACTTTTGACAAAGTCGGGTTTCGCGAAGCCCGACTCGATCCTAAAAAAGTTAAAGTCGCTCAACCCTACTCATAAGTACAAGCAAGAAGAGTACATCCAAGTACTGCATATTCACAACCACCCAAATGCCTCCTCAGCAATGCATCACCTGGCAAGTATTGGCATTTATCAAATGGGTGATGGCTCATTCAGTATTAGGCCGGCGTCACACTAGCGAGTTTTACGGACGTATGAGAGGCGCTGAAAATACGGATTGCATACGGTACAATGATTCTCTATGGCCCAGCTCCTATCTGCCGTATTTTACGGATCAGTATTATACGGTCTTGTACGGCCGTAGAAAATCGCAGCATGCTGCGTTTGTCACCATATTGCGCAAAAAAAATCGCCAATGAAAGTCTATGGGGGCGAGAAAAATACGGATTACACACGGACCAGCAGTGTGACTTGCGAGAAATACGCCAGACATCTCCAGACATCTCCAGGTGCCAGGAATTGTGCCAAGCCCTCAATCAGGAAGCTCAGACATGCTAATTAGCTGAAAAAGCCAGACAGACATCCCGGAAGTCTGGCGATCGCATCCACGGAGTTCCAAGCAGCATGGCCAGCATAATCAACGTGGATATGCTCCTCATCCTGGTCCAAGAAAGGCCAGAAATCTGGGACCAATGCGATCCAAATTATTTAAACTGGGCCAGGAAAGAGACAGCTTTGTAAGTACACTCATGTTTTCACATTAATTAACCTTGAAAAATGCTTTACCAACATGATTACAGGAAGAATATTTTTGGCCTTAGTATGGTATTTTTTGAATTGTTTATGAAAAAACAAAGATGATTAACATGATAAAGTGTTTAGGTACATAGCTAATATTGATGTTGCGTTGGTTAATATTTTTGTTTACGCCAAACTGGTACAGAGGGGTGTGGACCCTGTCCTTTTAAAAAAAAAAAAAAAAAAATTGGGGCTGTTTTTTCAGCAATTGTAACTACGCAAATCATTTAAGAAGGCTTTTTATTATCATCGTTCAAATATGATCTATCAATGCCAACTGTTTTAAGCAATGTGCAGAATGAGTTTAAACAATATTTGTTACCATGTCATTGCAGTGGATGATATTATGACACGATGGCGCAGCATCAGGGACCAGTACCAGCGGGAAAGGCAGCAGCGGGAAAGAAGTGGGTCAGCAGCACCACCCAAAAAAAGGAAATACATTTACTACGATCGTCTGTCCTTTGTGGATGGCAGTATGGATCTAAGACAGTAAGTCAAAACAACACAATAAATTTTTATTAAAAAATATTATTATGAATATTATTTGTTCTGGTTATTCCATGGCGCTTTACATGTAAGGAGGGGTAAACATATTCTAAAAAATATTCAAAAAAATAATGAAAAAAATAAAAAGGTCCAGGAGGAGAGAGGACCCTGCCCACAAAGCCTCACAAGCTCCAACAAGGGATGGGTGAGAATACAGTAGGCGAGAGTAGAGCTGTTCATGCATTGGTTTGGTCGATCGGTGGTTACAGCAGGTTATCTGATTGTTGGAAGAGGTGGGTCTTCATGCTCTTTTTGTAGCTTTCAATGGTAGACAACAATATGATGTGTTGTGGTAGTGGTTTCCACAGTAGGGGTGATACACAAGATAAATCTTGTATCCGATTGTGGGAAGAGGAGATACCAGGGGAGGAGAGAAGGAGATCTTTTGAGGATCGGAGGTTGTGTGTAGGTAATTACCGGGAGACGAGGTCACAGATGTCTAATAAAATTATCTTACCAAATGACTCAACGAATAATGTTTTTTTTTATTTATTGTTTAATAACAGAACACAGTCCAGCCTCACAGAGAGGGAGACCGGGTCTGATTCGGAGTCTGTAATTGATCCCGTTAGTGTGGAAGAAGAGGTGGCAGGCCCATCTTTGGCCTCTTCTACCTCCATCCTTCAAGGTCCATCGGCTTTGGCATCACTAGTGACAGCAGCAAGAGTTGAAGATGCAGCACCACCACCCTCAGCAGCACCTGATCATGGAAGCCAGGAAGAGCATGGCCACAGCAGCAGCCCTACTGGCCCACTGGTGTCCTCCCCACAGGCAGCTGGGGCTTTACGCAGAGGTCGCAGAAGGAGAGAGCTGCAAGCCACTAGGAGGGATGTGGAAACTGGGGTCCACAATTATTTGGCCAGGGCAGCCACGGATGATGGAGAGGAGGCCTTTGCTTGCAGCCTTGCCCGGTACCTTCGTCCTCTTCCTGTGAGGTGAGGCTACGTGTGAGAGGGTGTATTCATATCCTGATTTAAGCACCCCTCCAAATAACCCCTATGAGGTGTTTGAATTTCTTGAGAGAAGGCAGCTTTCACAAACTAACCTCTTGAAATAACTCAACAGGTGCATGATCAATCAGGATTTGAAGCACCTCCTCCACGTATCCCTACACCTCAACCCCTCCCAACCCAAAATCTACAAAGGCCAGCTCTGTACCAAATGGCACCCTACAACCCACATTCCCAATATGGCCACTTTTCCAGACCCAAAGATGTAGGCTGGTCCCAACCTGGGTTTGGACAACATGGCCATTTTGGGGTTGGGTATGAGTCCAGCCAATATGTCCATCAGCATGAGGGCCAGAGACAATTCCCTTATGGCCAACACCCAACTGGTCAATATGGACAAGGCCTGTATTCGGCTCAGCAACCCACAGCATCCTCACAGGGTGAAGGACAATTGGCCCAACAAAGGCCCCCTGAACAGGACCCTGAGCTGCCGCCATCTCCACCGCCAACTTACAGGGATCTGCAAGCCAATTTTTTTGTTTTTTTATTCTTTTTCTTTGTTAGGCAAAACCATGTTTTTGGTTCTTTTGTGCTGTATTTGCACTTTGTTGTGTTTTGTTGTTGGCAAAAAATACCAAAAAGAAAAACCCAAAAAACCATATGGCAAAAATATGGTTAAACGTTTACAACAAAAGGCTTTTGCTCTTAGTAAAAAATTTTGTCAAAAGCCAAATGATGTTTGTGGACCAATCATTATTACATCACACACATATGCTCTGTTCATAATCATATGGTAATTAAGGAAATTCAACACACAGAGTACTGTTTCTTTGGCAACAAAAAATAACTGAGAAACAGCATAATCTTGCCAGGGAGTCACACCCTGAGGAGAAACGAAATAATTGGTGAAAACATCCCTAACTTTTATGCCAGAAAGGGGACGGCGCGGAGGAGGGCCATGTGGTGTAGTCGGGCCATGTGGTGTAGGCCTAATCACATTGCTCAACATGTGTTCAGCAATATCAGCTGAGGAGCAATCATGTATGCGGGTATAATTGTGCAAAATTACACAGGCTTTTATGACTTCATTCATTGTATCCTCACTGAGCTGAATGGCAGACTGGAGGACACGCCATTTGGCTACCAGAATACCAAAGGCGCACTCCACCAGTCTCCTTGCCCTAGAAAGCCACAAATTAAAGATCCTCCGCCGGTGGTCGAGGTTGCGCCGGGGATAAGGCCTCATGACGTGCCTCGTCAGTTGGAACGCCTCATCTCCAACAAGAACAAAAGGCACTGCTTCCGCATTGAAGCCTGGGAGTTGTTGTGGTGGTGGGAGGTCTAACTGGTTGTCACGTAGCCGCCGACCCATAATGGACGAATTGAAGACCCTAGTCTCCAGTTTGGCCATAGGCCCCAATGTCTTCAATTATAAACCTGTAGTTACTGTCAACCACAGCTAACAGAACTACAGAGAAAAACTGCTTATAATTGTAAAATTGGGAGCCAGAGTTCAGCGGATTACGTACCCTGATATGTTTCCCATCCACGGCTCCAATGCAGTTTGGGAAGTCACAATTGTCCTGGAACCCAAGGGCTATTTTGAGCCAATCAGCCTGTTTTGGCTCAGGCATCACAAGTTCCTTGAGTTTAGCCCATATTTGACTACAGGTTGACCGCACAATGCCCGAAATTGTCGACTGGCCAATCAGAAATGCCAAGTGTAGTCCCGCATATGACAAGCCAGTGGACAGGAAGCTGAAAGTGTAAAAAAAAGGTTAGGTAGGATACAAGAGTTCACACAAAACATGAAGAAGCACAAGTAGATTGTATATTTTTAAAAACATGCTTAACGCTGTAAAATGAAAAATGTACCTAGGGTACTTAACTATAACATTAAAAAGACTTTTTAATATCTGCTTGTGACCTAATGTACACATATACATGAATAAACCTGCTAGAACACAACACATATAAAAAAAAATCATCAACATACAGTATGTGAGGATGTTGAATACATACCGTAAGGTAAGGAGAAGACGCTCCTCTGAGGATATGGCTTTGCGCATCCTGGTGTCCTGATAGGTGATACCTGGATGTAATATCTCCAACAATATATCAAAGGTTCTGATGGTCATGCGACAGTACAGATAGAACTTGTCAGGATGTGCCCGCAGAGCTGTATAGAGCCTCTGAAAATGGCCTTTAGTGAGGCGTTTAGTCAAAAGAAGATGCACCCACATTCTTCTTCTCCTCCTTCGCGGATCTACAATCACAGGGTATGGCTGGCCAAACCGACGCGACAAGACCCAGTTAAACAAAACCCGCTGAGTTGGGGTGAAGTGCAGTAGGTCAGACATGGTGCAAACATTACCACAACACACCAACAGATGCACAACCACAAAATGGCCATATGGGAGGGTGCCACCTGTTGTAGAGGCCTTAAATAGGGTTGCTGATTGTGATTTAAATCAATTTCACCCTCAAAATCCGTTAAATGTCCATTTTGTCAGGTTGCGTAAAAAATACGCATTACGGATGTCATATGGATTACATACGCAACATTACATGCGCAAAATACGTGACCACACCTTGCCAATGGATTACATATGGATCACCATTTCTGGAATTTTGTGGCGTATTACGGCCGTGTAATACGGACCGTATTTCCATACTCTGAGTGTGACGCCGGCCTTAATAGCTCTGGTTTTCAATAATGGCTTTTCTTGAAGGAAACCTCATTTCCTAAGTTGACCATAGTAAAAGAGTAATTAAGACCTTTGATCCCCCTAATTAACACCAGTAATACTCCACTTCCCTCTCCTTTTTTCCATTAACAGTCATATTTGAATTGACAAAATATTCATGGCAATTCATATGTCACAAGAGGAAAAAGTACAAATAATAAATGTGTGTCTTCTACTTATGTATATCTCATGCAAAGCAAGTGGTTTCATAATTGGAAAGTCAATACTCTTGTTCAAGAGTAGGATAAGGAGCAAAATTACTGAAAGGTTTTATCACAAAAGACATTTAACACTTTTATACAGAAGATGGCAGACTATTACACAGTTATAAATGTTGAAAACAGTTCTGTTCCATGAAATTCAACCTTCCTCCAGCAGTTACATTTTTCTATCTCTAGATTGTTTATAATCCACAATGCCATTTTATGTGAGAAAAGCATCTTGGCCTTTTATAAATGCAGTTATAGTGTCTGCCATTACTACCTCCAGTGGTTGGGCATTCCACAGTTTCAGGTATATACGCCTACTGGAGGTGAACACTCAGACGCAGTCTGCTATGCTATGTGAAAAGAACCTAACCGTAAAGGATCATTTCCTATTTAGATGTCTAAAAGCCCCTGGTCTTTTGTAAGGTCTATGAAAGGAATAAGTCATGTACCAGACCTTTGTATTGACCACACATGTATTTATACAGTCCTGCTCATCATTATTGGCACCCATAATGTTTTAGTACATAATGTGGAATAGCTCCTGAAAAAAAGAATCAAGTGACACAGTTTTTTGTATAGAGCACTCATGTTAAATATGAAAATCCCTGACGAAGGGTGTTGTCCGAAACTCTCTTCGGGGTACGTGCTGCGCCTACACAGCTTACCAGGTAATATTGCCCTTCCACTCCATGATTTGGGTGCATTATTGATCCTGACTAGTTTAACACCATGTGTGCCATGCTGCCATTCTAACATTTGCATCTACTTGTTTACATGTACACTTAATCCTTAGTGTGGCTTCCTTGGCTTGTGACGTATACTAAGGGTACTGTCACACAGTGTCATTTTCATCGCTACGACGGCACGATCCGTGACGTCGCAGCGTCGTATGATTATCGCTCCAGCTGCGGTCACACTTTGCAATCACGGCGCTGGAGCGATGCCGAAGTCCCCGGGTAACCAGGGTAAACATCGGGTTACTAAGCGCAGGGCCGCGCTTAGTAACCCGATGTTTACCCTGGTTACCAGCGTAAACGTAAAAAAAACAAACAGTACATACTTACATTCCGGTGTCTGTCCCCCGGCGTTCTGCTTCTCTCCACTGTGTCTGTGCCAGCCGGAAAGCACAGCGGTGACGTCACTGCTGTGCTCGCTTTCCGGCCGGCAGGCGCTCACAGTGCAGAGAAGCAGAATGCTGGGGGACAGACACCGGAATGTGAGTATGTACTGTTTGGTTTTTTTACGTTTACGCTGGTAACCAGGGTAAACATCGGGTTACTAAGCGCGGCCCTGCGCTTAGTTACCCGATGTTTACCCTGGTTACAAGCGAACACATCGCTGGATCGCTGTCACACACAACGATCCAGCGATGTCAGCGGGTGATCAAGCGACAAAAGAAAGTTCCAAACGATCTGCTACAACGTACGATTCTCAGCAGGGTCCCTGATCGCTGCTGCGTGTCAGACACTGCGATATCGTAACGATATCACTAGAACGTCACGAATCGTACCGTCATAGCGATGAAAATGGCACTGTGTGACAGTACCCTAAGCTTTGTGCTATTATTATTTTCTATATACCTCAGCACCTTAGCACAATCCTTAATACATTGTTGCATACTATTTACTTGTCCACTTGGACACTGTGTCTTTTGTATATACAGCTTTGGCAAAAATTATGAGACCACAGCAAAATGTTCAGTTTGTCTGATATTTCTATTTATAGGTACAGTACAGACCAAAAGTTTGGACACACCTTCTCATTTAAAGATTTTTCTGTATTTTCATGACTATGAAAATAGTAAATTCACACTGGAGGCATCAAAACTATATGAATTAACACATATGGAATTATATACTTAACAAAAAGTGTGAAACACAGCTGAAAATATGTCTTATATTCTGGGTTCTTCAAAGTAGCCACCTTTTGCTTTGATGACTGCTTTGCACACTCTTGGCAGGGCACACCTGTGAATTGAAAACCATTCGCGGTGACTACCTCTTGAAGCTCATCAAGAGAATGCCAAGAGTGTGCAAAGCAGTCATCAAAGCAAATGGTGGCTACTTTGAAGAACCTAGAATATAAGACATATTTTCAGTTGTTTCACACTTTTTTGTTAAGTATATAATTCCACATGTGTTAATTCATAGTTTTGATGCCTTCAGTGTGAATGTACAATTTTCATAGTCATGAAAATACAGAAAAATCTTTAAATGAGAAGGTGTGTCCAAACTTTTGGTCTGTACTGTATGTATTGCTTTGGTTCAGTGTTTTGCTATGATTGTTAAATAAAAAAGAGCAAATGATAAACAATAATTTAAAACAAAAAACAATGGGAGAAAAAATAGAAAAACCTAAAGCTTGCTGTGACAGTAGTATTGTCATCCTTTACATTAACTTAGTATGGAAACACATTTTAACTCTCCTGTGGTAAATGAGAAATGAGAATCACCTGGAACATGGAGGGCCCTGTTCCTTTGTTACAATGTTGAAGACAAAGGAGCTCTCTGAGAACATCAGAATAAGGGTATAATGGCATCTCCAAAGACCTTGGTATCCCAGTTTCAACAATGAGAAACATTATTAAGTTATTACAAAATTTGCCAAGCATGGTGTAATGAATGGAAACAGAGGCACAGGTGGTAAAGTTCACATTCGTTTTTATTGTAATTGAATGTGGAACCTCTGGACCATGGTCTGGGGGCTCTGAAGGGGATACCTGGGGGACATGGGTGCTACCTCCAGTTAGACCCTGGACTCGTGGTAGCTGACCCAGCGGGTCAGATGGACAAACAGGGTTAGCAGGTGACGTAGAGCTAACCGGTGGATACCAGGGGTATGGGTAGAAGCTGGTCCCAGCGGTACCAACGTTGTCCTGAGGTTCAGGTGACTGAATGGCGGGACGAGACGGAACTGGAATAGGCAGATTAGAGATTGTCCAGGAAAGCCAGGTAGTGGGTAGCAGATAGTCTGTGGAGACAAACAGTGTAAGCGAAGCACTGACAGACTTCAGAACAGAAGCACATGCTAGCAGGAACAGGAAGTTAGTAACTGAGGATACTTGTTGCTCCGGCACCCTCCCTATGGTGGAGGGACTAGAAATAGCAATCATTCACACGCCATTGGTCAGAAGCACTTTTTGGAAAATGAGCACTGTCTCTTTAAGAGACCAGGAGTGAGCGCACGCGTGACCTAAGCACACAGTGTGAGGACCTGCTGGCTGCAAGCCAGGAAGCAGAGAAGGGAGGAGAAGCAGAGGTCCCGTCCAGACAGCGTGGAGCTGGCACAGAGCGGGAGTCCCGACGGGGACCCCGCGAAGGTACAGGAACCGGACTGGGTGTAACACATGGTACCATCAATAACTTCCCTGGATGTGGGAGAAAGAGGAAAATTGACAAGAGATGTCTTTGAAGGTTGGTTCCAATGGTGGAAAAAACACCACGTCAAACATCCAATTACCTGAAAGCAAACCTGGAATTGTCTTGGGTCATTGTTTCAAAAAGTACCATACGCCGCAAACTAATCCAAGTAGAGCTTTATGGACGAAGGCCAAAGAAGAAACCATTGCTGAAGAAAAGACATAAAAAAGAATAACTGATCTTTGCCAAAGAGTACCTTGACAAACCTTATTCCTTATGGGAAAATGTTCTGTGGACAGATTAAACAAAAATAGAGCTATTTGGCAATGCCAAGCAACAGTTTGTTTAGAGACAGCGCAATGAAGCGTATAAGGAAAAGAACACCCTACCAACAAACAGTTAAGCATGGTGGAGGATCCATAATGCTATGGGGTTGCTTAACTGCATCTGCTTCTGGAGGCCTTAACAGCATCACAGGAATTCTGAAATCAGAGAATTATCAAGAGATTTTAGAGCAAAATGTCCTACCCAGTGTAAGGAAACTTGGTTTGAGTCTAAGATCATGGATCCTCCAGCAAGACAATAACAAAAAGCACACATCCAAAAGTACACAGGAACGGTTGAAAAGAAAAAATGGACTGTATTAAAATAGCCAGCATTGAGCCCTGACCTCAATCCCACTGAAATTTAGGTTGAGCTGAAATCAGCCATTGGGAAAAAAAGCTTGAACAAATTGCAATGGAAGAGTGGGAGAAAATATCAGCTGAGAAGTGCAAGAAGCTTATAGATGGCTACAAGAAACATTTGGAGGCTGTCATCAATGCTAAAGGTTTTGCATCCAAGTATTAATTAGTGGTTCCTTTATTGCTGCACATGTTGTTTAATCTGTTTCTTTTTAAAATGGCAACATGTAAGTTGGTAAGTTGAAAAACAATGTTTTATTGTTGTATTACTTTGGAACACTAATTAAAAACTCCTGAGGATATAACTTTGGTACATTTCTATTTATTTCTGAAGATATTGTACAATCTATGAAAAAATGAAGGGGTGCCTATACTGCTGAGCAACTCTACATGTAAATGAGATCTCCTCTAAGTTGCCTTTTTTCTAAGCTAAACAAGCTCAGTTTTTCTGACCTCACATCATATAGGAGGCCTTTTATCCCTTTTAATAATCTAGATGCTGGTTTGGACTGACAGTAATCTATGACTTTCCTTTTCCAAAATGTGCTACCCCAAGACTGGATCCCATATTCAAAATATGGCCCTACAAGTGATTCATAGAGGGATAATAATACATTGGGGTCACAGGATTTTTTTATCTCTTTTTATACATCCTAAAATCTTGTTTGCTTTTGCAGCTGCTGCTTGACATTGAGTACTGCTGCTCAGCTTACTTGTAACCAGAATACCCAAGGCCTTCTCCTATTCTGAAGTCCAGCGTATACTCCAATTTAATGCATATGCATCAGTAGGATTACTTTATCCTAGGTACATTACTCTACATTTATAAACATTAATCCTTATCTTCCATGTGTTTAACCATACAGACATCTTCTCCATATCATTTTGGAAGATTATATTGTCAAGCTCAGTTTTTATTATCCTATTCAGTTTTGTGTCATCATCAGCAAAGATTGAAGCTTTATTCGCAAACCTATTCACAAGGTTATTAATAAAGAGATTAAAAGGAATTAGGCTGAACACAGATCTTTGTGTTCCTCAATGCCCCCCGATGTAACAGGCCAGATTAACCCGGAATTAGCCCAGAATATACCCGGGGTTAAAGTGGCCTAGGCCTGATTATACCCTGGGTATATTCTGGCCTAGCCCAAACTATACCCCGGGTGACATAATCAATAACGGAGCTCCAGGCAGCAAACGGGTTCCCAGCAGCTCACAGGGCCCAAGGCAGCGCACAGGGCCCAAGGCAGCACACAAGGCCCCAGGCAGCTCACAGGGCCCCAGGCAGCACACAGGGGCCTCAGGCAGCACACGGGGCCCCTGGCAGAACACGGGGCCCCTGGCAGCGCATAGGGCCCCAGGAAGCACACAGGGGCCCCAGGCAGCGCACGGAACCCCAAACAGTGTACAGTGCCCTAGACAGTGCACAAGACCCCAGGCAGCCCACAGGGTCACCAGGCAGCCCACAGGGCTCCAGGCAGTGCATAGGGGCCTCAGGCAGCACACGGGGCCCCTGGCAGTGCACAGGGCCCCAGGCAGTGCACAGGGGCCCAAGGCAGCGCACAGGACCCAAGGCAGCGCACAGGGCCTCAGGCAGCACAGAGGGGCCCCAGGAAGAGCACAGGGGCCCCAGGCAGCACAGAGGGGACCCAGGCAGCACACGGGGCCCCTGGCAGCGCACAGGGCCCCAGGCAGTGCACAGGCGCCCAAGGCAGCACACAGGGCCCAAGGCAGCGCACAGGGCCCCAGGCAGCACAGAGGGGCCCCAGGAAGAGCACAGGGGCCCCAGGCAGCACAGTGGGGCTCCAAGGCAGCACAGAGGGGCCCCAGGCAGCACAAAGGGGCCCGAGGAAGAGCACAGGGCTCCAGGAAGTGCACGGGGGCCCCAGGAAGTGCACAGGGGCCCAAGGCAGCACACAGGGCTCCAGGCAGCACAGAGGGGCCCCAGAAAGAGCACAGGGGCTCCAGGCAACGCCCAGGGCAACAGGCAGCACAGAGGGGCCCCAGGAAGAGCACAGGGACCACAGGAAGTGCACGGGGCCCCAGGCAGTGCACAGGGCAACAGGCAGCACAGAGGGGACCCAGGCAGCACAGAGGGGCCCCAGGCAGCACAGAGGGGCCCCAGGAAGAGCACAGGGGCCACAGGAAGTGCATGGGGCCCCAGGCAGTGCACAGGGCAACAGGCAGCACAGAGGGGCCCCAGGCAGCACAGAGGGGCCCCAGGAAGAGCACAGGGGACACAGGAAGTGCACGGGGCCCCAGGCAGTGCACAGGGCAACAGGCAGCACACGGAGTGGCAGAGACAGTGCACAAGGGCGGGGAAAGAGACAGCATGCAAGGGGGAAGAGACAGTGAACTTGGACCCAGGCAGCACACAGAGCCCCAAGCAGCGCACAGGGGGGCAGAGACAGTGCACAAAGGAGGGGGAAGTGACAGTGTGCAAGGGGGGAAGAGACAGCGCGCAGGGCCCCTGTGCCCTGTCTCTGCCCCCTGTGCGCTGTCTGGGATCCCATGTGCGCTGTTTGGGACCCCCTGTGTGATGTCTGTGGCCCCGTTCTTGAGTATATTAAAGATTAAAGCATATTAAAGATCAGATTCTTCACGCTTATGAGAACCATTGAGTGATGTACTCAAGAACGGGGCCCCAGACATCGCCCAGGGGCCCCAGACATCGCACATCGCACAAGGGCCCTAGACATCTTAGGCTAGTTTCACATTTGCGCACGGCTGTGTATGTTCTTAGTGAAGCCCCGCCCACTGCTGCGCCCGCCAGTTAAGCTCCGCCCAGGTATGCATGCGGCCGGATGTGGCATGCGTACCCTATCTTTATCATTGGGTACGCAGGCCCTGCGGATGTCTGCGTTTGCGTCCGCATGCGTTGTTTTGAGGATTTGGTGAATGCAAGAAAATCCAACTTGTTGCCTTCGCGGCGGGTTACAGCAGAGTCAAAAGAACGTGGGCGGAGCTTAACCGGCGGGGCGCAGCAGTGGTCAAGGCTTTACTGAGAGCGTACTCATGCGCACGGCTGTATGCAAATGTGAAACTAGCCTTACAGGATTGAGTGATATACTCAAGTGCAGGGCCCCAGACATCGCAAAGGGGGTCCCAGACAGTGTACAGTGGGTCCCAGATAGCACACAGGGGGTCCCAGACAGCGCACAGGGGGTCCCAGACAGCGCACAGGGGACATGCGCTCTGTCTATTTCCCCCTTGCGCGCTATCTCTTACCCCCTTGTTCACTGTCTCTGCCCCCCTGTGCGCTATCTGGGACCTAGGGTCCTGTGGGCTACCTGGTGCTCCCTTGGCTGCCTGGAGCCCTGTATGCTGCCTGGGGCCCCATGGGCTGCCTGGGGTCTCTGTGAGCTGTCTGGGGTCCTGTGCGCTGCTTGGGGCCTCGCATGCTGTTTAGGGCCACGTGCACTTCCTGTGGCCCCTGTGCTCTTCCTGTGGCCCCTCTGTGCTGCCTGGGGCCCCTCTGTGCTGCCTGGGGCCCCTCTGTGTTGCCTGTTGCCTTGTGCGCTGCCTGGGGCCCCTGTGCTCTTCCTGGGGCCCCTCTGTGCTGCCTGGGGCCCTGTGTGCTGAATTGGGCCCCTGTGTTCTGCCAGGGGCCCTGTGTGCTGCCTGAGGCCCCTGTGCGCTGCCTGGAGCCCTGTGGGCTGCCTGGGGCCCCTGTGGGCTGCCTGGGGTCCTGTACACTGTCTGGGGCACCGTGCACTTCCTGTGGCCCCTGTGCTCTTCCTGGGGCCCCTCTGTGCTGCCTGGGGCCCCTCTGTGCTGCCTGTTGCCCTGTGCACTGCCTGGGGACCCGTGCACTTCCTGTGGTCCCTGTGCTCTTCCTGGGGCCCCTCTGTGCTGCCTGGGGCCCCTCTGTGCTGCCTGGGGCCGCTCTGAGCTGCCTGTTGCCCTGTGTGCTGCCTTGGGCCCCTGTGCTCTTCCTGGGGCCCCTCTGTGCTGCCTGGAGCCCTGTGTGCTGCCTTGGGCCCCTGTGCACTGCCTGGGGCCCTGTGCACTTCCTGGGGCCCTGTGCTCTTCCTGGGGCCCCTCTGTGCTGCCTGGGGCCCCTCTGTGCTCCCTGGGGCCCCTGTGCTCTTCCTGGGGCCCCTCTGTGCTGCCTGGGGCCCTGTGCGCTGCCTTGGGCCCTGTGCGCTGCCTGGAGCTCCGTTATTGATTATGTCACCTGGGGTATAGTTCGGGCTAGGCCAGAATATACCCGGGTATAATCTGGCCCAGAGGGGTATAAACTGAGGCCAGAATATACCCGGGGTATAATCTGGCCTAGGCCACTTTAACCCCGGGTATATTCTGGGCGGGGGGTTAATCTGGCCTGTTACACCGGGACAGATCATTGTGGTTTCCTCTGCTCCAATACAGATCCCTGTGGTTGCCACTATTCCCAGTACTAGTCCTTGTGGTCCTCACTGTTCCTAGTGCAGATCCCTGTGATTCCCACTGCTGACTTTATCCCATTTACAGAATATACCATTTACAACATAACTCTTTGTTTCCTGTATCTTAACCTTTTCTTTATCCATGTGCATATAGTGCCCCCTCCCTGTTGCTTGAACTTCAGCATAAGGCTGTTGAATGTTTCAGTATCAAATGCCTTTGCAACGTCCAGATAAATCACATCAGCCACATTACCAATATACAGATTTGCACTTACCTCCTCATAGAAGCCCAACATGTTTGATAGACACAACTTATCTTTTATGGATCCACGTTTGTTGTCAGTTATTATATTATTCTCTGCAATATATTTCTGCTGATCACCTCTCATGATAGTAACATAGTGACTTTAAGTCCATCTAGTTCAACCCATAGCCTAACCTAACATGCCCTAACATGTTGATCCAGAGGAAGGCAAAAAAAAATTCCTTCCTGACTCTACATATGGCAAGGCATCTATATAAGGCCGGTTTCACACGTCAGTGGCTCCGGTACGTGTGGTGACAGTTTTCTCACGTACCGGAGACACTGACTCACGTAGACACATTAAAATCAATGTGTCTCTGCACATGTCAGCGTGTTTTCACAGACCATGTGTCTGTTAGAAAAACACGGAGGTATGTCAGTGTTCGTGGGAGCGCACGGATCACACGGACCCATTAAAGTCAATGGGTCCGTGTAAAGCACGTACCGCACACGGATGCTGTCTGTGTGCCGTCTCTGTGCCGTGCAGGAGACAGTGCTACAGTAAGCGCTGTCCCCCCAGCTTGTGGTGCTGAAGCCACCATTCATTTCTTATCTCCAGCAGCGTTCGCTGGAGAGAAGGAATGAAAAATCATTGTTTTTTTTTATTTTTTTTGCGTTTGAAATAAAGTACCCTGTAACCAACATAGGGGTGAAGCCATATATTCATCACTGTAATGAGCGGCACTACGTGACCGCTCACACAGGACAAGCTGTAGCGCTGAGAGGAAGCATCGAGGGAGCTGGGTGAGTATTTTATTTCCAGCGGGCGGGCGCACAGGGGGTGGGAGGGGGTTGGTTACCGGCAACTTTATTTCAACTGCAAAAAATTTTTAAAAAAGTGATTTTTCATTCCTTCTCTCCAGTGAACGCTGCTGGAGAGAAGAAATTAATGGCGGCTTCAGCACCCAAAGCAGGGGACAGCGCTTACTATAGCGCTGTCTCCTGCACGGTCCGTGTGGTACCCAGTCGGCACACGGGCGGCACACTGCTGCCGCACGTGTGCCACACTGATGTGCCACGTGAGCTGATGGACACACGGACACGGATAACTCCGGTACCGATTTTTCCGGTACCGGAATTATCTGGACGTGTGAGACTGGCCTAACCTATAATATTATG
The DNA here is from genome assembly GCF_051348905.1 of Ranitomeya variabilis. Classification (NCBI taxonomy): domain Eukaryota; kingdom Metazoa; phylum Chordata; class Amphibia; order Anura; family Dendrobatidae; genus Ranitomeya; species Ranitomeya variabilis. Next base: position 170,088,928 of record NC_135235.1, on the reverse strand, counting down.
CTTTTCAAGAAAGGCATCCAGTCCCCTCTTAAATTTTAGCAATGAATCACTCATGACAACATCATACGGCAGAGAGTTCCATAGTCTCACTGCTCTTACAGTAAAGAATCCACATCTGTGATTATGCTTAAACCTTCTTTCCTCCAGACGCAGAGGATGCCCCCGTCTCAGGTCTACGAGTAAAAAGGTAATTAGAAAGGTCTCTGTACTGTCCCCTCATATATTTATACATTAACATAAGATCACCCCTTAGCCTTCGGTTTTCCAAACTAAATAGCCCCAAGTGTAATAACCTATCTTGGTATTGCAGACTCCCCAGTCCTCTAATAACCTTGGTCGCACTTCTCTGCACCCGCACTAGTTAAGCTATGTCTTTCTTATACACCGGAGACCAGAACTGTACACAGTATTCGAAGTGTGGTCGAACTAGTGACTTGTATAGAGGTAAAATTATGTTCTCCTCATGAGCATCTATGCCTCTTTTAATGCATCCCATTAAGTTATTTGCATTTGTAGCAGCTGCCTGACACTGGCAACTAAATATGAGTTTGTCGTCCACCCATACAACCAGGTCTTTTTTCATTGATGGTTTTGCCCAGTGTTTTACAATTAAGTACATACTTATACATCTTATTTGCTCCACCCAAGTTCATGACCTTACAATTATCCCCATTAAAGCTCATTTGCCATTTATCAGCCCAAGCGTCTAGTTTACATAAATTCTCCTGTAGTATAAAATTGTCCTCTTCTATTTTGTCCTCTTCTATCCTCTATTGATTACCCTGCAGAGTTTAGTGTCATCTGCAAATATTGAAATTATACTCTGTATGTCCCCTACAAAGTCATTAACCCCTTTCTGTCATTGGACGTACTATTCCGTCCATGTGGGGTGGGCCCTACTTCCCAAGGATGGAATAGTATGCCCAGCGCGATCAGCCACATTCACGGGGGGAGTGCGGCCGATCGCGGCCGGGTGTCAGCTGACTATCGCAGCTGACATCCGGCACTATGTGCCAGAAGCGGTCACGGACCACCCCCGGCACATTAATTCCCGGCACACTGCGATCAAACATGATCGCAGTGTTTGCGCGGTACAGGGAAGCATCGCGCAGGGAGGGGGCTCCCTGCGTGCTTCCCTGAGACGATTGGTACAAGGCGATGTGCTCACCTTGTACCGAGCGTCTCCTCCCTGCAGTCCCTGGATCCAAAATGGCCACGGGGCTGCACCTGGGTCCTGCAGGGAGGTGGCTTCACAGTGCCTGCTCAGAGCAGGCGCCGGGAAGCCTCCCTGTTGTGCACGTCAGATCGCCGATCTGACACAGTGCACAGCAAAGTGTCAGATCTGCTATCTGTCACTTTACTGTGATGCCCCCCCCCCCCCCCCCCCGGGGCAAAGTAAAAATTAAAAAAAAAATGTACATGTGTAAAAAAAAAAAAAAATTCCTAAATAAATAATAATATAAAAAAATATTGTTCCAATAAATACATTCCTTTAGCTAAATAATAAAAAAAAACAATAAAAGTACACATATTTAGTATCGCCACGTCCGTAACAACCCGACCTATAAAACTGTCCCACTAGTTAACCCTTTCAGTGAACACCGTAAAAAAAAAAGGAGGCAAAAAACAACGCTTTATTATCATACCGCCGAACAAAAAGTGGAATAACATGCGATCAAAAAGACGGAAATAAATAACCATGGCACCACTGAAAACATCATCTTGTCCCGCAAAAAACGAGCCACCATACAGCATCATCAGCGAAAAAGTAAAAAAGTTATAGTCCTCAGAATAAAGTGATGCAAAAATAATTATTTTTTCTATAAAATAGTTTTTATCGTATAAAAGCGCCAAAACATAAAAAAATGATATAAATGAGATATCGCTGTAATCGTACTGACCCGAAGAATAAAACTGCTTCATCCATTTTACCAAACAAGGAACGGTATAAACGCCCCCCCCAAAGAAATTCATGAATAGCTGGTTTTTGGTCATTCTGCCTCACAAAATTCGGAATAAAAAGCGATCAAAAAATGTCACGTGCCCGAAAATGTTACCAATAAAAACGGCAACTCGTCCAGCAAAAAACAAGACCTCACATGACTCTGTGGACCGAAATATGGAAAAATTATAGCACTCAAAATGTGGTAATGCAAAAAACATTTTTTGAAATAAAAAGCGTCTTTTAGTGTGTGACGGCTGCCAATCAAAAATCCGCTAGAAAACGCGCTATAAATAGTAAATCAAACCCCCCTTCATCAGCCCCTTAGTTACAAAAAATAAAAAAATTAAAAAAATGTATTTATTTCCATTTTCCCATTAGGGTTAGGGCTAGGGTTAGGGCTAGGGTTAGGGTTAGGGCTAGGGTTAGGGTTAGAGCTAGGGTTAGGGCTAGGGTTAGGGCTAGGGTTAGGGCTAGTGTTACGGTTAGGGTTGGGACTTGAGTTGGGTCTAAAGTTAGGGTTAGGGTTGGGGCTAAAGTTAGGGTTGGGGCTAAAGTTAGGGTTAGGGTTGGGGCTAAAGTTAGGGTTGGGGCTAAAGTTAGGGTTAGGGTTTGGATTACATTTACGGTTGGGAATAGGGTTGGGATTAGGGTTAGGGGTGTGTCAGGGTTAGGGGTGTGGTTAGGGTTACAGTTGACATTAGGGTTAGGGGTGTGTTTGGATTAGGGTTTCAGTTAGAATTGGTGGTTTCCACTGTTTAGGCACATCAGGGGCTCTCCAAATGCGACATTGCGTCAAATCTCAATTCCAGCCAATTCTGCGTTGAAAAAGTAAAACAGTGCTCCTCCCTTCCAAAGTCTCCCGTGCGCACAAACAGGGGTTTACCCCAACATATGGGGTATCAGAGTACTCCGGACACATTGGACAACAACTTTTGGGGTCCAATTTCTCCTGTTACCCTCGGGAAAATACAAAACTGGGGGCTAAAAATAATTTTTGTGTAAAAAAACATTTTTTTTATTTTCAAGGCTCTGCATTATAAACTGTAGTGAAACACTTGGAGGGTCAAAGTTCTCACAACACATCTATATAAGTTCCTTGGTGGGTCTAGTTTCCAATATAGGGTCACTTGTGGGGGGTTTCTACTGTTTCTGCAAATGCAACGTGACACCTGCAGACCAATCCATCTAAGTCTGCATTCCAAATGGCGCTCCTTCCCTTCCGAGCTCTGTCATGCGCCCACACGGTTGTTCCCCCCACATATTGGGTATCATCATACTCAGGACAAATTGGACAACAACTTTTGGGGTTCAACTTACACTGTTTCCCTTGGAAAAATATAAAACTGGGGGCTAAAAATCATTTTTGTGAAAAAAAAAGGATTTTTTATTTTCACGGCTCTGCTTATAAACTGTAGTGAAACACTTGGGGGTTCAAAGTTCTCACAACACATCTAGATAAGTTGCTTGGGGGGGGTCTAGTTTCCGATATGGGGTAACTTGGGGGGGGTTTCTACGGTTTAGGTACTATAGGGGCTCTGCAAATGCAACGTGACGCCTGCAGACCATTCCATCTAAGTCTGCATTCCAAATGGCACTCCTTCCCTTCCGAGCTCTCCCATGCACCCAAACGGTCGTTCCCCCCACATATGGGGTATCAGTGTACTCAGGACAAATTGGACAACAACGTTTGGAGTCCAATTTCTCCTGTTACCCTTGGGAAAATATAAAACTGGGGGCTAAAAAATATTTTTTGTGGGGAAAAAAAACAATTTTTATTTTCACGGCTCTGCGTTATAAACTGTAGTGAAACACTTGGGGGTTCAAAGCTCTCACAACACATCTAGATGAGTTCTTTAGGGGGTCTACTTTCCAAAATGGTGTCACTTGTGGGGGGTTTCAATGTTTAGGCACATCAGTGGCTCTCCAAACGCAACATGGCGTCCCATCTCAATTCCAGTCAATTTTGCATTGAAAAGTCAAATGGCGCTCCTTCCCTTCCGAGCTCTGCCATGCGCCCAAGCAGTGGTTTACCCCCACATATGAGGTATCAGCGTACTCAGAACAAATTGGACAACAACTTTTGAGGTCCAATTTCTTCTCTTACACTTGGGAAAATAAAAAATTGGGGGCAAAAAGATCATTTTTGAGAAAAAATATGATTTTTTACTTTTATGGCTCAGCATTATAAACTTCTGTGAAGCACTTGGTTTGTCAAAGTGCTCACCACACATCTAGATAAGTTCCTTAGGGGGTCTACTTTCCAAAATGGTGTCACTTGTGGGGGGTTTCAATGGTTAGGCACATCAGTGGCTCTCCAAACACAACATGGCGTTCCATCTCAATTCCAGTCAATTTTGCATTGAAAAGTCAAACGGCGCTCCTTCCCTTCCGAGCTCTCCCTTGTGCCCAAACAGTGGTTTACCCCCACATATGGGGTATCAGCGTACTCAGGACAAATTGTAAAACAACTTTTGGAGTCCAATTTCTTCTCTTACACTTGGGAAAATAAAAAATTGGGAACAAAAAGATTATTTTTGTGAAAAAATATGATTTTTTATTTTTACGGCTCTGCATTATAAACTTCTGTGAATCACTTAATGGGTCAAAGTGGTTACCACACATCTCGATAAGTTCCTTAGGGGGTCCACTTTCCAAAATGGTGTCACTTGTGGGGGGTTTCAATGTTTAGGCACATCAGGGCCTCTCCAAACGCAACATGGCATCCCATCTCAATTCCAGTCAATTTTGCATTGAAAAGTCAAATGGCGCTCCTTGCCTTCCGAGCTCTGCCATGCGCCCAAACAGTGGTTTACCCCAACATATGGGGTATCGTCATACTCAGTACAAATTGTACAATAACTTTTGGGGTCCATTTTCTCCTGTTACCTTTGGTAAAATAAAACAAATTGGAGCTGAAATAAATTTTTTGTGTAAAAAAGTTAAATGTTCATTTTTATTTAAACATTCCAAAAATTCCTGTGAAACACCTGAAGGGTTAATAAACTTCTTGAATGTGGTTTTGAGCATCTTGAGGGGTGCAGTTTTTAGAATGGTGTCACACTTGGGTATTTTCCATCATATAGACCCCTCAAAATGACTTCAAATGAGATGAGGTCCCTAAATAAAAATTATGTTGTAAAAATGAGAAATTGCTGGTCAACTTTTAACCGTTATAACTCCCTAATAAAACAAAATTTTGATTCCAAAATTGTGCTGATGTAAAGTAGACATGTGGGAAATGTTACTTATTAAGTATTTTGTGTGACATATCTCTGTGATTTAATTGTATAAAAATTCAAATTTGGAAAATTGCAAAATTTTCATATTTTTCGCCAAATTTCCGTTTTTTTCACAAATAAACACAGGTAATATCAAAGAAATTTTACAACTATCATGAAGTACAATATGTCTCGAGAAAACAGTGTCAGAATGACCATGATCCCTTGAAGAGTTCCAGAGTTATAACCTCATAAAGGGACAGTGGTCAGAATTGTAAAAATTGGCCCGGTCATTAACGTGCAAACCACCCTTGGGGGTAAAGGGATTAATAAATATTTTAAAAAGAAGAGGGCCCAATACTAACCCCTGTGGTACACCACTTCTAACTGTGACCCAGTCCGAGTGTGCTCCATTAATTACCACCCTTTGTTCCCTATCCCTGAGCCAGCTCTTAACCCACTTACACATATTTTCCCCTATCCCCATTGTTCTCATTTTATGTATCAACCTTTTGTGTGGCACCGTATCAAATGCTTTTGAAAAGTCCATATACACTACATCCACTGCGTTCCCTTGGTCCTGTCCAGAACTTACCTCTTCATTGAAACTGATCAGATTAGTCTGACAGGAATGGTCTCTAGTAAACCCATGTTGATATTGGGTCATGAGGTTATTCCTCTTCAGATACTCCAGTATAGCATCTCTTAGAATGCCCTCCAGGATTTTACCCACAGTAGAGGTTAAGCTTACTGGCCTATAATTTCCGAGTTCAGTTTTTGTCCCCTTTTTGAATATTGGCACCACATTTGCTATACGCCAGTCCTGTGGTACAGACCCTGTTATTATGGAGTCTTTGAAGATTAAAAATAATGGTCTATCAATGGCTGTACTTAATTCCTGCAGTACTCGGGGGTGGATCCCTTCCGGGCCCGGAGATTTGTCAATTTTAGTGATTTTTAGACGCCGACTACTTCCTGCTGGGTTAAGCAGGTGACATTTAATGGGGAATTTTTGTTACTGATCATATTGTCTGCCATGGAATTTTCTTGTGGAAATACTGATGAAAAAAAAGTCATTTAGCATGTTGGCTTTTTCCTCATCCTCATCCATCATTTCACCCAGACTATTTTTAAGGGGGCCAACACTATCATTTTTCAGTTTCTTACTATTTACGTAGTTAAAGAATATTTTGGGATTATTTTTACTCTCTCTGGCAATGAGTCTCTCTGTCTCAATCTACAGAATTTATTTAATTTTTTGTATTTATTTAATGCCTCCTCACTACCTACTTTCTTTAATTCTCTAAATGCTTTCTTTTTGTCACTTATTGTGGCCCTTACAGCTCTATTTAGCCATATTGGTTTCCTCCTGTTTCTAGTATGTTTATTCCCATACAGTATATACTGTGCACAAGTCCTATTCAGGATGCTAATAAACGTCTCATATTTTCTTTGTGTATTTTTATGTCTCAGGATATCGCCCCAGTTAATTGCACTAAGATCACCTCTCATCCGTTGGAAATTTTGCCCTCCTGAAGTTTAGTGTCCTTGTGATACCTCTACTACAAATCTTATTAAAGGATACATGAAAACTTATTATTTTGTGATTACTATTACCCAAGTGACCCTCAACCCTTATATTTGATATGCGGTCTGGCCTGTTGGTTAATATTAGGTCTAGCAGTGCCCCCCTTCTTGTTGGGTCCTGAACCAGTTGTGATAGTTAATTGTCTCTCATAGTTGTCAAAAACTGATTACCTTTGCTGGAACTGCAGGTTTGTGTTCCCCAATGTATTTCAGGGTAGTTGAAGTCCCCCATAATAATGACTTCTCCTTGAGTCGCAGCTTCATCTATTTGCTTTACGAGGATATTCTCCGTTGCTTCCATTATTCTTGGTGACTTATTACAAACCCCTATCAGTAATTTATTATTTTTTCCCACTCCCCTTATCTCCACCCACAGGGACTCTACATTTTCATTAGATTTACATATATTATCACGCAGGATGGGTTTTAAGGATGATTTTACATATAGACACACACCTCTCCCTCGCTTATCTGTACAGTCATTTCTGAATAGACTATAGCCCTGCAAGTTAACAGCCCAGTCATGGCTCTCATCCAGCCATGTATCAGATATCCCCACTATGTCATAATTATGCTCCAACAAAATTAATTCTAATTCCTCCATTTAGTTGGCGAGGCTTCTGGCATTAGTATACCCTCAAAAACGTTGCACACCACTGATGTAGAACTTACTGGACAGTTGTTTCCTGGATCCACATTCTTATATTTCTTAAATATTGGTACCACATCAGCCATTCTCCAATCCTGTGGCACTGACCTTGTTACAAGACAATCTAAGAACATGAGATATAGTGTTCTGTCTATTACTAAGCTCAACTCCCTAAATATCCGTGTATGAATGCCATACGGCGGGGGGCCTTGTCAATATTTAATTTGCTCAGATGCAACTGTACTTATTCCTGTGTTAATTTAGTAATATCAGGTGGTGAACTTTGATTTCTGCCTTACTGGTTGATTCCTGACACAGGCAGTTCATTGGTGAACATAGATGAAAAGTGCATGTTCAATATCTCAGCCTTTTCTTTGTCCTCTGTAATTATCTTGCTGTGATTATCTTTCAAGGGGCTGAAGTTGTCAGCTTTATTCTTTTGGTATTAATACATTTAAATATTTTTTTAAAATAATGTTGATAGCGATTTGTTTTTCTCGGAACTTTTCAGCCTGATTGCTTTCTTACTTTTCGTATTGAGATCTTTACACTCCTGGATGTTATTTCTGACCTTTTGGCTGTCAAGGTTTTAAATGCCTCTTGTTTTTTTTTCTTATTATACATAGTACTGTCTTCTCTCTCTCTCTCCCCATTCATGAGCTCTGTATAGCCCCAGCCCACCATTCATTCAAGAGCTTTCTGCCCATGCAGAGTGTGCATAGAAAACTGCCAATCAGTGCTGTGGGCAGGGTTATACAGAGCCCAGCATTCAAAGTACTGTTAGATCTGCCATAAATAAAACAGGAATATTATCAAAGCAGCCAAAAGCAACCAAGTAAGTGATACATCACTGAAATTATGATATCTATTCCTACATCATGCTGCTCTTGGATGGCAATAACTTGGTGACAGATTCCCTTTAAGACATAACATTTTGGTAGTTTTCATACGGACGTTTGGATTAAAATAGTATTTTATTGTTTATTAAGTGATATGAGTATAATATTCCAATGAATTCCTATGCCAGAGGCTCCAGCACAGTATCAGCACAGAAGTGACTAAACCTCTAGCGACCTAATGCATACTACATGCTGTATGGTAATTACATTCAGTACCCAATTACCACACATTTTATCTTATTTGCTGGATAGTCATGGAGACTAAATTCCCTAGAGAACTTTCTTATCATAGTGAGCAAGATCAAAAGGGATTCTGTAATCAAAGTCAGAGTATCATGCTGCAGCCAGATGGATATCCCCTCTATACAGGATTATCGCCATCATGATGATCTTAATGAACCTAATGAAGGTCTGAATTTAATTGTTGGCTGTAATGCAAAATAGTTAACAGAAAGAGAATTCTATTGGGTAATCTTATGTCGCTTCTATCTACTGACTCATTCTCTTTAGGAGACCAGTTGTCACTTGCATTCGGTAATATTAATGCTCATACGATTAGTTTCAGTGATGGTGATCGAGCTTTTAAGATTCTTCTGCTGCTAGTGGCTCCCAAATTACTTAGCTTTGGTATGGGCAGTGTTTTTATACTCTACCCTCACTACCCTGCCCATTGCCATTGCCAGGTTTCCTTTTACCAAACATTTTGTACTTCACTATAGTTAACCTTTGACCATCTTTTCAGCCCTAGGTATTTATCCCTCGCCAAAAGGCGTAATAAGAAATGCTAAAATAGTATTCACACATACAGAAAGCAACACATAGCAGCAGGCCGTAGTAAAGATATGGCATGTACGGTTGTCAAATTGGATTTTTACAACATTATTTTGATAAAATTGAATCCCCTTGCAGAAAATGACAAGATGAGAAATGCTGGGTAGGTATACAAATACAAGGACCACACCTGCAGAAAGGCGTTTTATTGGTGTTGTGTGTAAAATTTGATTAGTAAAACAGATATGCAAAAAAATATTGTTTGTGACATGCACCCTTTATTATGTGGTCAGTCACAGTTATATGTCAAGATTGTATGGAATTTTGTTTCCTATTTTAAAAAACTTTTGCAAGTTTTACAATCGTTTTTGTGAAGGGATGACAACACTCAGTACAAGTAGTTTGTGAATAGCAAGTGATTTTCTGTCACTGATCACAAGCCGCATGCACACTCCCTTGCCATAGACTTCAATGTGAGTCTGATGCCATTGCATGTGGTGTGCATCTTACCCACGATGAAGCCATTTGTTTACTACAGAATTACAGCTCTAATATAGTCACGGTAATTGTCAGAGAATTGTAGCCGCGAGGCACAGATCGCCTGGTAGCCCTAGCCTGAAGCATATTAAACTGGTTGTTTCTTAAAAATGGGAAAAAGTATAAAATATCAATCACACATTGCTCATCTATTCAAGCCCCCACTACTCCACCAGTCCCTGACAGTCCTTAAGGAATTTCATCACATGCAATATTTTATTGACCACTACAGCTAATCACTTGCCTCAGCAGTCATGCTGGCAATGTACAGCCTTTTACCTTTGAGACTGATCATTTTTTGCAATAGTCATGTGAATGATGGATGTAGACCACAAGAGTAGTGGTGTTTGAGTGCTGGGGGGTTCAAAAGGCAAGTAATATTTATTTAACTATTTTATTCCATTTTGTGCACTGTGCCCTGTTTTGTGAAAAATATCAGACAATCCCCTTTAACCTTCAGCTATCTATTGGTTTTTAGGAGTTTGAATGGTATTAAAAATTACATTCAATTCAAATTGGTGAACAAAAAAGCACAGATTTCTTTCTTGGAAATGGTTAATGCAATGTGTTTACACTCATGCTTTTAAAATTTGTGAGGGAAGTCATATTAAAGTGCCACTCTAGGCCCAGTTCAGACATTGCCTAGTTGTAAAGTCCCTCAACACATTAGACAGCTATCTTTTCTGATTCCCGCGTACACTGGAGTGCTCGGCTTGTCTAAGCGCTCCTGCAGTCTCTATGAGAGAATCACTGCCAGACTCACGTGTGGCTTCTATATCACAGAGAACAAAAATATTGGTCATTGAAAATTTAAAAATCTGGATCATTCTGTCTGAGAAAAGTTGGGAGCCACATACACATTAGACTGTTGGCTGATCCCAGCAATATTGGAGGGTTAGGTCAACTTTAGTCTAATTTGTATGGAGACCTTTAAGGGATGTTGGTTGTGAATCCACACTGAAATTCAGCAACATGGACAGTGCAGTGTAGCATTTTTCCATTAAATACTAAATGCCCCACTTCTTAAAGGGAACCTGCCAGGACCCTTATGCTCTCAAACCCAGCAGGGTTCACATATTTTCACATACTTTCACACTAGCTTTGTACACTGCACGTCGCAATGCGACATTGCAGCGCACCGACGCTAGTTGTGGAAGCGCCGCACAACGGGGGCAGCGGATGCTGTTTTTCAACGCATCCGCTGCCCCATTGTGAGGTGCAGGGAGGCGGGGGCGGAGTTCCGGCCGCACATGCGCGGTCGGAAATGCTGCAGACGACGCACCAAAAAACGTTACATGTAACGTTTTTTGGTGGCGACGGTCCGATGCAAAACGACGCAACCGTCGCACGACGGTTGCGACGTGTGGCAATGCGTCGCACTGCGTTGCTAATACAAGTCTATGGAGAAAAAAAGCATCCTGCAAGCACTTTTGCAGGATGCGTTTTTTCTACCAAACGACGCATAGCGACGTGCAGTGCACGACGCTAGTGTGAAAGTAGCCTAAACGGTCTACCAAAATCCTGTGACACATTTGCAACTGCACGAGCTCTGAGCCCAGATTATAAACTTACATTGAAGTATGTCAAAGAAAAGATTGTAGATGAGTATAAACGAAGGCCAGAAAGTGGAAGCAGAAGTAGGGTTTCCAAAGGAGAATCTGCTTTAAAAACCCAAGATGAACACAAAAATAAAAACAATTTGAACGAGATAAACAAGGGTGTTTTCGAAGAACAACAAAAAATGAGGAAAGAAATAAATGATTAGAAAGAAAAAAGGAAAAAAGAAAGAGAGGGTTCTTTCCTTTCACCGCCATCTCTTTCTTATTTCCTTTTTTCTTTATAATAATTTTTGTTTTTCCTCACTCAGTTACTCCAGATCCAGTGGCTCATAGGCCGGCGTCACACTAGCGAGTTTTACGGACGTATGAGTGCAGAAAATAAGTCCAGAAAATACGCATTGCACATGGCCCAATGATTCTCTATGGGGCAGCTCCTATCTGCCGTATATTACGTATCCGAATTATATCCGTATTATATGGTCTTGTACGGCCATAGAAAATTGCAGCATGCTGCGTTTGTCAGCGTATTGTGCAAAAAATCCGCCAATGAAAGTCTAAGGGGGCGAGAAAATTACGGATTACACATGGATAATGCGTGTGACTTGCGAGAAATACGCACCTGTGCTATATAGAAAAGCCAGCAATTCAGTGCGGTGTACAGTAAAATCACACTGACAGAATAGAATAGGTAGAATAAATGTGTACACATAGAATAGGTACATACTGTATATATATGTACATAAGGATGAATGACCTCGGGGAGATCAAAACATCCAACACCGCAGAGACACCATCACGTATTTCTCAAAGCAGTGATCCAGAACACTGCCCCCAACCCTTATGGGAAATATGCAAATGCATGTAGAAAAGCCGCGGAGACACCATCACGTGTTTCTCAATGCAAGCAATGAATAGCCAGGTCTTTCACTGGGAAGGAACAACCACGGGAAGGGCAGCATCCAATAAAGGAAAACCACCTATGCCAAAATATGGTATCCATCCACAGACAGCTGTTTCGGGGTATTTGCCCCTCATCAGTGTGGAGTAGGAAACTGGATATTAGGAGCAGTGCCTAGTGAAAAGGCTATAAACATAAGGATGAATGACCTCGGGGAGACCAAAACATCTAACACCGTGGAGACACCATCACGTGCTTCTCAATGCAGTGATCCAGAACACTGCCCCCATCCCTTATGGGAAATATGCAAATGCATGTAGAAAAGCTGCGGAGACAATATCACGTGTTTCTCAACGCAAGCAATGAATAGCCAGGTCTTTCACCGGGAAGGAACAACCATGGGAAGGGCAGCATCCAATAAAGGAAAACCACCTTTGCCAAAACATGGTATCCATCCAGAGACAGCTGTTTCAGGGTATTTGCTCCTCATCTGTGTGGAGTAGGAAACTGGCTATTAGGAGTATTGCCTAGTGAAAAGGCTATAAACATAAGGATGAATGACCTCGGGGAGACCAAAACATCCAACACCGCGGAGACACCATCACGTGTTTCTCAATGCAGTGATCCAGAACACTGACCCCATCCCTTATGGTGTCTCCGCTGCTTTTCTACATGCATTAGCATATTTTCCTTTATTGGATGCTGCCCTTCCCGTGGTTGTTCCTTCCCGGTAAATGACCTGGCTATTCATTGCTTGCGTTGAGAAACACGTGATGGTGTCTCCGCGGCTTTTCTACATGCATATATATATGTCAGTGAGACACATATATATATATATATATATATATATATATATATATATATATATATATATATATATTTAAATATATATTTAATTCAGCGCTAGATAGCAGAAAAGCTGGTAATTTAATTGCCGGCTTTTCCTATCTCCTTCACAAACCCGACAGGATATGAGACATGGGTTACATACAGTAAACCATCTCATATCCCTTCTTTTATTGCATATTCCTCTTAACTAATGTAAGAAGTGTCTCTGTGTAAAATTTGGGGGCTCTAGCTATTAAATTAAAGGGTTAAATCCCAGAAAAAATTGGCGCGGGCTCCCGCTCAATTTTCTCCCCCAGAGTGGGAAAGCCAGTGACTGAGGGCAGATATTAATAGCCTAGAGAGGGACCATGGTTATAGGACCCGCCCTGGCTAAAAACATCTGCCCCCAGCCACCCCAGAAAAGGCACATCTGTAAGATGCGCCTATTCTGGCACTTAGCCTCTCTCTTCCCACTCCCATGTAGCGGTGGGATATGGGGTAACGAGGGGTTAATGTCACCTTACTATTGTAAGGTGACATTAAGCCAGGTTAATAATGGAGAGGCGTCAATTATGACACCTATCCGTTATTAATCCAATAGTACGAAATGGTTAATAAAACACCTTGATACCTTCAGTAGGGTGTTCGATGAATCGGAGCACTTGGCTTCCATCACCGAGTCCCTTTTCAGTCTTCAACAAGGTACTCTTACAGTGGGGCAATACACCATCCACTTTCACACCCTATCTTTGGAGCTGGAGTGGAATAATGAGGCTCTGGTTGGGGCTTTTTGGAGGGGACTTTCGGGTAAGATCAAGGATGAGCTTGCTGGTCGGGACATTCCTACCTCTTTGGAGGATCTAATATCTTTGGCCACGCGAATTGATTTACGGTTTCAGGAACGCTCCCGAGAGTTGGGTAGAGAGAGGAGACCATCTAGGTTTAATTGGTTATCGCCCTCCACTTCATCTAGCCTTCCAAGTACCTCTGTCCCAGAGCCCATGCAAGATGACCGTATAAAGTTGTCAGAGCAGCGATGTAGGGATAGACTTGCACAAGGCTTGTGCTTAAACTGTGGGGGAGCTAATCACTTCTTGCGTTCATGTCCTAAAAGAGTGGGAAACTCCTTTGCCTAGTCCAGGTAAGAGATGCCTTCCTAGGTGATTTGAATTCCTCTCTACCGTTACCTTTTTCAGTTTTGATCTCTTTAGGTCGGGAGCATAGATCTTGGGAGGCATATGTGGACTCGGGTGCGGCTGGCAATTTCATTCGTCAAGAGGAGGTGGACAAATTCCGCATGCCAGTTGTTTCTCTGGAAGATCTGCGAGTAATTACAGCTGTGGATAGCAAACCGTTATCCGTTCCTGTCACCTCTGTTACGCTTGAACTGGAGATGCAAGTTGGAGCCCTCCATAGAGAGAAAATCACTTTTCATGTTCTGCCAAATCTGTCTCACGCCTTGCTCTTAGGTTTGTCCTGGCTCAGGTCGCACGAACCAGTCCTTGATTGGCTCTCTGGAGAGGTTCTTCGCTGGGGCCATTCCTATAATGAACATTGTCTCCGGCCGGTTACTCCTTCTATTCCCTCTCCAGCATCCATTGAGCTTCCTGGTCTCCCTCTGGCATATTATTTGTTTGCTGACGTCTTTGATAAAAAGGAGGCCGAATATCTTCCTCCACATCGGGTTTATGATTGCCCCATCGAGCTTATTCCTGGAACCACGCCTCCCAGAGGGAAAACCTATCCTCTGTCAACAGCAGAAACATCGGCCATGTCCGAGTACATCAGAGAGAACATAGCCAAGGGCTTCATCCGGAAATCTTCTTCGCCAGCAGGGGCCAGATTTTTCTTCGTTCGGAAAAAAGATGGATCTCTTCGGCCCTGCATTGACTACCGGGGTCTGAATAGTGTTACGGTCAAAAATAGGTATCCTCTTCCACTTATTCCTGAGCTTTTTGATCGCCTGAGGGGGACTCAAATCTTTACCAAACTGGATCTGAAGGAGGCCTATAACTTGGTCCGAATACGTGCCAGTGATGAATGGAAGACTGCTTTCAACACTTGTGATGGTCATTATGAGTACTTGGTCATGCCCTTTGGACTCTGTAATGCTCCGGCAGTCTTCCAAGAGTTTGTTAATGAGGTCTTTTGGGATCTTCTGCATTCTTGTGTTGTAGTCTATTTGGACGACATTCTAATTTTTTCTTCCAATCTTGCCTCTCACCGAAAGAGTGTCCGCCTGGTCCTGCAACGTCTTCGGGACAATCGCCTCTAAGTCAAATTGGAGAAATGCCTTTTTGACCAAACCTCTTTGCTGTTTCTGGGTTATATTATTTCTGACTGCGGATTGAAAATGGACCCCGAGAAACTGTCCGCTGTGCTCAATTGGCTGCGTCCACTTGGGGTAAAGGCATTCAATGTTTTTTGGGCTTTGTAAATTATTATAGACAATTTGTACCTCATTTCTCTTCTCTGACTAAACCGCTCTCCATTCTTACCCGGAAAGGAGCTAAGCCCAACTCTTGGCCACCGGAGGCTGAAGACGCCTTTGTAGCTCTGAAACGGGCCTTTGCTACAGCACCTGCTCTGCATCGGCCTGTGACCTGCAAGCCCTTTGTTCTGGAGGTGGATTTTGCTGGAGACAGAAACTTACCGTATTTTTCGGACTATAAGACGCACTTTTTTCCTCCAAATTTGTGAGGAAAGTGTGGGTGCGTCTTATAGTACGGATATATCATGTGGGGAGGGGGGCAGCAGTGAGTGGGATTGCACTGTTATCCCACTTCAGGATGTCCCCGCTGCCCGGAATCAGCTGCTGGGGAAAGCACATGGTCCCGCTGATTAAGTGCAGTGAATATTTATTAGCTGCTCCCCGCCCACCGATCAGCTGAGCGGTGAGCCGGGAGCAGCAAATGAATGCTGCACTTAAGCAGCCACACACATGGCTTCCTCAGCTGCTGACTCCTGCAGCAGCTAGGGAGATTTGTGTGTCCTGGGGAGGAGGCAGCAGCAGGGGCCAGAGGAGAGAGGAGATCGCTGCGTACCTGCCTGCCATGCTTGGACGCCGAGTGTTGTGCACAAACAGGACCTGTGATGATGTCAGAAGTGGGCGGGCTGGAGCATCACATGGCAGCTCAGAGCCCTCCCTCTTCTTGACATCATCACAGGTCCTTCAGGCTCCCCACTAGAATCTGCAGCTTCCTCATAACCTGTGCTGTGGAGAGGCAACAAGAGGGAGGGCTCTGTGTGCAGTCATGGGATGCTTTTACCTCACCACAGTGGCTGGCAGGCTGCCACAATTAAGAGGTTAGTCTTTACAATACACAATAAAGCACTCTGCCACTCCTGTGGTGAACTATAACTCCCAGCATGTCATAGGATCTGCAGGACATGCTGGGAGTTATAGTTCTCCCATTGGGATTTTAAAGCAGCACTCCAGTGTTATTTTGCAGTGCTGGAGTGGTGCTTTCAATATAAGCCCTGTACCCCCATTCTTATACTCACCCTCCAGCATCTTCATATAGTACTTCACAGCCACCACACTGGTCCCGCAGCTTCCAACATAATAACATACTATTATATATAATAACACCACATATAATAGTATGTTATTTATGTTATTAAATATTTTACCACATTTTTTTGCTTCAAATATTTTTTTTCCCTATTTTCCACCTCTAAAACCTGGGTGCGCCTTATAGTCCGGTGCGTCCTATAGTCTGAAAAATACGGTATGTACTATTAAACACTAGTAGTAGCTCAAGAAGGATGACGGTAACGTTGTTAATCAATAGGTAGTGTTTAGTAACAAATATCCATTATGATACCTATATAAAGGACTATAACATGGTCAGAAGAGAAAGGAAGAAAAAAACGATCATACAGCTCATGAATTAACAAAAAATGTAAATACTTTATTAAGGCAAATAAATCAAAACAGATGAAGGGGAGAAAAAGTGCATATATGCAGTACAGCAGAGTGCAGGATGCATGATGCAAGCAGATGCTTTAAATAGTAGATATATAATACTTGGTCGCATACCAACACATAAGTTCTTGAGATTTCCAATTTGGAGCCAAGAATCAGTACTAAGTGATAGGGTGTCTAATAGCAGGTGGTCCAAGCCGGTAATATAGCTATACTGACGAAGGCAGCGCCGAAATGCATATCGGGGCTGGACGCACGTGCTGCTGTGCTGTTTGCTTTGTGGTGTCTCTATCAGGTACGCATTAACTAATCCAATGTCCGTATGCTAATTGTGCCTTTTTGTACTTACATGGCCCAGCCATATTAACGGCTTGAACCACCTGCTATTAAACACTCTATCACTTGGTACTGTCTCTGGGTTCCTAATTGGAGATCTTAAGTGCTTTTGTGTTCGCCTGCGGCCAAGTGTTATATATCTACTATTTAAAGCCTCTGCTTGTGAATCGCCCGCCTGGGCAGCGGGGTACTCCGTACCGGGTCCGGTCGCACTTAAAGGGTATATCATAGTGGCTGTGACCCGGTCCGTGGCCCTGGGCACTCAATTAAAGGGGAAACTCTTGAAAGGGTTTTGTATTAAAGTTTATGTTCGTGATGTCACCTGTGGCTCTCGGTCAGAGGGGACCAATGCTGCTTAAAGGGGTCCTCTGGGATGATGTTGTTGCTACAAGATGGTGACGCTTCCCACAGGTGAAGCTGGGTCCCCAGGGCTCCCAAGGTGTATGGGCAAGGATGGTGTATGCTGCCAAATAAGTGGAGGACACAAAGTTGTAACATCTTTACCTGGCATACTGACAGTAACAGTCCACAGTCCAGGGTACCAGGAACAGGTGAGGTCTGTAAGCCTTCCTACTTGCACAAGTGTGCGAGGTCCCTGCTGCCTGTAGCTGCTGGCAAAGTCCTCTCTCTCCTGTCCTGGGACAGTTACCTGTATGTTGGGAAACTTGAGCCATTTTATAGGGTCTATATCATGACCTGGGCTCTTCAGGTGCTGCTTCACCTTCAGGTGTGGTGTGGGCATATCACATACAGTTCTATGCCCTACAGTTCTGCCGTGTGTCCTGGAGTACGCCACAGCCTCGGGCTCCCGGTGCCCAGTTTCTGTGCTTCGGCTCTGAGGGTGCCCAGTCACAGTTCCCCTCTCAGCCCCTTTCCTTCTCTACTGTGCTCCTTTCCTCAGTAGCTCCACCACTTTCAACCCCTCGGGTTCACTTCCTTTCCCTGGAGCTGCAGCTCAGTCCTGGCTGCACAGATCCGCTGTCTGCGCTCAGTTCCAGACTTCCTTCTCTCTCCTCTCCCTCCAACAGACTGCTCTCATTGGTCTTCCTGGACCAACTCATAACTCCTCCTCCAGACCAGGATATAACTATCTAAGGAAACTCCCCTGAATCCGGGTTCAGAGCTCCCCTTCTGGCCTGGATTCGGAATGTGTTGAATGTGGGTGCGTTACCTGGTAAAGAGAATCCTTCTTGCCTCCAAGCGTGATATCGCCCTCCCCGAAAGGAAGGCAACATCACTGTAACAACCGGTTACCTGGGGTGTTACACTTGCATCATGCATCCTGCACTCTGCTGTATTGCAAATATGCACTTCTTCTCCTCTTCATCTGTTTTGATTTAATTGCTTTTAATAAAATATTTACATTTTTGTATTCATTCATGGGCTGTACGATTGTTTTTTCTTCCTTTCTCTTCTCACTTTTAAACAGTAGTAAATAGTAGTTGTTGCCATATATACAGTAATAAGCATTTTTCCAACATCCCCACTCAACCACTACTTATCCTGTTAGTCCCATATTGTTTCTGAATTTTTCAAATTTGGCTCTTGGAAGTGGTTTTGTTATAATATCAGCTATCATCTGGTCAGTCCTGCAATAAATTAACTAATTAAGTCACATTCTACCAAATCACGCAGGTGATGATGTTTAACATGATTGTGTTTGGTCCTCGCATTAATCTTCTCCCTGGATGCAAGTTTAATGCATCCTTGAGTTGATGGCTTACCAAGATCTCCTAACAATTGGCTTAACAAACTGACCTCTTGACTTGCGTGAACTGCAGACACATTCTGTATCTGTTAATTACAAAGCTACAGACACTTGTTTTCTGCTAGACCTAGAAAATGAACTTTCTCTAAGCTTGAACAAATACCCTCTTGTTGATTTATGATCACTTAAGTCATCAGCCCAATCTGCATCCACATAGCCTCTGAGATTTTAGATCTCCTTTTCCCGATATCCTTACATTTATGTATTGAGTTTCTTTTAAATATCAATTAACTCCCTCTCTCTCCAGTCTTTTTGGCGCAGTTTGTCCACATATCTGCAGAGAATTCCAATTGTTGCTGCAATATACGATTGAGTTGTAGTTGCTATAGAAGTGCGCCCACTGCCTATCTGTATTTCTCACTGTTAGGCCGGTATCACACTTGCAAATGCAATGCGAGAAACTCGCGCGAGTCTCTCGCCTCAATACCCGGCACTGCCGCCAGCACTCAGGACCGTAGCGTGCGGCTGCATGTATTTCTATGAAGCTGAATGCTCTGGTCCAAACCGCCGGAGGCAGTGCTGGGTATTGAGGCGAGAGACTTGCGCAAGTCTCTCGCATTGCAGTTGCAAGTGTGACACCGGCCTAAGCTAACAGATCATCTTCTCCTTCCTACTTTAACTAGGATGATTCCTATGGGGTTGACATTCCAAACTGAGTTCAGAGGTGATTTTTGCAATTTTTTAGAAGAAAGCTTCCATCTTTTCTTTTGATCTGGATTTCTATGTCATATTTCCAATGTCTTTAGTTTCAAAATGCTGATTCAGAATATTAGTCATCCTTGCAATTTCTGTTTACTCTTGATGAATCATAATCACATCATGCACATAAAAGAAAATACATCTACTTTCCGTCAGTACATTTTATATATGAACACAGATCTGCTTGACCTCTTTTAAATCCTTCTTTCAATAAGACTTTGTTCATTTTTGTGTTCCATGCTCTAGCCAATTGCATAAGACGAAAGAGAGATTTTTGTAGTTTGCAAATGAGGTTCTTTTCACACTCTTCATTGCTACCATTTAAAAACACAGTTTTGATATCCAAATGTCTGACAAACATCTTTTCTACAGCAGCTATAGCCATTAGAATCATAAATGTGATCTGCTTAGCTACTGGGGAAAATATGGCATAATAGTTTTCATCATATTTCCACGAATATCCTATTGAAACTAATCTTACCTTAAATATGTGGATGTTGCCATCAAAGTCATACTTGGTCTTAAAAACTCATTTACATGTCATTGTTTTATTGACTTTTGGTAGTCTGGTGAGTTTCCAAGTTTGAAATTGATGTAGGGGCATAATTTCCTCATTAGCAGCATTAATCCACTTTAGTTTCTCATACACAGGTAGTTGCTGCATTTCATCTCATGACTGCACCTCTGACTTAGCTAGTGTTTTGACAAACTAGGATATATGCTTAGCTTGTACACCCTTATTTTGATAATTTCCTGACTTTAGGTTAACCTGATTTTTCTGTTGATTTTTCAGTGGTTGAAGAACCTAACCAAACGTCGTCTTCTTCTTCCTTATTGTTGGCAAAATGTGACTGAAATTGTTGTCACTTCAGCTAGATTACTGGTATGAAGTCTTGGAGCAGCACAAAGTGCTCATCAATCATTGCATTTCTGCTCATTGTGACATTGTTCTGGGTGCAGGATTATATATGCTTTCTGGGTTTCACTGTAGCCCACCAGAATACCTTCTTTTGCATGAGATTCCCACTTGGTACATTTTTCGTTGGAAATATGCACAAATACTTTACTTCCAAATATTCTTATGTGTTGTAGTTCAGGCTTCATGCTGTTCCATTACTCAAATTGATTTTTTCAGTAGCTTTACCTGGTAGTCTGTTTTCATAATAGTAAGCTTTCATGATGTTTTCACCCCAATATGTTGTTGAAAAATCTGCGTCAGATAGCATACTTCTTGCACTTTCACAAAGTGTCCGGTTCCTTCAGCTACATCATTTTGTTCAGGGTTGTATGATCTGAAACATGGTTTAATTTTTTCTTAAAATGCTTTGTGTCTCATTACTTGTATCAGTTCCATTATCTGCATGCAGAATTTTTGGCATTTACGCAAATTTATTATTTACTTCAGCAAGATATTTTTCAAGTTTCTCTGGAACTTCATCTTTGCTATGAGGCAGATAGACAACTGTGTATCTTGATTAATCATCAATAAATGTGATAAAATATCTCTTCGTTCTAAGAGTTTGAGGACTTATTGGACAACAAACAACATCTGTGTACATTAAGTCGAGAAGCTGTTTTGATTTTGTAGTACTATTTTTAGGAATTAGGAATTTAAGTCTCCTCACTTCGACATGTTTAACATGTCACTCTCCGCAAGGAGAACCGACACTTCTTGGATCCCGGTCAGACGCCTCTCAATCAGCCAAACCAGATCTCCACTTTGCACTGATGAGCGGCAGTACCCCGAAACACAGTGCCTGCAAATTGAGATTCTGGTTTGGCTTTTATCCTAAGTCATGTGACAAGGCTCGTTAAAGGGTCCACATTGACTGTTAAGATTGCTACTTCCAATAGGTGGCACTAGAGTTCTAGTCCTCTTCCTCTCTGAAGAGACAATTTGCATATTTTTAGGAAAGGATTTTCTTGACATTTTCCCTTTAAGACAGCTAATACATTTTGAACTAACTTTCTTTTTACTCCTGAGTCTCTATGTACAAGAAGCTTGTGCCATACTTGGATACAATTCTTTGACTTTTCCTTCTGAATTCATATACTGACCATTAGCCAAGATCACTTTCTCTGACTAACTTTAGCCAAGGTCAGAGAAATAGCTTCTGTTAATAGTCATACGACTAGATGCCCCAGAGTTATACACCATGCATGCTTTTATGTACTTTCATTAATAGCAAACGCAGCTTCAGTACTTGACGTGTCATATTCTTCACTAGTGGCACTTAAAGGGATTGTCTGGTCCGCAAAGATAAGTCTGCAGCACTCTGTGTGACCATAGACTTATGAATCCCCCAGCATTGTGCGCTGCGGGGGTTCCCCGGTTTCCGACCCATGATGGGAGGGTATGCATGTGTTATACATACTCCAAGCCAGTGGGCGCGGCCTAGCTCCTTACACTTGCATAGAGCTGACATCGTGCCCAGTCTAGTAACTCAGCCGGCCAGTCCGGCGTGTCTGACTAGAGGGTGCTGCCTTGCTCCATACAAGTGTATGGAGAGCGAGGCTGTGCCCACTCACCGGGGGTATGTACAACTCATGTACACTCTCTGGTCCCAGGTTTGAAACCGGCGAATCCCTGCAGAGCACAGTGATTGCGCTGGGTGGATTCATAAGTGTGACTGCAGACTTGTCACTTTTGACCGGACAACCTCTTTAACCCTTTGATGATCATTTTGCTTTTCAGCTGATTCATTATAGCTTTTTACATGTATCGATAAAAACTGGAATGACAAAAAGCACAATAGGGTCTTATCCGGATTGCAAAGTGTTGCACTGACAGAAGGGAAGGACCAAGAGTGGACCCTCTGGGTCACGGTACTGATGCACCTACGGGCGAGCGAACCTGGGAGACCAACCCCTATACAGGGATCGTGAGGAGCAGGCCCGAGGGAATCAGATACCGCAATGGCTGGAACCAAGAGGGATGACTCCAGATGAAGGCACAGAAGGGAATGCGGATTTAAACGAACAGACAGAAGCGAAAAAGCAGATAGAAGAACCAGAATAACTGGACAGGTCAGAAAATGGGACAGAAGCACGCATGAACTGCACACGATAATCAGGCGCCGCTGGAATGGTGAAGATGCCTGATATACCCTGTGCTGTAATCTAATTAGAACCCAGGGGCTGCTGGGTAGTAGCAGAGGGGGTTAATCAGAACAAGGAGCATGCGTCCGCGCCCTATAGCACCTGAATGGAGCAGAGACAGACCGAAAGGACGCCAGGAAAGGAGCACCATGCTGAAGCCCCGCTGGTGACCGAAGAAGGGATCGGAGGACCAGCGTGATGCCTGGAGTGAGGAGGAGCTGGCTGCACAGGAAGCCCGGGGACAGCGGCGGTAGCGGCCACAATGGAGGAGACTGCGGCGAGGTGATGAATGCGGTGAGGAGGAAGCAGAGCGGTGGATACAGCAGCAGGAACAGCGGCGGGGACGACCACAAGCGAGGAGGAGCCAGCGCGATGCCCGGGAAGGTAAGTAGAAGAGGCGGCAGCTGTAACAGTACCCCCCCTTAAGATTCCCCCTCCCATGATTGACCAAAAAATTTTTCAAAATACGTGGAGCATTGATATCCTCACGAGGCTCCCAAGACCTCTCCTCTGGACCGAACCCCTCCCAATCGACGAGAAAGAAAGTCTTCCCCCTAAATCTCTTCATGGCCAGAATATCTCTTATTTCAAAAATATTGTCATCCCCTATCGGCAAAGATAAAACTGTAGGAGTAGAAGAAAACCTATTAAGGATAACAGGTTTAAGGAGCGAGACATGGAAAGCATTAGGAACCCGAAGCGAAGCAGGCAACCTCAATTTATAGGCCACATTGCTAATGCAATATACCAATAGAGAGCAAACGAAGGTACACATGTATGAATTAATATATAGGTTTATTAAATATTCATAAAAAATCCAAAAATATATGAACATGCAACATATGAAAAAACAATACCCTATACCTAGGGGAGGAAATGGGATCGGCCGTATGCTATAAAGAGAGCCGATGGGGCCACAGTACATCACCCAAACATAATGCACCACTTGCGTAGGTAAGGCACCCAATCACCTAAGCCTGCTGCAGGGGCATGCAATAAATGTCTAATAACACAGAGAAAGGGGATATAGCATCAAATATGGAGACCCACATGTAACGTATCTGCAAATAGCAGTGTGAAATGTCTCCAATAGTGATATGCTTATTAACACAGTGCACTGCCAAGCAAGTGCACCATCTATAAAAGACAAAAGCTGACCCTGCAATTGAAAGTGCTATGTGCCTAATACTAAGATAGTAATAATGCCCCCAAGTGAAAATGAACATAGTAGGGGGATATCATGATATATGTATAGTACCTGCAGTCATGGTGGAGAATGGGCGATGTAGGTGGTCCCGTAACGCACCTCGACGCGCGTTTCACTGCCCCTGCAGTTTCGTCAGGAGGACCCTGCCCCTGACGAAACTGCAGGGGCAGTGAAACGCGCGTCGAGGTGCGTTACGGGACCACCTACATCGCCCATTCTCCACCATGACTGCAGGTACTATACATATATCATGATATCCCCCTACTATGTTCATTTTCACTTGGGGGCATTATTACTATCTTGGTATTAGGCACATAGCACTTTCAATTGCAGGGTCAGCTTTTGTCTTTTATAGATGGTGCACTTGCTTGGCAGTGCACTGTGTTAATAAGCATATCACTATTGGAGACATTTCACACTGCTATTTGCAGATACGTTACATGTGGGTCTCCATATTTGATGCTATATCCCCTTTCTCTGTGTTATTAGACATTTATTGCATGCCCCTGCAGCAGGCTTAGGTGATTGGGTGCCTTACCTACGCAAGTGGTGCATTATGTTTGGGTGATGTACTGTGGCCCCATCGGCTCTCTTTATAGCATACGGCCGATCCCATTTCCTCCCCTAGGTATAGGGTATTGTTTTTTCATATGTTGCATGTTCATATATTTTTGGATTTTTTATGAATATTTAATAAACCTATATATTAATTCATACATGTGTACCTTCGTTTGCTCTCTATTGGTATATTGGTTTAGTTGAAGGGATCACTCAGTGATCGCATGTGGGCTTTTCGCTGGTAGTGGTTACACATTGCTAATGCGTCTAAGGATCTCAAAGGGACCAATATACCGAGGACTCAGCTTGTATGATGGGATTTTCAAGCGAATGTGTTTAGTAGAAAGCCACACTCTGT
The DNA here is from genome assembly GCF_051348905.1 of Ranitomeya variabilis. Lineage (NCBI taxonomy): Eukaryota > Metazoa > Chordata > Amphibia > Anura > Dendrobatidae > Ranitomeya > Ranitomeya variabilis. The sequence continues at coordinate 170,064,084 of NC_135235.1, read as the reverse complement.
CGCCTGGATGATATGGTGGCAGATCCCTCTGTCATGTCGGACGCTGTTCAGACCAGGTCATCCGACAGACAGCGGTAGTTCCGCTTTTGACCACTATTTGCTCATTGGCGTCGGCTAGATTTTGTCTAGCTGTTCCGGGGTTAATTTACCTGATCCTCGGATTGGAGGCTGGGCCATGCCCATTGCCTTTTTATAGTTCTCCTGATCATTGGGTGTCACCGATTATAGCTTCTGTCTTGCGCATTTGTTATCTCGGTCTGGAGTGGAGAGCTAGTCGTTGGAGTATCGTTGCTGGTGGTGTATTTTCCCTTGTCTTACTTACTCCTTCCTATATTTGTGTTTATTTTGCCCTGCACATTTATAGTGTATTCCTGAGTGACTGCAGCGTGATGTATATTTTCCTTTATCCTTGTCTGTGCTAACTGTGGGTACTGGTGTATTGCATTCACTGGGTGGAGGGCGGAGGTTTCCAGCTCAGGGTTGTGTCAGGAGGCAGGGTGAGGTTCGAGGCCTGAACATGCACACCATCAGTGTAAACTTCAGGTAGAGGGCTAGTCAGTATTTCCCTAGTCTTAGGGAAATTGCAGGGGCCCGGGTTATAAGCTCTCGCCCACCTAGTCTCTCCGTGACATTATAATCGGACAACATTATTTCCATGGATCCCATGATTTCCATAAACTGCCAGTTGAGGGCGCTGTTCCTACAGGTCACTGAGTTGAGGGGGCAGTGTAGCAACAGGGAATAGCAGTATCTAATGTGCAAGCCGTTGTTACAGATAAAGTTGCTGAACCTAAGTATCCGTTGCCTGAAAAATTTGCTGGGGAACGCACTAAATTTGTTACTTTTCGTGAGGCTTGCAAACTATATATTCGGATGCGTCCGACTTCCTCCGGTAATGAGGCTCAGCGTGTGGGCCTGGTGTTGTCATTATTAAGCGGGGATCCCCAAGCATGGGCGTTTTCTTTGCCATCTGATTCTACTGCATTTGACTCTGTGGAGAGTTTTTTTTCTGAACTTGGAAACATCTACGACGAGCCTGACAGAATGGCTCTAGCAGAATCTAAGATACGCACTATTTGCCAGGGGGAGCGAGTAGCAGAGGATTACTGTTCTGAATTCCGCCGCTGGGCGGTCGACACTCAGTGGAATGATTCCCCGCTGCGGAGTCATTTTACTCATGGAGTTTCTGACAGGGTTAAAAAAGCCCTCCTGATGTACGAGACTCCTACTTTACTAGATTCCGCTATGAGTCTTTTTATCCGTATTGATCGCCGTTTGCGTCTGAGAGAGCATGTGACGTCATCTGTGGGAGGAGGTTTGGGTTTACGTGAGGTTGCTGCAGGTGAGCCCACGGAACCTATGCAAATCGCAGGGGTATCACATGTTAAGCATCAGGCTTCTGTACATGGGAGGCAGGGAGCCTGCTTTTTCTGCAGTAAAACTGGTCATTTTATTAATATCTGTCCTTTGCTGTCAAAGAAAAATGCAACGGCGGAAAGACTTCTAAACTCAGAGGGTGTGGAGGAGTCCAATCTGAGCTTGTGTATGTCCTCCATGATGGTATCTCAGTGCATGCTCCCTGCCAAGGTTGTTGTTGCTGGCAGAGAGCTGCCAATTACTGTTTTTGTGGATAGTGGTTCTGCCACAAATCTCATTGATGAGGAGTTTGCGCGCACTGCTGGTTTTAGGTTCGAAAAACTGCCTCATCCTATCCGCGTGGTCGCTATCAATTCTGCTCCTCTCCCACAGGGGGAGATTACTGAGTTTGTGTCTGAGATTAAACTCCACATTGGGGTTCTTCATTCTGAGCAGGTTACATGTAAGGTGCTCAAGAGTCTTCTGGCACCATTGGTTCTGGGTTTTCCATGGTTGTCTACACACAACCCGGTGATAGACTGGAAAACTCAGGACATAATTCAGTGGAGTGATTTCTGCCAGGAGAATTGCTTGGCCACATGTGTTGCTGCTGTGACTTCAAGAGTCCCTGAGTCACTTCTGGATTTTGTGGATGTGTTCTCTGAGAAGGGTTGTTCAGAGTTGCCACCACATCGTCCCTATGACTGTACTATCAGGTTTAAACCAGGGGCTAAATTGTCCAAAGCAAGGATGTTTAAAATCTCCGGTCCGGAGAGACAAGCGCTAAAGGATTACATTGCTGAAAGTTTGAGCAAAGGGCACATCAGGCCTTCATCCTCTCCGGTGGCAGCAGGGTTCTTCTTCGTTAAGAAGAAAGATGGTGGACTACGGCCATGTCTGGATTTCCGGGAGTTAAACCAGATTACGGTTCGTGATCCATACCCTATGCCATTGATACCAGATTTGTTCAACCAGGTGGCAGGTGCTAAGTGGTTTACCAAGCTTGACCTCAGGGGGGTGTACAACCTCATAAGAGTCCGTCAAGGTGATGAGTGGAAGACGGCTTTTAATACCCCTGAGGGTCATTTTGAAAATTTGGTGATGCCATTTGGGTTGACAAACGCACCTGCAGTGTTTCAGCATTTCATAAATGATGTGTTCTCGCATGTTTTGGGGAAATTCGTTATTGTGTACCTTGATGACATCCTCATATATTCTTGCGACCGTGACACTCATTTAGATCATGTCAGGCAGGTGTTACAGCTTCTCAGAGAGAATAAGCTGTATGCAAAACTGGAGAAATTTGTGTTTTCGGTACAGGAGTTGCCTTTCTTGGGCTATATCGTGTCTGCCTCTGGTTTTAAAATGGACGCGGCTAAGGTGCAAGCGGTGTTGCATTGGGAATGGCCTGACAACCTGAAAGCACTTCAGCGGTTCCTTGGGTTTTCTAACTACTATAGGAAATTTATCAAGGATTTTTCCACCATTGCTAAACCGCTAACTGACATGACTAAAAAGGGTATCAATTTCTCCGTTTGGCCTGAGGCTGCTGTGTGCGCATTCGAATCTCTTAAAAAGAGGTTTGTTTCGGCCCCCATTCTGGTGCAGCCAGATGTATCGAAACCTTTTGTGGTGGAAGTCGATGCATCTGAGGTTGTGTGGGGGCGGTTCTGTCACAAGGCTCATCCTTGAGCGGTTTGCGTCCGTGCGCCTATTTTTCCAAGAAATTGTCGCCCGCCGAACGTAACTACGATATCGGCAACAGAGAGTTGTTGGCAATCAAATTGGCCTTTGAGGAATGGCGACACTTCTTGGAGGGGTCGATTCATCAGGTCACTGTTGTTACCGACCATAAGAATTTGCTTTATTTGGAGTCTACCAGGCGTCTGTCTCCCAGGCAGGCTCGCTGGACATTGTTTTTCATGCGGTTCAATTTTGTTGTCACCTACAGACCGGGGTCTAAAAACACTAAGGCAGATGCTCTGTCCAGGTGTTTTCCGGGGGGAGAACCTCGGGAGGATCCAGTGCCCATCCTCCAAAAGGGTGTTGTGGTTTCGGCTCTCACTACCGAGGTGGAGGCTGAGATTGCCGAGGCTCAGGAGGAGGTACCATCTGAGCTTCCTATCAACAAATCTTTTGTACCGCTTCATCTCCGCTTAAAGGTTTTGGCGGAGCATCATGATGCTGTCCTGGCTGGCCACCCAGGGGTTAGAGGTACCTTGGAGTTGGTGTCACATTGGTTTTGGTGGCCCAGGATCCGACAGGACGTGGTCTCATACGTGTCAGCTTGTACCACGTGCGCTAGGGCTAAGACGCCTCGCTCCTGTCCTGTTGGCACACTACTTCCTCTTGAGGTACCTAGTAAGCCATGGATGGAAATCTCCATGGATTTCATCACTGATTTGCCCTCATCAGCTGGGAACACGGTCATCTTGGTGATTGTTGATCGGTTCTCAAAAATGTCGCACTTTGTGTCTTTGCCTTCGTTGCCTAACGCTAAGACTCTGGCGCAGGTATTTGTGCAGGAGGTGGTCAGACTTCATGGGGTTCCGTCTGACATCGTGTCTGATAGGTGGTCTCAGTTTGTGGCAAATTTTTGGAAAGCATTTTGCTCACGGCTGGGGATCAAGTTGTCTCATTCTTCGGCGTTTCATCCTCAGTCAAATGGTCAGACTGAGCGTATGAACCAAAATTTGGAACAGTACTTACGCTGCTTTGTCTCTGATAATCAGGAGGAGTGGTCTACCTTTCTTCCTTTGGCTGAGTTTGCCATCAATAATCATCGCCAGGAGTCATCTGGGGAGTCTCCGTTTTTTTGTGTTTACGGGCTACATCCTCAATTTTGTACTTTGAGTCAAAGGGGTTCTTCCGGCGTTCCGGAGGAGGACCGCTTAGGAGCACAATTGTCGTCAGTCTGGAGGAGAGTTAAACAGCGCCTGTTGAGTGTGGGTGCTAGGTACAAACGTGTGGCTGACAGTAGGCGTGTGCCAGGTCCGGACCTGAGTGTGGATGACTGGGTGTGGTTATCCACAAAAAACATAAGACTCAAAATTCCGTCCCTTAAATTGGGTCCACGGTTTATTGGTCCATTTAGGGTCACCGCCGTCATTAACCCAGTAGCGTACCGACTGGAGCTCCCTACGGTGTATAAGATACACAACGTGTTCCACAGGTCTCTTCTGAAGAGGGTGGTGGGTTCTGTGGATGCGGCAGCTATGCCATCTCCAGTCTTGGTGGATGGTAATTTGGAATTTGAAGTCTCCAAGGTGGTTGACTCTCGTGTAGTGCGCCGCACTTTACAGTACTTGGTACACTGGCGTGGTTATGGGCCTGAGGAGAGGTCCTGGGTACCAGCCTCAGACATTCATGCAGATCGGCTGATCAGGTTTTTTTCATCGTCGTCATCCGGACAAGCCGGGTCCTATAAGCCGTGAGGGCCCTGGGGTCCCTCGTAGAAGGCGGGGTACTGTCATGTCGGACGCTGTTCAGACCAGGTCATCCGACAGACAACGGTAGTTCCGCTTTTGACCACTATTTGCTCATTGGCGTCGGCTAGATTTTGTCTAGCTGTTCCAGGGTTAATTTACCTGATCCTCGGATTGGAGGCTGGGCCATGCCCATTGCCTTTTTATAGTTCTCCTGATCATTGGGTGTCGCCAATTATAGCTTCTGTCTTGCACATTTGTTATCTCGGTCTGGAGTGGAGAGCTGGTCGTTGGAGTATCGTTGCTAGTGGTGTATTTTCCCTTGTCTTATTTACTCCTTCCTATATTTGTGTTTATTTTGCCCTGCACATTTATAGTGTATTCCTGAGTGACTGCAGCGTGATGTATATTTTCCTTTATCCTTGTCTGTGCTAACTGTGGGTACTGGTGTATTGCATTCACTGGGTGGAGTGCGGAGGTTTCCAGCTCAGGTTTGTATCAGGAGGCAGGGTGAGGTTTGAGGCCTGAACATGCACACCATCAATGTAAACTTCAGGTAGAGGGCCAGTCAGTATTTCCCTAGTCTTAGGGAAATTGCAGGGGCCCGGGTTACAAGCTCTCGCTCACCTAGTCTCTCCGTGACACCCTCCTCCTTTTATCTGCATGTCTTTTCATTTGAGAGTCGGCTAGAACAAGAGCATCCTTAGTCTCCCGCCAAACCTGAGAGAAATCTTGAGAAAGGGCATCAGCTGCAGGAACACCAGAAGATGGAGACACAGGAAGAGGCACACCAGGAATACGACTATAGACCACAAGGAAAGGAGACTTGAAAGTAGATTCACTGGAATGGTTGTTATGGGCGAACTCTGCCCAAGGAAGAAGATCTACCCAGTCATCTTGATGGGCATTGGTGAAGTTGCGCAGGTAAGATGTTAAAACTTGATTAATGTGTTCCGCTTGCCCATTGGTCTGGGGATGATAGGAGGAGGAGAAATCCAGAGAAATGCCCAGAAGCTTACAGAGAGCTCTCCAAAAACAAGAAGTAAACTGAACCCCGTGATCAGATACGATTTGCTGAGGTAACTCATGCAATCTAAAGATTTGAAGAATGAAGATCTTGGCTAATTCTGGAGCCGAAGGTAAACCAGGCAGTGGGACGAAATGAGCCATTTTGGAGAATCGATCCTCTACCACCAAGATTGTTGTACATCCAGAAGAGTGGGGTAAGTCTGTGATGAAATCCATGGCTTAGCATATAATACTTATATACTAAGGTATATACTATATATCCTTCTTTTTGTTTATTTTCAAAAAGTGGGTAGTAGCATATTATAACCATTATAATGGTTCTGGTGATTTGTTCTGTATTGATGGTAGTTCTGGTGATGTATTTATGTGCTGATGGTAGTTTTGATTATATATTTATGTAAATGAAAGCGGTTTTGGTGATGTATTCATGTACTGTTGGTGGTTTTGGTGATGCATTTCTTTATTGTGTTTGGTTGTGTACACATGTAGCAATTAGTGTGAGCAAGTGTGCTCTTTACTCGAGTTTTCCGAGCATGCTCAGGTGTTTTCTGATTATCTTGGATGTGCTCGCATATTATGTTTGAGTCCCCACAGCTGAATGATTTGCGGCAGTTAGACAACCTGAACACATGCTGGGATTGCCTGTTTGTTAGGGAATCCCCACATGTATTCAGCCTGTCTAGCAGCCGCAAGTCATGCAGCTGCATGGACTCAAAAATAATAACAAGCACGCCCAAGATACTCCGAGAACACCCGAGCATGCTCGGAAAACTCAAGTAACGAGCACACCTGCTCATCACTACTAGCAATCCATATCTTGCCAGATAACATGATGCATGTCTGTATAAGTAAAGTTATGTGCCAACTGAGAAGTTAAGGGTTGCCATATCTGTATCCATGTTAAGAGCATCTAATATATAAAGCTGAATGTGTGTGTGTATGTGTGTGTGTATGTCCGGGATTGGCATCTGCACCGTCGCAGCTACAGCCGCAAAATTTTGCACAGTCACACGTCTGGACCCCGAGAGCGTCATAGGCTATGTAGTGAGGCAAAATTTTAACCCCGCGCATTCCAATTCACCAAACAATTTTACCCCTATCTACATAATGGGGAAAAAGTGAAAGGAAAAGTGTTGGAGGCAAATTGACAGCAAGGAGGAGATGGCATTCAGGTATATACTATATACAGGGGAAATGATATACAGCTATATATTATATACAGGAGGAGATGATAAACAGGTATATACTATATACAGGGGAGATGACATACAGGTATATACTATATACAGGGGAGATGACTTACAGGTATATCTAATATATAAAGCTGAATATGTGTGTGTGTGTGTATGTGTGTATGTCCGGGATTGGCATCTGCACCGTCGCAGCTACAGCCACAAAATTTTGCACAGTCACACGTCTGTACCCTGAGAGCATCATAGGCTATGTTGTGAGGCAAAATTTTAATCCCACGCGTTCCAATTCACCAAACAATTTTGCCCCTATCTACATAATAGGGAAAAAGTGAAAGGAAAAGTGTTGGAGGCAAATTGACAGCTGCCAGATGTGAAAAAGGGGGAATTAAAGAGTGAGAGCGATGGCGCCAAAGAGTATATACCGTACAGTTGCTAAGGTGGGGCCCCGACATGGGATACTCACCACACACGGGGATATGAACACACACACACAAAATGCGAAACAAAAAATCCGGCACTCTCAAATATTATGCAGAAAGAAACCACCGGAGACTAGATGGAGGTGGACATGACTTGGGGATGGGTGGACCGAGAACTCCTGCAGCTTTTGTTTGTATTGCGGTGTAGATTTTAAACAAGAGTGTTGTTGCTTTAAGAGGAAGTTTAGATGTTTGTGCCTGGTGTATTACTGTGAGGAGGGTGGGGCTTATATAGGGGAGGCAACTCTGGCTCTCCCTCTCTCTCTCACAGGATGGACAGGAGGAAACATGTCTGCAGTTTCAGGGAGTATAATACTGGGGTTATCACCTCACATTATAGCTGATAGGAGTACATTCACCTCACACATCATGTATTAGTGTAGTATCTGCTCCTACATCATATATGGGATCAATTTTACCTCAGAAATTCATGTAGCCGCCATGTTCCCTCATGTGTACCTCCCTGCAGACATGGCTGATATACTACTCCACATTCATCATGTATTAGTGTAGTCTGAGCTCTTACATCTTATTTGGGAGCAATATTACCTCAGAGATTCATGTAGCTGCCATGTTCCTTCATGGGTCTGTTACAAGTTGCCTCACACACTGCAGAGACAGCTCCTGTGTGACCTTACAGACATGGCTGCTGTATCACATTTCTGCTGTATTATACAGAGTATTCATGAGTTTTGGGTATCTGTATGATGGGTCAGAGCATTGACACATACAGTGTCTGCTATTGCTAGCGTGGAGCTGGGCAGTTACAGGGACTAGTCACTGGTGAGGGGGAGCAGAAAACGGGATAGTGTATATATATATATACCGTATATATATGAGGGTAAGAGGCTGCACTTCATGTCTGTGCATTGCATGCTGCTGTGTTCTGATCCCCCCCCTTCCCATTTATGGAGTCTGGTGACCTGTATGTGACCTTATCTCTGTACAGTACAGTCTGATGATGCTGGGTGTACAGATCCAGCATAACAGGTTACTCTCACTATGTATGTGATATATGAGTAAAGGCTCCATCTCTGTGCAGCATGCTTATCATGTATACAGACTTTGAGTGCATGTTAGATCCTGGGTCTCCAGGTTACTTTCCTTGCTGCACATATAATTTGTGTATGACTTCCAAATCCGTGCTTTATTTCTGGAGATATGGCAGCCTTTAGTCCTATTATGTTGCATGCTGTCCTGCCTGATATATCCACCCCCCTTTTTCTATATATCTAAGATGGTGGATAGCACAAGCCTGAGTGCATTACCTGGAGCCTTACTATATATATATTATCAGGTGTCAATAAATATTCAGGGAGTAATTCAGCACATGGCGTGGTGGTGAGTGGGGCACTAATAATGCAGCATATGGCAGGCAGTGAGTGGACATAGCTCAGCACATGGCGGAGGCAGTGAGTGGGCACTAATAACTCAGCACATGTTGGGCAGTGAGTGGGCACTCCTAGTGTGATGCTGCACCTTGCTCTGGAGAACACATCATGGGCCCAGTTTTCAGCCCTGTCTCTCGTCTGTTGTATGTAGGTAGTGTGACTGGGGACACAGACCTTGCAGTTTTCTGCACGTACACTTATGGCTGCAGGCAGCTTATACTAGACCTACGTATTATATTTTCTTACGATATATGTGCAGCTGGTGGTTAGAGAGCCTGTCTGTAACTGCTGTAGAGGAGCAGGCGGCTTCTTTATTGTTACAGCATATAACACAGCATTGCCCATCATCGAATTTATCTGACCTTATGATGGGACATTTTCCAGTATCAACCTGTAATATACCTTGGTTGTAAACTTACATGGTGTTTTCATCTTCACTTCTCCCACATCTTGTGCAGTTGGGGGGGTCCTTGAAGTTGGTTATAAATTGGTCTGGGGGATCCATTGGGATATGGATTCCTCTTTTTGGAATTTAATTTGGTTCTTGATCTGGTGACTGGTAGAGAGGATTTTCAGCAAGGGTTTGTTGAATCCTCAGGAAGTTCAAGTGAACATTGGAACCCTGTAGTTATGGTGCTCCCGAGCTGGTGGGGTAACGGCTGGGAGTAATTGGTACATTTTATGTTCACTTTTTGTTTGGTAATCACCAGATCTTATGAGCTTCAAGGACTCCTCCCAGCATGTTAATGTTCTTTATGCTTTGATGTTTTATTGTATGCTGTTTTAATTCTTATATTGTCCCCTTCATATATTTGCAGGAATGGTGTATACCCACCGAGTGCTTAATTTTATATTACCTAAGATGGTGGATAGCACAGACTGAGTGGATTACCTGGAGCCGGGCAGTTGGGGGAGTCCTTGAAGTTGGTTGCAAATTGGTTTGGGGGATCCATTGGGATATGGATTCTTCCATTTGGTATTAAATATGGTTCTGGATCTGGTGAAATGTGGAGGGGAGTTTCGGCAAGGGTTTGTCGGATCCTCAGGAAGTGCAAGTGAACATTGGAACCCTGTGGTTATGGTGCTCCCGAGCTGGTGGGGTAACGGCTGGGAGTAATTGTTGGTACATTTTATGTTCACTTTATGTTTGGTAATCGCCAGATCTTATGAGCTTCAAGGACTCCTCCCAGCGAGCTAAGGTTATTTATGCTTTGTTGGGTTATTGTATGTTTGTTTTTAATAAAGGTATTAAAGAAAAAAAAAAAAAAAAAAAAAAGCACTTATTTGTTTCTTTTTTAGTGGGTCCTTGAAGCTAATTATGATTTGGTCAGTAGGGGTAACCATCTCAGGTATGGACCCTCTGTTTAGGGGGGTATTCATCATAGTATGACCCTTTGTGTGGAGGAGTAAACATCTCGGGTATGACCCCTGGATGGAGGGGTGTACATCATAGTATGACCCCCTGGTATGGAGGGGTAGCCATCTTTGGTATGGCCCCCTGGTGTGGAGGAGTGACCATCACAGTATGGCCCCCTGGTCTCCAGAAGCATTTATATCCTACAAGACCCAGTTAGGGTAAAGTCCCTGTGGACATGGCAATCATATTCTACATGCCTACAAATTAAATTGGGTCCTATGAGCTAGGAACAATAGCTTAAAAAAAAAAAAAAAAAAAAGGCATGCATTTCAATACAATCATTAGCTTCAAGGACGCTCTCTTTTTTCATGTGACTTGAGAATGCTGAGGTACAGATTTTGACTGTTTATATTGACCAACTCTTGTTTCTTTCAAGGTTGTCCTCTGGACAATGCAGTAATCTGGGGAATTAAACTGAAGAGCAATGTACCTAATATGGGTGCCCTGGAGTCAGTGGGAGTGACTAAGGGAAAAGTAATTAAGTGCTTCCCGATGCCCTTGAGCCAGCAGGAGCCGCTAAGGGTGAAGAAATCAAGCGCATTAACACGAAGGGCGATGTGCCTATTCCCAATGCCTTTGTCCCAGTTGGAGAGGGTTAATGGTATTTGTTATCAAATGCCTGTAAAGCAATTAACAATGGCGTGGCAAGGTTATTAATAATGCCTTTGTAGAATTTTCTGCTATAGGCTTATTTCATTTACTATGTCCAAATATTACAGAAATTGTTCAAATTATTTAATGATCGGTTATAATGTTGATATTATATTGTGTATGGCTTTTAATTTCTCCTTGTTTATAATATCTTTCTCTTTATATACACTCATCACTTTTTGGGTAGTAATAGTAAGTGGGTTTAAGAATTGGTTACTACACAGCCCAGCAACTGTATGTAATGGTGGTTTCTAGAACTAAAATCTGTGAATTAGTGAGTTATTAGAGCTGGCTACAATACATGCGGTATAATAGTTTTTGAGGCATGACAGATGTCATTATACAGGTAGTCAGACTGTGGCTACCCCTTTATTATGGTTTAGTTTCTGCATTACCCATTATAGGATCCACATTGCAGCATGTTTAGCGGCTGTTATTTTGCTGTAGTTACCGTATTATTGATCATAATTTGGTAGTGTTGCATTGTTAAAATTAATCTGTAGTCCTGGAATTTTGTTACTTATATGCACAGTCTTTCCATAGCATGCAGAACTGGTTGATGACTTTATTAGGCATGGGTGATGGGGGTCGAGTCCATTCAAGGTGTCAAATGGCCTCGCTGGTGGCGGTTTAGGAGTCAGGTGGAAGTTGCAGACAAGTTAAGGTGGACTCATTTTAACTAATAGAGGATGTAAAACCTCATGGTGGTGAGCAGGCTCGGCTTTGGTGGCCAGCCTCAAGGACGTTGTAATGGTAACATCAATCAGGGGCGGGCACAGTGGTTAAGCACAGGAGTGAGGATAATAGGGTCATTGGTGCCCTGAAAGTTTACTGGCTCTGCTTGAATGGCAAGCCAGTGCGTGCCGCCCCTTTATGGCTGTCTGTCCTGGTGCTGTATGTCAGACAGATGGGGATATCGCAGTACTTGTGAATCCCAATGTACTAGCACTCCACCTGACTCCTACTGTGATTATTTAATCCTGTGATTTGAATAAAAGCTGTGGCCATTTTGACAACCAAAATAATGTGTTTTGTGTATTTATTTTAGTACCTAGGTTTACAGTAGTTATGGTGGTTTTAAGAAGGAGTGGGGTCCATCCCATATCCAAAAGTCAAGAAACCACCGGAGACTAGATGGAGGTGGACATGACTTGGGGATGGGTGGACCGAGAACTCCTGCAGCTTTTGTTTGTATTGCGGTGTAGATTTTAAACAAGAGTGTTGTTGCTTTAAGAGGAAGTTTAGATGTTTGTGCCTGGTGTATTACTGTGAGGAGGGTGGGGCTTATATAGGGGAGGCAACTCTGGCTCTCCCTCTCTCTCTCACAGGATGGACAGGAGGAAACATTACCCGCCCTCCCGCCCTGTTTATAATCTTTGTCCTTAAACTTTTTAATTATTGCTTGTATAATGATACATTTTTCATTGTATTTTTGAATTTGTCATTGTATATCTTGTACCATGTTCAATTGTATATTGGCTATAAAGAGTTATTATTTGTGGTAACCTTCTAAGCCCAAGGGAAGGGCAATCCTTCAGCCATGGTTCCCTGGAGGTTTCCTCCACAGGGGGTTTTTCCTCTCCTGAGCGCTGTAGGATGACTCTTTGTGAGTCGGGGGTTTGCCAAGTTTAGTCCCATTAATGCTTTTGCAGGGACTTCTAGTTTTTAAGTTTACAAAAATGATTTAATTATTTATGAAAAAAAAAAAAAAAAAAAAAAGGTGTCAAATGAGACTTGGAATATTTAACCCGTCACGGCTTTGTGGTTTAGGAGTCAGGTGGAAGTTGCAGACAAGTTAAGGTGGACTCATTTTAACTAATAGAGGATGTAAAACCTCATGGTGGTGAGCAGGCTCGGCTTTGGTGGCCAGCCTCAAGGACGTTGTAATGGTAACATCAATCAGGGGCGGGCACAGTGGTTAAGCACAGGAGTGAGGATAATAGGGTCATTGGTGCCCTGAAAGTTTACTGGCTCTGCTTGAATGGCAAGCCAGTGCGTGCCGCCCCTTTATGGCTGTCTGTCCTGGTGCTGTATGTCAGACAGATGGGGATATCGCAGTACTTGTGAATCCCAATGTACTAGCACTCCACCTGACTCCTACTGTGATTATTTAATCCTGTGATTTGAATAAAAGCTGTGGCCATTTTGACAACCAAAATAATGTGTTTTGTGTATTTATTTTAGTACCTAGGTTTACAGTAGTTATGGTGGTTTTAAGAAGGAGTGGGGTCCATCCCATATCCAAAAGTCAGGGAATTTACAGAATTTTTATTGATCCACTGTTGACAAAAAAATTGTTGACGTTTCGGCCAATACCTAGGCCTTCATCAGAACTCTAGTAAATAAACATAGAAAAATGCATATCAGTGTAATGCACAGAACATAGAAGGACATGACAGTGGAAAGCCATAGATCCAAAGAAAAAAATCCTTTTTCCAAAACAAAGTATAATGTCTAGATAATTAAGGCATAAAGTCTGAATAATTAACGCATAAACAACTATCCGAAGCAGATCGTGGGACAAAAAAAATAAGAAATAATATTATATAAGAAAGCTAAAGATCAAAATTATGGCAATAAGCCATACAATAATATGGGGCCATACAAAAAGGGTCTACTGAGGAACATTAACAGAAAGGCAACATCTAATGAATAATAGGAAGAATTCAGAGCATGAGGCATAGTATACAATCACATACATTTATCTTCAGAATAAATGGATCGCTGGACAAATGATATCACTAAAAGAAAAGCAAATATACATACAGCAAGTTAATATGGTAAACCATAATACAGTGCAAAGCACAGTTAGCACGCTGCACAACAGATTCCTGATGACCTAATACGAGATCTGACTCACCGAACGATGCCGCATGGAGGTGTATGTAAGATAATAGCACACAACGTGCAGGAGGAAATGGCGACATATGTGTGGCATCAGGGTATCGATTTATATAGAAAGCACAGTCCCCACCTAATGCGTCTGGCGCCGTGTAGCCGCGAAACCGGAAATTCCCGATCGTGTGACGTCACCGGAAGTGACGTATCAGGGCTGTGCAGGAGGGAAAGCGCTCCTCCGTGTACAGGATATTAGGTGTAAAGGTGCCAGCTAACTGTGTTAGAACATGTCACAGAAAGTAAGAGTGGATCGCTGTAGTCTATAAACGGTTAGGGGAAAAAAGGGGGATATTCCCCGAAACCCTAAGTATAATGTGTATCGACTTACGAACCACTACTAAGGAGAAAGATTGGATCGTGAATAACTACTAAATAACTAATGACTAAAAGGATGTGACAAAAAGGATATCTCAAATTTGAAGAGCCGCAGACTTACCTAAAGGAGAGAATAGGAAATAATTAATGATTTATACAACACCGGAAAAAGTCAACCAGCACAAAGTATAACCAAAAATTGGAGGAAGGGAATAAAAATTAAAGTTCAAAGAATACTTATGTAGTTAATGAAAAAATTAAGAATAAAAAACTCTGAAAATTATAAAAATGAAAAATAAAAAAATTAAAAAATAATAAAAAATAATAAAAAATAATCATAGAAAAATCTTATATAATTAATAGGCAATTTTAAAAAAATCTCTAAGTGGGAATAAGGGATTTATACCCGTCCTTGTAGTGCAGCAAATAGTCTCAATTTATCCGTGTCTAAAAGGGAAAGAAAAAAAGAATGATAAGGCTCAGTTCTAAATGAAGCTAGAAATCTCATAATCCCTATTCAATCCACGTGGTTCCAGAGTATCTAACTTATTAATCCAAAAGGCCTCACGGTGCCTTAGAATTTTAACCCTATTGCCACCTCTTCTTGGGTATGGAATCTGCTCCAACAACTGAAAGCGTAACTGAGACACGTTGTGTTTTTTTAGAGCAAAATGATATGGCAGAGGTAGGTATGTTTTACCACAGCGAATACTGGACTTATGCTGTGAAATGCGGTCCCGCACATGCTGGGTAGTTTCCCCAACATATACGAGACCGCAAGGACACTTCACAGCGTAGACGACAAAAGAAGACTCACAAGTATAGAAACCACCAATTTTGATACCTACGCCTGTATGTGGGTGGAAGAATTTATCGCCCTTCTGTACATTCCCACATTGTGGGCATTGAAGGCACGGAAAGGTGCCTCTCTTAGGAGTATCCAGAAAGGTTTGTAATGGCAACTTCTTAGTGGAGCCAACATCTGCCCGTACCAATCTATCACGTAAATTAGTGGGTCTCCTGTCCTGAAACAAGGCATAAATGGAACTTGGAATTTGTTAATTTTTGGATAGCTAGTTTTCAGTATATTCCAGTGTTTTCTAATATTCTTATGTAATCGATACATAAAAGGATGAAAAGTATAAATAAAAGGTAGTCTAGTACCTGTTGAAGATGTCTTAGAGAATTGTTCGCGTGGTGTACGCATCTTATTAAGGAGTCTATTAGGATAACGTCTCTCAGAAAATTTCTTTTGTATTTCATCAAGTCTGATTTCTCTCGTAACTGGATTAGATACAATTCTGCTTAGGGTACCGTCACACATTGAAATTTCCATCGCTACGACGTTACGATTCGTGACGTTCTAGCGATATCGTTACGATATCGCAGTGTCTGACATGCTACTGCGATCAGACACCCTGCTGAGAATCGTACGTCGTAGCAGATCGTTTGGAACTTTCTTTCGTCGCTGGATCTCCCGCTGACATCGCTGGATCGTTGTGTGTGACAGCGATCCAGCGATGTGTTCACTTGTAACCAGGGTAAACATCGGGTAACTAAGCGCAGGGCCGCACTTAGTAACCCGATGTTTACCCTGGTTACAAGCGTAAACGTAAAAAAACAAACCGTACATGCTCACCCGTCGGTGTCCTTCAGGTCCCTTGCCGTCTGCTTCCTGCTCTGAGTGCCGGCCGGAAAGTGAGAGCAGATCACAGCGGTGCTGCGCTCTGCTCTCACTGTACGGCTGCACTCAGAGCAGGAAGCAGACGGCAAGGGACCTGAAGGACACCGACGGGTGAGCATGTACGGTTTGTTTTTTTACGTTTACGCTGGTAACCAGGGTAAACATCGGGTTACTAAGCGCGGCCCTGCGCTTAGTTACCCGATGTTTACCCTGGTTACCCGGGGACTTCGGCATCGCTCCAGCGCCGTGATTGCAATGTGTGACCGCAGTCTACGACGCTGGAGCGATGATTATACGACGCTGCGACGTCACGAATCGTGCCGTCGCAGCGATGAAAATTTCAATGTGTGACGGTACCCTTACTCTATTGAATTGAGATAAAGGGAGAGATTCTCTTGTAGCTCTCGGGTGACAACTAGAAAACAAAAGGAGGCTATTCCGGTCGGTCTCTTTGACATGTAAAATCAATCTCTAGAAATCCATCAGACTTTTTGATAATTCTGGTATCCAAAAAGCTAACTGTGTCCAAGTCATGATGAATCGTAAACTGTAATTCAGGCCAAATTTGATTAAGGTACAAATGAAAAGAGAGAAGGGAATCCAAAGGGCCCCGCCATATGCAAAAAATATCGTCGATGTAGCGACACCATATTGTGGCATGATCTTTGAAATACGTGTTAGGGTAAATAAAATGTTCCTCAAAAAAAGCCATAAAACAATTAGCATATGGCGTGGCCACATTGGACCCCATTGCAGTACCTTGCTACTGCAAAAAGAAGTCATCGCCAAACATAAAAAAAATTTCCCGGAGTACCAAATTAAGGAGTTCCATACAGAACCTAATTGTGTTATCATCCAATGCTGAGCCATTGAGTAATTCCTGAACCGCTGTAATTCCTTTCTCGTGTATTATGGAAGTATATAGACTATTTACGTCCCATGTGACTAAAATAGAGTCACATGGGACCTGTCCAATTCCTTTAATAAGATTAATAAAATCGCCTGTGTCCGAACTAAAGGACTTGGTAAGTCTAACCATAGGTGTCAGTATCTTTTCTAGTAGTATAGATAATGGAGATAGAATAGAGTCGGTGGAGGCGACAATAGGGCGTCCTGGTGGTTTATCCAATCGTTTATGCACTTTAGGAAGAACATAAAAACAGGTGTGATAGGAAATTGATTTACCAGAAAGTCGTATACTTTCTCATCTATAGTCTTATTGTGTAGATAAGGTTCAATAATATTATGAATTTTAGTGGCAATAGAAGAAGAAGGATCATGAGACAGAGGTTCATAAATGGTGCGATCGGCCAATTGCTGATGGATCTCAGCCAAATAGTCCCTTTGGTCCATGACCACTATAGCCCCACCTTTATCGGCGGGCTTCGCCACCAGTTCTTTGTCTTTAATGAGGGAGTCTAAAGCCTGTTGTTCAAGATTAGTCATGTTAACAGGGTAATGTAATTTGCCTCTAGATATATCCTGTTTAAACAGCTCAACCTCCCTATCAATGAGTTCAATGAAGGTTTCTACGGGATGATCACTTTTTGGAGGCATAAAGTTACTCCTAGTTTTAATACCTAATTGTTGTAAATTAATGGGAGAAGGAATCAAAGATGAAGATGTAGATAAATTTATATAATTGGTTCTATAAAAAAAAACCTTGAGTCTAAGCGATCTATAAAACCTTTGCAAGTCCATGTCCAACTGGAATGTGTCCAATCTGTAAGATGGACAAAAGGAGAGTCCTTTCTGTAAAAGAGACATCTGTGGGGGACTTAGAGCCTTAGAAGAAATATTAATAATTAAAGGTGTGTCCCTACCTGGGATCTGGTTTGGATGGTTGTCGAGGAGGTTCCTTGCCCATTGTCCGCCCCTCCTTGTCTTCTTCTTGGTGATTGTCTTTTTTTCTTGTCTAAAAAAGGACCTCTCCTGTTGGAAAATCTCTCGTTGTCGGAACTTGAGTAGGTGGAGTCGGATGGTATTCTTCTGGGTCGATATGAACTTGTGGAGAAGGAATCTTTCCATCGGTAAACCCAATTATTTTTGTAGTCTTCTGCGTCCCGTAGAAACTTCTGCCTCTTCTTTTGTTCAGAATCCTGGCGATGCTGTGAAATAGTGCTGGTTAGTTTAGTTTTAAATGACTGAAAGTCGTCACTGGTAGGGTTGAGCGACCTTTAGTTTTTTAGGGTTTTGTGAAACCCGACTGTCTTAAAAGTCGAGTCGAGTGAAATCGGCCGACCACCGTTAAAAGTCGGGTTTCGGCCGAAACACGAAACCCAATGAAGGAATTTTTTTTTTTTTTTTTACTCCTCCTCCTCCTCCTCCTCCTCCGTCCCAGCACAGAAAATTTCGTATTGCACATTCCAAATCCCTACTGCGCACAAGCGATAACATGACGATAGGCGTTCACTCCCCTAACACCTATGTCATCACTCTGCCCACGCTCATTCATTGGCTGAAAAAATGGCGCTAATCGCGTCATACGAAGCGCGACTTTCGCGTACCGCATGGCCGACCCCGCACAGGGATCGGGTCGGGTTTCATGAGACGCCGACTTTGCCAAAAGTCGGTGACTTATGAAAATGAACGACCCGTTTCGCTCAACCCTAGTCACTGGTCATAGAGGTAGATAATTGTGTTTCCGTGGATTGGACTTTTTCTCGAACAGATGTAATAGATTTCTGTAAAGTATCAAGAGTAAGAGTCAGTAAATCAAATGAGCACTTATTGAGGATCTGCTCAAATTTTTTACAAAAGTCGTCATTTTCCTTAAAAATGGTAGGGCGTAAAGAAACTCTAAGGCCTCGTGGGATCCTTTCAGCTTTAAGGTATTCAGCGATTGTTGCGCAATGGAGCTCCAAATTAATGAGATGACGAGAATCACATTCAAACTCTCTGGTCCTATATTCATTAGACGGAATTTGCAAGAATTAACTAGAAATGTCCACATTAGCTATAATGTCCACTGCTTCATTGGTGCTATATGAAAATATGTCTTTAGACATAATCCAAAAAACAGGTGCTCATGTAACGGTAAATACTCCCCCACCTAATGCGTCTGGCGCCGTGTAGCCGCGAAACCGCTTTTCTTTTAGTGATATCACGATATATACTATATACAGGAGGAGATGACAAACACATATATAGAATATACAGGGGAGATGACACACAGGTATATACTATATACAGGAGGAGATGACACACTGGTATATACTATATACAGGGGAGATGACATACAGGTACATACTATATACAGGGGAGATGACACACAGGTATATACTATATACAGGGGAGATGACACACAGGTATATACTATATACAGGGGAGATGACACACAGGTATATACTATATACAGGGGAGATGACATACGGGTACATACTATATACAGGAGGAGATGACATACATGTACATACTATATACAGGGGAGATGGCACACAGATATATACTATATACAGGAGGAGATGACACACAGGTATATACTATATACTGGAGGAGATGACACACAGGTATATACTATATACAGGGGAGATGACACACAGGTATATACTATATACAGGAGGAGATGACAAACAGATATATACTATATACAGGAGCAGATGACACACAGGTATATACTATATACAGGAGGAGATGACACACAGGTATATACTATATACAGGAGGAGATGACATACAGGTACATACTATATACAGGAGGAGATGACACACAGGTATATACCATATACAGGAGCAGATGACACACAGGTATATACTATATACAGGAGGAGATGACTTACAGGTATATACTATATACAGGAGGAGATGACACACGTATATACTATATACAGGAGGAGATGACATACAGGTATATACTATATAAAAGAGGAGATGACACATAGGTATATAGAGGAGGAGATAACATACAGCAGGTATATACTATATACAGGAGATGACATACAGGTATATACTATATATAGGAAGAGATGACATACAGGTATATTCTATATACAGGAGGAGATGACACATAGGTATATACAATATACAGGAGATGACATACAGCGGGTATATGCTATTTACAGGGGAGATGACATACAGGTATATACTATATACAGGAGATGACATACAGGTGTATACTATATATAAGGGAGATGACAAACATGTATATACTGAGGGGAAAATGAGAGGTGTGAGGTGGAAATGATTAGGTGTGAGTGCAAAATGAGAGGAGTGAGGGAAAATAGTGGAGTGATCGGAAAATGACAGATGTGAGGTCGAAATGACAAGTGTTAGGGGGGAATGAGAGGAGTGAGGGGGAAAATGAGAGGTGTAAGGGAGAAAATGAGAGATGTGAGGGGGAAAATGAGAGGAGTGATGGGAAAATATGAGAAGGAGGTGCTATAACTAACCACAGATATTTACTATGCCCAGGCAACGCTGGGCTCTTCAGCCAGTTAATTATAAAATTAAGCTTAGTCACTGTAGCATGTCAAATTCTGACAGCATGAAATATACTCACTGTCAGGATTTGGTTCTGCTTTCTGACTCTAGCAGTCATTGCATGACCACTAGTAAATGATTTTCATACTTATGGTCATTTTTCAACTGGATTCTTTTTCTGATTCTCACAGTGAAGAACTGACTAAAAATTTTTGTTGTAGATTGAGAGAATCGGAAAGAGCAGTTTCTCAATGAAAGTGTGTGTGCAAATCACAAATCAGTGGTGATATGATGACTACTCAACCCTCCTAAGTTGTGTCTAGGAGGGGACGCCAAACTAAATTTTTGCCCCAGGTGTAGGAAAACCTAGATTTGCCACCGGTTTTATACAGGTGAAAATAGTCCTTATTGATTGGCTGGGCTAAACCATGCTGACAAAATATTTTGTATAGTCTAAATCTGCATTTATTTTTGCGCCTTGCATGAATCAAATTGCAATTTCTTTGAATTCACCATGACAAGTACATTTCTGAAAAGAAAACCCATTACAGTTTTGATTTGCATTGTATCAATTTTACATTGAATTGAATAAATTCGATAATCTCTAGTGCACTGAGTATGTTAATTTGCATATTAAAATATAGGTTTTTTTTGGGGGGGGGCAATGGAGGAACAGATTTGAAAATTACTAAAACAATTTATAATGCTGCTTTACCTCCTAAAAGCCTATGTGTTTAGTTTGAAGTGTACATTTGGGGTTACAGACTCTCTTTTAGTCTCTGCCACTTCTGTTTTCATGTGAAGCTCCTGTGTGAGTGGACCAATCAATCACAGGCCTCTTCAGTGATGTGCATAATACTGAGATATCATAATAGGGTGGCACGACTGACTTGTCACCTCACTCAGATATATCAGAGAGAATTGCAACCAGGATCGGCACATTGGCAGCAGGAGAAATGTGAAAAATGTTAAAGGTGAATATGTTGAAAAATGTAAATCTAAATTTAAAATCTAAATCTGTGAAGGCTACTTTAGAGATGAATATTGGTTTGTTTCGGTCATTACTCAGTGTTTGACAATTATTGTTAAGCTCAGCTTACAGCACCACGGAAATAAAGAAACGTGTGCTAAAAATACTAGTTTTATCATCATAAATGCTGAGCTGCCTTGACGTACTTCACTATTGCAGTTGCCATGGAGAAAGAAAAAAAAGTGTGAGCAGTGGGGTTTTATAAAGCTCCAGCAAACACCAGTTTATTTAACTGGTTCATTGCGACAGGAAACACCATGTAATGGTTATGTCTTGTTTTTCTTATAATTAAATAGCATCCACTGCAAACACTGTCAACAAAGGGTAAAGGTACCGTCACACTAAGCGACGCTGCAGCGATAGCGACAGCAATGCCGATCGCTGCAGCGTCGCTGTGTGGTCGCTGGAGAGCTGTCACACAGACCGCTCTCCAGCGACCAGCGATGCCGAGGTCCCCGGGTAACCAGGGTAAACATCGGGTTGCTAAGCGCAGGGCCGCGCTTAGTAACCCGATGTTTACCCTGGTTACCAGCGTAAAAGTTAAAAAAACAAACAGTACATGCTCACCTGCGCGTCCCCCAGCCTCTGCATCCTGACGCTGACTGAGCTCCGGCCCTAACAGCAGAGCGGTGACGTCACCGCTGTTGCTTTCACTTTCAGTTTAGGGCCGGCGCTTTAGTGTCAGGAAGCAGAGGCTGGGGGACGCGCAGGTGAGTATGTACTGTTTGTTTTTTTAACTTTTACGCTGGTAACCAGGGTAAACATCGGGTTACTAAGCGCGGCCCTGCGCTTAGTAACCCGATGTTTACCCTGGTTACCAGTGTAAAATATCGCTGGTATCGTCGCTTTTGCTGTCAAACACGGCGATACACGGCGACCTAGCGACCAAATAATGTGCAGACCTTCTAGCAGCGACCAGCAATTTCACAGCGGGATCCAGATCGCTGCTGCGTGTCAAATACAGCGATATCGCCATCCAGGTCGCTGCAACGTCACGGATTGCTGGCGATATCGCCTAGTGTGACGGTACCTTAAGAATCAACACTTTGGCTGCCCATTAGGCCTTAAATACCTCTGTATTAAGACTATGAAAAGGGATTTTCCTAGTATAATTTAATTTCCTTTAATACCTAAATACATTTCATTAGTAAGTCACAATTCTGAGGTTCAGATGCAGAAAGCATCTAAAAAGTACATCTTGAAAAAAGAATTGAACACCTTAAAAAGTGAGTGAACATTATGTACTTGATTCACTATTGCATTTGCTCCTATTTTTGTTCTTTTTTTGTTTGTTTTTGTATTCAATTTTTTCCATTTATGCCTTTTTATTCTTTTAAATTGTTCGTTTCTCAAACTCTATTTTATATGTATATGTATGTTTTTTTTAATGCTCATTATTGTGGGGCATGATTTGGGGTTTCCAGATATTTTTTGTTGCTGATTCATCAATTCAGTCTTTTTAACAATTGGAATTTGTTTTCAACAAATGTAATCCAAGACTCCCTGAAATGATTTCATATACATCTGAACATGCACTAAAAAGTGCCAAAAAGGTTGAAGACAAAATAAAGAATATTTTTGATTTTGCACAAAATTCATGAATCAGAACTAACTTTTTGGATATTTCGGCACAAAAAACCCATCAATAAACAGCACCAGACAAAAAAAGAAAAGTGTCCACCCCCCCAAAGGATGAATTGATATTTAATGAAAACATTAAAATAGCCTTACAAGGTAATAGCTGCTATATGATGGACCAGGACTGATATTTATTATAACTTAGGATCTTAGCATCTTGTCTATCAGTTTGCCAAGTGAAAGTAAAATGTGCTCCAACTGTACACACAGTGAACTGGAACCTCCTGGTTCTTTTTTTTTTTAGCAATGCTTTACTGGCAATTTAACATTATTGCTGGAGACAGAAACTCATGCACTATTAAACAGTAGTAAATAGTAGTTGCTGCAATATATACAATTTTTCCTGTTTCACACGTCCTGATATTTCCGGTACTGTAAAAACTTGTACTGGAGATATCCATGTCATGTGTGTAATACTTGCAGCACACATGTGGCAAATGTGTGCCGCAAGTATTGATGGTATTAGTATTGATATTGCCCCCCAGCCTAAAAACAGCAGCCTGCAGCTGCCCAGAAAATGGTGCATCTATTAGATGTGCCAATTCTGGCGCTTTGCCAGCTCTTCCCACTTGTCCTGTAGCAGTGGCAAGTGGGGTTCATATTTGTGGGGTTGATGTCACCTTTGTGTTGTCAGGTGACATCAAGCCCACGACTAAGTAATGGGGAGGTGTCCATTAATAATCCTATAGTTATATGTAAATAAAGACACAGCCAGAATAAAGTCTTTTAATTGAAAAAAAAATGACCCAGACTCCTTTATTAGTCTCAATTAAGCCATACTTATGACCTTGCCTAATTCCACCGAAGCCCTCAATTTCCTGTAATAAAAGTAAAAATTAAAGAAACAACAATATACCATACCTGTCCGTCGTTCTGTCCCATGCTGCAATCCATGTCTGGGGGCTAAGTAGCTTTCAACCTGGACGGTGCCAAGATGCGTCTGTCCAGGCTGAAAACCACTAGTGAATGAACTGCTGCGAGCGCAGCCTCAGTTTCTAGCAGTGACATCATCACTGGCATTTTCCCATGGTCCTGAGGTCACCGCAGTTCAGCTTGGCCTCGATGATGTCACTGCTTTTCAATGATGCTGCGCTCTTAGCAGCTCATTCACAGGGGTTTTCAGCCTGGATGGTCGCATATACTGTATACTAGATTGTGGCCCAATTCTAACACATCGGGTATTCTAGAATATGCATGTCCCCGTAGTATATGGACAATAATGATTCCAGAATTCGTGGCAGACTGTGTCCGTCGCTGATTGGTCGAGGCAACCTTTATGACATCATCGTCGCCATGGCAACCATTATGACATCTACGTCGATACTGTGCCCGTCGCTGATTGGTCGAGGCGAATTCGCGGCAGACTGTGCCCGTCGCTGATTGGTCGAGGCAACCTTTATGACATTATCGTCGCCATGCTGTGCCCGTCGCTGATTGGTCGAGGCCCAGGCGGAATCGACCAATCAGAGACGCGGGATTTCCAGGACAGACAGACAGACAGAAAAACCCTTAGACAATTATATATATAGACTAGACTGTGGCCCGATTCTAATGCATCGGGTATTCTAGAATATGCATGTCTCCGTAGTATATGGACAATGATGATTCCAGAATTCGCGGCAGACTGTGCCCGTCGCTGATTGGTCGAGGCAACCTTTATGACATCATTGTCGCCATGGCAATTATATATATAGATTATATATTACTGATCCTATATAACTATAGAATTAGTAATGGAGAGGTGTCTTAAAGACACGGTCCGTAGAAACACACTGACATGTGCACAGACCCATTCATTTGAGTGGGTTGTTAGAGGAGGGATTTCTAACCTACTCAAGTGTTCTCTGTCTTAGGTACCCAAGCAATGAAGCAATAATCAGAGAGACAGACTGCTCATTCTCTTTCCAAATAGTTTCTCTTTAATAGGGGGGTTAGGGTGTTCTTTTATAGTACAAGATAAAAGTACAAGATAAAAGAGAAATGAGGCATTGCACAATAATCTGGCAGAAATATGAGTTATACAATAGGTTGTCAAATAGGTTGGGATATGAGATAAATTACATAAGTGAATGTGGTTGTACTTCCCTTATGTCAGTGTGTTCTAGTTCAAAAGTTCAAATTCTCAAGAGAATCTGGCTGAAGAAATAGAATTTAAGGGTGATTGCTAGGGTTGAGCGACTTTTCCTTTTTTGAGGTCGAGTCGGGTTTCACGAAACCCGACTTTCTCAAAAGTCGAGTCGAGTGAAATCGGCTGATCTTCTTGAAAAGTTGGGTCGGGGATCGGCCGAAACATGAAACCCAATGCAAGGTAATGGAAAATCTATATATTTTTATATTTACTTCAGCGCGATATATGTGAAAAGCCGGTAATTCAATTGCCGGCTTTTCATTTCTCCTGCCTAAACCCGACATGATATGAGACATGGTTTACATACAGTAAACCATGTCATATCCTCTTTTTTCTTGAATATTCCACACTACTAATGTTAGTAGTCTGTATGTGCAAAATTTCGGCGCTGTAGCTATTAAATTTAAGGGTTACATCGTGGAAAAAATTGGCGTGGGCTCCCGCGCAATTTTCTCCGCCAGAGTGGTAAAGCCAGTGACTGAGGGCAGATATTAATAGCCTAGAGAGGGTCCATGGTTATTGGCCCCCCCCTGGCTACAAACATCTGCCCCCAGCCACCCCAGAAAAGGCACATCTGGAAGATGCGCCTATTCTGGCACTTGGCCACTCTCTTCCCACTCCTGGGTAGCGGTGGGATATGGGGTAATGAAGGGTTAATGCCACCTTGCTATTGTAAGGTGACATTAAGCCAGATTAATAATGGAGAGGCGTCAATTATGACACCTATCCATTATTAATCCAATTGTATGAAATGGTTAAAAAAACACACACACAATATTGCAAAGTATTTTAATGAAATAAACACACAGGTTGTTGTAATATTTTATTGTTCTCTCAATCCACCTGAAGACCCTCGCTCTGTAACAAAGGAAACATAATAAACCAACAATATACATACCATCCGTAGATCTGTAACGTCCCACGATGTAAATCCATCTGAAAGGGTTACAATATTTTACAGGCAGGAGCTCTGCTAATGCAGCTGTGCTCGTGCCTGTAAACCCCAGGGAATGAAGGAAATGTAGGTCAATGACCTATAGTTACCTTCAGTCGCGGTGATGCGCCCTCTGCTGGATGTCCTCATGAACTGCAGCCTGGGAACTTTTTCCCATGCTCCACGTCATATGAGGACATCCAGCAAGGTGGCATTAACCCTTCATTACCCCATATCCCACCACTACACGGGAGTGGGAAGAGAGTGGCCAAGTGCCAGAATAGGCGCATCTTCCAGATGTGCCTTTTCTGGGGTGGCTGGGGGCAGATGTTTGTAGCCAGGGGGGGGGCAATAACCATGGACCCTCTCTAGGCTATTAATATCTGCCCTCAGTCACTGGCTTTACCACTCTGGCGGAGAAAATTGCGCGGGAGCCCACGCCAATTTTTTCCGCGATTTAACCCTTAAATTTAATAGCTACAGCGCCGAAATTTTGCACATACACACTACTAACATTAGTAGTGTGGAATATGCAAAAAAAAGGGGGATATGACATGGTTTACTGTATGTAAACCATGTCTCATATCATGTTGGGTTTAGGCAGGAGAAATGAAAAGCCGGCAATTGAACTACCGGCTTTTCACATATATCGCGCTGAAGTAAATATAAATATATATATATATATATATATATATATATATATATATATATATGTGTCTCAATGACATATATATATATATATATATATATATATATATAAAAAACGAAACCCGACTTTGGAGCGAAGATCGCCGATGGCCGACCCGATCCCACAGTGAGAAACCCGACTTTCCCAAAAGTCGGCGACTTTTGAAATTGGCCGATCTGTTTCGCTCAACCCTAGTGATTGCAGATCATATTGAAGAGAACAACATGTCTTTGACAATTTCTGGGAATTGCAGGAACTGACCATTAGCCATAAGAATATCGGCATGTAGACAGATGATAACTGGAACATAGGCCATTCTTGCATAATACTATTTTCTTCTATTTTGTTCAGAATAGAAATTAACCACTTCTTTCACAGGGTCTACGTGTTTCAGTGTCTCTGGTACATGTGAAAACTGTCACCACACGTACCAGAGACACAGATGTGGGAAAGGGGCCTAATAACTATTATTCAAATACTCCCACTCAACAACTACTTTGTTAGTCCCACAGTGGTTCTGAATTCTTCAAATTTGGATTTGGAAGTGGCTTTCTCATAATATCAGCTATCATCTGGTCAGTTTCGCAGTAAACAAACTCAATTAAGCCACATTCTACCAAATCATGAGTTGATGACTTACCAAGCTCTCTTAACAATTGGCTTAATCAACTGACCTCTTGACTTGGGTGAAATGCAGACACATACTCTGCTTCTGTAGATAACAAAGTTACAGACACCTGTTTTCTGTCCATCTGGCCATGCCATGATTTACTGTCTCATAATTAAAAAAGGATGCACATCAGAGGCGGACATACCATTGGTGAAACTTGTACTGCCATACAAGGGTCCAAAGGTAAGGGAGTCACTGCCATCTCTAAAGCAGATGGACTTGTGCATTTTAATGAGATATTCAATAGCAAAGGGACCACATACTGTCCTTGCACAGGAGCTCTCTTCTATCTGTGTTCACCCCTGAAGAACATAGAGGCACATGATGGCTTCAAAGCTTTCTTTAATTTTAATTGGGATTTGTGAGGAATGGATCTTAACTACAGCAATTTGTCCGAGTCGCATCTCAACACATAATGAATGTTTGCTTTTGTCAGTTTTCTCATTCAATTTCTGCCTCATTTACATTTTGAACAATGGCTATATTGTCCATTTTTAAAGACATTTTCCTCTTACAGATCACAATTTTGCCAGAAGCTGCAATTTTTTTGGAGCAGACATTGATAACTTTTTTAAGTTTGGAAAAATATGTAAAAACTCACCCATTGTTGCCTCCACGGACACTCACACACACCACCGGCTGGATTTTCTGAAGCCGTAGTAAACTGTAAGTGTAACCAAACTAGAGAATGTAACCTGAAAACCAAAAGAGGAGAAAATAATTTCCAATTAATGGTAGATCACTAAAATAAGACAACATTACATCATAAATGCACATCACATTGCTTCGCAGAATCTTTACATTTTATGGCATCTCAACCAGTGCTTCAGAAACAATCTTGACTCTTCAAAACACCTACGTAAATCTGTAAAATTCCTCTACTTTATCTCATTCTAATACTGGTAATGTCATAGAGAGGCATTTGAACCTACCATTTCCAGCATGTAACTGCTACCTCTATACTCCCTAGGCTGAATTGTTACTTCTACTGTAGTGATGAGGTGAGTGTTCATTATTTTCTATATGAATTATTACAATGTACATGGACTGATATGGTAGGCAATATCACTCAATATTCTCAAAGTGAATATAAAAGGTAAGACCCCACTTAACGGCAGTCAACCACCCCAGAAATTTATTTTTGACTTACTATTCAGGGATATAAGGGTCCTCAATGCTGTGAAATACATACTAGCTCTCAACATTTTGCTGTTATTGTGCTTGTAAAAATAAATGTTAATTCATGTGCAAATAAGGGGGTGTCATAAAAGAATAAATAAAAATCATCAGATATCTCTACTCTCTAGGAGAAGGAACAGACAATCCAAAACCCTTTTGGAAATAAGACCTCACAACGAAACATATGGAGGCAGAGAGTAAATGACATATGGCTATGAATTGAGAAAAACTAATTAAAACATCCTTTGAAACTGGGACTACCTGCTGTGGACATGTGATTAAAACAGGATATCCATAGTAGGGGAAAAGACATAGAATACAAAACTTGTATATTCAAGAAGGAAGGGTTCCTTTGTTCCAGGTAGGATAATTGTGTCCACCAAAATGAGCTTCCTCCCATCAAAAGATCCTGATGAGAAGGTCCTGAGAAGGTCCTAACTGTGGTGTCTCCATTGGCCAAATAGGAATATTGGGGTTTTGTATCAATCCAATATTTATGGGATATACAGTGAAGGAAATAATTATATGATCTCATGCTGATTTTGTAAGTTTGCCTACTAAAAAAGACATGAACAGTCAATAATTTTAAGGGTAGGCTAATTTTAACATTGAGAGATAGAATATAAAAAATAAAATCCAGGCAATCACATTGTATAAAATATTTAAATTTATTTGTATTTTGCAGTGAGAAATAAGTATTTGATCCCCTAGTAACCATTAAGGATTTTGTGTGAAATATCTGTGTGATTTAAGGGCATGAAAATTCAAAGTTGGAAAATTGCAAAATTTGCGCCAAATTTCCATTTTTTTTTTAAATAAACGCAAGTCATATCAAAGAAATTTGACCACTATAATGAAGTACAATATGTCACTAGAAAACAGTGTCAGAATCACTGGGATCCATGGAAGCGTTCCAGAGTTATTACCTCATTAAGGGACAGTGGTCAGAATTGTTAAAATTGGCTTGGTCATTAACGTGCAAACGACCCTCGGGGGTAAAGGGGTTAATGCAGGTAATGAGTTGATTAGGAGCATCTATCTACTCTGTAGAAGCCAAAACTCTTAATAAGTAACATTTTCCACATGTCTACTTTACATGAGCACAATTTTGGAACCAAAATTTATTTTTGTTAGGAGTGGACGTTATAAGGGTTAAAAGTTAACCAGCGATTTCTCATTTTTACAACATCATTTTTTTTAGGGACCACATCACATTTGAAGTCACTTTGAGGGGTCTATATGATAGAAAATACCCCAAAGTGACACCATTCTAAAAACTGAACCCCTCAAGGTGCTCAAAACCACATTCAAGAAGTTTATTAACCCTTCTGGTGCTTCACATGAATTTTTGGAATGTTAAAAAAAAATTAACATTTACCTTTTTTTCACAAAAAAGTTACTTCAGATCCAATTTTTTTTTATTTTCCCAAGGGTAACAGGAAATTGGAGCCCAAAAGTTATTGTGCAATTTGTCTTGAGTATGCTGATACCTAATATGTGGGGGAACCACTGTTTGGGTGCATAGCAGAGCTTGGAAAGGAAGGAGCACGTTTGACTTTTTCAATGTAAAACTGGCTGCAATTGAGTTTGGATGCTCATGTCGCGTTTGGAGAGCCGCTGATGTGCCTAAACAGTGGAAACCCCCCACTATTGACCCCATTTTGGAAACTAGACCACCAAGGAACTTATCTATATGTGTGGTGAGCACTTTGAACCCCCAAGTGATTCACAGAAGTTTATAACGCTCCGGCGTGAAAATAAAAAAATCATATTTTTTCCACAAACATCATCTTTTAGTCCCCAATTTTTTATTTTCCCAAGGCTAACAGAAGAAATTGGACCCCAAGAGTTGTTGTCCAATTTGTCATGAGTACGCTGATACCCCATATGTGGGGGTAAACCACTGTTTGGGCACATGGCAGAGCTCAGAAGAGAAGGAGCACCAGATTTTACTGTTATGGTTTGCAGGTGCCATGAACCACTGGGAGAGCCCATGAGGTGTCAAAACAGCAGAACCCCCCATAAGTGATCCCATTTTACGAATTACATCTCTCAATGAATATATCTAGGTGTGCAGTGATCATATTGACACCATGGGTGTGTCACAGAATTTTATACCACTGGGCAGCCATGTGGAGAGACTCAGGAGGAACGGAGCACTTTATGCCTATTCAAGTGAATGGGTCTGTGCACATGTCAGTGTGTTTCCACGGACTGTGTGTGTGGGCAAAACATGCTGACATGTGGGTTTTTTTATGTCTGCACAGGCCACAAAACATCCAACACATGTGCAAACGCATAACACACATGGATGTCATCCATGTGACACGCATTGGCGCCGGAGATGAAGCATTTCAGTAAGCGATGTTCCACGGTGCCGGGTGCTGAACACAACTCATCATTCTACCCTGCTCTGCCGGCGATCGACACAAGCAGGGGAGAATAATGAGAGATGTGTTCAGCACCGGGCGCCAGGGAACAGCACTTACTATAACACTTCTTCCCTGGCACCCGTCCATGTGGTACTGATGTGGCACACGCATGCCACACGTGTGCCGCAAGTATTACACACACAGACACTGACATCTTCGATACCAAAAATATCAGGACATGTGAAAGAGGCATTATAGCGGGTTTTTATGTTTGACTGCTGTCACACACTAAAAGACGCTTTTTATTGCAAAAAATAGTTTTTGCAGCACCACATTTTGAGAGCTATAATTTTTCCATATTTTGGCGCACAAAGTCATGTGAGATCTTGTTTTGTGTGGGACGAGTTGATGTTTTTATTGGTACCATTTTTGGGCATATGAAATTTTTTGATTGCCTTTTATTCCGATTTTTGCGAGGCAGAATAAACAAAAACCAGCAAATCATAAATTTCTTTTGGGGGACGTTTATACCGTTCCGCGTTTGGTAAAATTGATAAGGCAGTTTTATTCTTCGTGTTAGTACGATTACAGAGATGAGTTATTTACATCATTTTTTATATTTTGGCGCTTTTATACAATAAAAACTATTTTATATAAAAATGAATTATTTTGCATCACTTTATTCTGAGAGCTATAACTTTTTTATTTTTCCACTGATGGAGCTGTGTGGGGCTTGTTTTCTGTGGGAGAAGGTGATGTTTTCAGTGGTACCATGTTTATTTATATCCATTTTTTGATCGCGTGTTATTCCACTTTTTGCTCGTCAGTATGATGATAAAGCATTATTTTTTGCCTTTTTTTATGGTGTTCACTAAAGGGGTTAACTAGTGGGACAGTTTTATAGGTCGGGTCATTACGGATGTGGCGATACCAAAATAAGTGTAATTTTATTGTTTCATTTTTTTATTATTCAAATTTTTTTTATTGATAGAATAAATATTGATTTTTTTAATTATTTTTTAAAATATTTTTACAATTATTTTAATTTTTTTTTTATTCATCCTAATTCTTCCACTTTGTCCCACTATGGGACAACATTTTTTGTAGGCTGATCGCTATGGAAGCTGTCAGCGCTGCATGTAGTTTACACTGACCTGAGAGACTTCCTGATCATCACTGCGCATGACAGGAAGTATCTCAGCTCTGGAGACCCGGATGTCGTCATGACGACATCAGGTCTTCATGGCAGCGATCGGGACCTCGCGGCGTGCCGTGGGGTCTCCGACCCAAAGGTAGAGTGGCTCTCAGCCCGTTTCGGGGGTTAAAGTGCCGGGAGTGGTCTAGTCACTTAGTTGCGGGTGTCAGCTGTGAGAATGAGCTGACACCTGGCCGCGATCGGCTGCACACCACCAGTGTGAGCGGCCGATTGCTATGACTTACTATCCCGTCCATGGTCAGAAGAGCCCAGGGCACATGACGGGATAGTACGTCAGATGTTAGAAAGGGGTTAAAGACAGCTGTCTTACATAGTCACCTTTATAAAAGACTCCTGTAAACAGATTCAATTAATCACTCACACTCTAGCATCTACAACATTGGCAAGACCAAAGAGCTTTAAAAGGATATCAGGGACAAGATCATAGACCTGCCCAAAGCTGGAATGGGCTACAAAACCATATTTATGATGCTGGGTGAGAAGGAGACAACTGTTGGTGCAATAATAAGAAAATGGAAGAAATGCAAAATGACTGTCAATTGACATCGATCTGGGGCCCCATGCAAAATCTCACCTCGTGGGGTATCCTTGATCATGTGCAAGGTGAGAGATCAGCCTAAAACTACACGGGGTAACTTGTTAATGATCTCAAGGCAGCTGGGACCACAGTCACTAAGAAAACTGTTACTAACACATTACACCATAAAGGTTTAAAATCCTGCAGTACCCGCAAGGTCCCCTTGCTCAAGAAGGCACATGTGCAGGCCTGTCTGAAGTTTGCCAATGAACACCTGGATGATTCTGTGAGTGATAGGGAGAAGATGCTGTGGCCAGATGAGACTTAAATTGAGGTCTTTGGCATTAGGTCAACTCGCCATATTTGGAGGAAGAGAAATGCTGCCTATGACCCAAAGAACACCATCCCCACTCTAAACATGGAGGTGGAAACATTATGTTTTGGGGGTGTTTCTCTGCTAAGGACACAGGACTACTTCACCGCATCAATGGGAGAATGGATGGAACATGTACCCTTGGAAGTGCATTGAGCAGTAGGTTGGAATGCTGCTAAAGGGAAGGAAAAGAAAACCTCTTTAAATCTTCTTCCTTAGCAATTGTGAACGAGTTGAGTGTGTCCGGAGTGTAAGTGCGAACGGAATAAAGTGTGTGACTTGTGATTCTGTGACTTTGGATTCTGAAAGATAGCAAGGGAGGTTTTACTGAATTGCTGTTTGCATTTTATTCATTTTTATATTTTTTTACTTACATTTCTGTGTGGTGCAATCCCCATTAGGAAATGAGCTCCATTATTGATAATGCCATCCAGTGTACATCTTGCCACATGTATGCAATCTTTGATCAGCCAGTCAAGGGTGCATACTACTGTATGAGATGTGACCGTGTTGTGCATTTGAAAGCCAGGTACTGGTTCTAAATGAGCAGCTGGCAACACTGAGATCCATAGACAATATGGAAAGGAGTCTATTGCTCACTGAGCAGACGCTCAATAGGATAGATGTGTGGGAGGATGGAAGTAAGGAACTGCAGGACAGTGAGGCAGTTAGCTGGGTGACAGTTAGAAGGCGGGGTAGAGGAAAGAGTGCCAGGGAGGCTAGTCCTGATCTGGCACATCCCAATAAGTTTGCTACATTGGAAGCTGAGGAGGGTGTCAGTACAGGGGTAGCACTGCTGCAGCAAGGCTTGTCCTCTGAAAGCCAGTGGAGTGTCTGCTCCCGTAAAGGGGAAATGGGAGAGCAGGGCAGGCCAGACAGGTGCTGGTAGTGGGGGACTCAATTATTAGGGGAACAGATAGGGCAATCTGTCACAAAGACAGGGATCGTCGAACGGTGTGCTGCCTACCTGGCGCTCGAGTCCGACACATCGCTGATCGGGTTGACAGATTATTAGGAGGGGCTGGTGGGGACCCAGCAGTCATGGTGCACATTGGCACAAATTGCAAAGTTAGAGGTAGGTGGAAAGGCCTTAAAGATGATTTCAGGGAATTAGGCTGCAAGCTTAAATCAAGGACCTCCAAGGTGGTATTCTCTGAAATACTGCCTGTACCATGTGCCATGCCAGAGAGGCAACAGGAGATTAGGGAGATAAATAAGTGGCCTAGAAATTGGTGTAGGAAGGAGGGGTTTGGGTTCCTGGAGAACTGGGCTGACTTATCAGTTGGCTACAGGTTCTATGCTTTTGATGGGCTACACTTCAATGGGGAGGGTGCAGCTGTACTGGGGAGAAAATGGCTAGAAGGTTGGAGGAGTGTTTAAACTAAGGATTCATTTTATAAGAGGGGGAGATAGTGCAGATATTGACCTGGGCACAAATAAACAAATTGGGGTGGCATGGGGAGTGGGGTTAGAACAGTTAATATTTTAAAAAGAATAGAGGTAAAGAGAGATACATAAAGTGCATGTATACTAATGCCAGAAGCCTCACCAACAAAATCGAGGAATTATAATTAATTTTGTTGGAACATAGTTATGACATGGTGGGGATATCTGAGACATGGCTGGACGATAACCATGACTGGGCTGTTAATTTACAGGGCTATAGTCTGTTCAGAAACCACAATACAAATAAGCGGTGGGGGTGTTTATATGTAAAATCATCCTTAAAACCCATCCTGCGTGATAATATATGTGAATCTAATGAAAATTTAGAGTCGCAGTGGGTGGAGATAAGGGGAGGAGGAAAAATAATAAATTATTGATAGGGGTTTGTTATAAGTTATATAAGGTTTGTTATATAAGGCTTGCTATATATATACGAAGCAGCGACACAAGGAGAAGTCATTAATGTGGGGACTTCAACTACCCTGAAATACATTGGCGAACAGAAACCTGCAGTTCCAGCAAAGGTGTAGCGAAACATGTATAGGTATATACAGTATGTGTGACTAGCAGTAATTTAACATCTGTCCTGAGACTGCAGGTCTCACAGGAGTCACAGCATATGTTATCCTGAGAAAGCAGTCTACTGTCTACAATCTCGCCAAGGGGTCTTGCTAAGAACCAGGAAGGGGAAGCGTTTCACACCTCACGTCTCTTTTGAAGAGAGATGTCAATTACAGCCTGACACTATCTGGGGGAAACTTAAACAGAGAATTTAAGAGGAAATAATATATTCATTGGTGGAGTGTTCACGGTCCAGTTACAAACAAGCAATTATAAATATTAACATGAGAGGCTGGTCTAGAAATTTGACCTCCAGGGTGATAAATTAGGTAATAAATTAGACCTACACACAAAGGGGGGTGTTCACAGATTGAGGGGCAGCCAAGCTGATATGTTCCAGTCCATATTCGCCCCCCCCCCCCCTTAGGGAGCAGAAAGCAGACTACAAAGTTAGATATTTCTGTAAGTTTTCTCCCATTTATTTTTATAACTGTTTTGCATATTTGTATGTCTTTTTGTTACCATATTTCTATGCGCTTTTTATTGTAATCACTGTACCTTTTTGTGTTAAAACATAAAACTTTAACAAGTTGAACCTTGCATGTTCTTAAAAATCCAAAGCCATAGTATGTGAGCCTTATGATTAGCAGACAGTAGTAGGGTTGGGCAAAATGGATGGGACAATTTCAAAAGTCACCGACTTTTGGCAAAGTCGGGTTTCATGAAACTCGACCCAATCCCACTGTGGGATCGGCCATGAGGTCGGCGATCTGGGCGCCAAAGTCGCATTTCGTATGACGCTTTAAGTGCCATTTCTCAGCCAATAAAGGTGCACGCAGAGTGTGGTTAGCGTGATGACATAGGTCTCGGTCCCCACCATCTTAGAGAAGGGAATGGCAGTGATTGGCTTGCTATATGCGGTGTCACAGGGGCTATAAAGGGGTGTACATGCCGACCGCCATCTTACTTCTGCCGATCGTAGCATAGGGAGAGGTTGCTGTAGCTTCGTCAGAAGCAGGGATATTGTTAGAGAGGAAAGATTAACCCCCAAACCGCTTGTGCTGTAGCGATTTCCACTGTCCAACACCACTTTTTCTTTGCAGGGACAGTGGAGGCCAGATTTCTGTGCATCAGCTCTGTAGCGTATAAGGCTCCCTGATAGCTGCATTGCTGTTTGTACGCCGCTGTGCAAACCAACTGCTTTTTTAAAAGCAAAAATCCTGTTGCTCTTTCCTTTCTGCACAGTTATCTTGTTTATTTGTCCACACTTTTGTGTGCAGCAGTCCTTTTTATTGCTGGCTGCCATACTTTTCCTGAGATCATTGTAGGGAGATTGTTATTGTAGTACAGTCCCTTTTTTTATATATCTGCCAGCCACTGTCTGCCACTCAAACTGTGTAATACAGTGGGCCAGATTTTTTCTGCATTCTCCCACACATAAAAAGGGAGATTTATATTGCCACTAAGATCATCTGCGTCTGTTCTGTTTGGCGTATATCTGCCAGTCACTTTCTGCCACTTATACTGTGTAGTGTAATACAGTGGGCCTGAATTTTGCAGCAGTCTCCCACACATATAGAAAGGGAGATTTAAATTCACAACAAGTTTACATACACCTTCTACCTTGTTTTACAGTACCATATAATGGTTGTTAGTTTGGTAACATTTTCCCAAGAATGAGGAAGTCTGGTGGAAGAGGTCGTGGCCGTGGGCGGTCATTGCCAGCTGGTAATGATGATGGTGGTGGAGCATCTGGTTGTAGTGAGAAAAGCAAAATAGCACCTAAGGCTCGAGTTGTTGAGCCAGCGTCATCATCTGGCTACACAAGGCCTCGAAGGCTCCCTTTTCTGGCAGTTGGAAAACCGCTTTTAAAGCCGGAGCAGCAGGAAAAAGTTTTGGCTTTCCTTGCTGACTCAGCCTCTAGCTCTTTCGCCTCCTCTTCCGAAAGTTCTAAATTTAAAAGCAGCGAGTAGTCAGTGGATGCTCATGGTCAGGAACAAGTCTCTTCCTTGTGTCCTTCACCCAAAGCAAAAGTGAAGGATGCGGCAGGCGACACTACAGTTTACTCCATGGAGCTCTTTACACGTACCGTGCCAGGGTTAGAAAGGGAAATAGTTCACAGCCCATTACAAGATGAATCCGACATGCAGTGCACAGATGCACAGCCACAGCTAGATTATTATGCTGTTCCATTCACTCACATCACAACATTGCCCTCGCAGTGTACTGAGCCAGAATCTGACCCTGATGAGACTATGGTGCCCCGTCCCGAACGCTACAGTACCTTACACGGTGACACAGAGGAAGGTGCACAGGACATTGAAGAGGAGGTGATAGATGACCCAGTTGTTGACCCCAATTGGCAGCCATTGGGAGAACAGGGTGCCGCTGGCAGTAGCTCTGAAGCGGAGGAGGATGAGCAGGCATCAACATTGCAACAGCTTGCATCTGGCAGGCCCGCATCAGGCCCAAAACGTGTGTCAAAAACCACAACTGGTGTAGGACAGCGTTGCAATCCGGTGACAATAGCACGGCGTGCAAAGCCTGAAAACGTATTCCATAGTAGGACGAGTGCAGTGTGGCAATTTTTTAACCAAGATCCGAATGATCAGTCCAAAGTTATATGTAACAAATGCTCCAAGACCTTTAGCATAGGGAAGAATCTACAAAGTTTAAATACAATGTGCATGCGTAGACATCTAACCAGCAGGCACTTGGAAGCATGGACTAACTACCAAACTTCCTGTACCATTGATGCACCTGCTCATATTGAAGTTAGTCAGCAACGCAACATTGCTTCCCTCACTGGAAGCCCACCGGTTATGACACCACAAGTAACAAATGTGGAGGTATTGTCGCAAGACCAAAGCAGTCAGGGAATCACAAGGTTCTTGGTTGGAAACACTATAGGTAGGCCCACATCAAGAATACCATCACCAAGCCTCTCTCAATCTGCCATGCCCACCACCACCCCCGCTAGTTCCACCAGATGCAGCTCTCCAGTCCTGCTCAGCCTACAAGAGACTCTCGATAGGAAAAGAAAGTACTCTTCCTCTCATCCGCGTACACAGGGTTTGAACAGCTACATTGCTCGACTAATCTCAATAGAGATGATGCTTTCAAAGCCCTGATGGCCTACGCAGTACCACGCTATGACCTACCCAGTCGACACTTCTTTGCGAGAAAAGCCATCCCAGCACTCCACCAACATGTCAAAGAACGCATTGTCCATACACTGAGGCAATCAGTCAGTAGAAAGGAGTACCTCACAACTGATGCATGGACCAGTAGGCATGGCCAGGGACGTTACGTGTCCATCACGGCACACTTGGTTAATGTGGTGGATGCAGGGTCCACAGGGGACAGCCATAGTGGCACAGTTCTGCCTAGCCCACGGTCTAGGAAACAGTTGGCTGTAGGCATTTGCACCTCCTCCTCCTCCAGAAGCGAAAGCTCGTCCACAGAGCTCAGTCACATGAACACTCCATCTGCAGCTGCCAGTGTTGCACCCGTGGGGTCCCATTATGGAACAGCTAGTGGTAAGTGTCAGCAGGCTGTGCTGCAAATGAAGTGTTTGGGCGACAACAGACACACTGCGGAAGTACTGGCCGAGTACTTGCAGCAAGAAACTCAGTCATGGCTGGGCAGTGTACATCTTGAGGCAGGCAAGGTAGTCAGTGATAACGGAAGGAATTTTATGGCTGCCATAGCCCTTTCCGAAATGAAACACATACCTTGCCTGGCTCACACCTTGAATCTTGTGGTGCAGTGCTTCCTCAAGAATTACCCTGATTTACCAGCCCTGCTCCTGAAGGTGCGCAGACTTTGCTCGCACATCCGCCGGTCGCCCGTACACTCCAGCCGTATGCTTAACCATCAGCGATCGCTGAATCTTCCCCAGCACTGCCTAATAATAGACGTTGCAACAAGGTGGAACTCTACACTGCACATGCTTCAGAGGCTGTGCGAACAGAGGCGTGCTGTCATGTATTTGTGGGAGGATACACATACACGGGCAGGCAGTTGGATGGCAGACATGGAGTTGTCTGGTGTGCAGTGGTCGAAGCTCCAAGACCTCTGTCAAGTCCTTCAGTGTTTTGATGAATGCACACGGCTGGTCAGTGCGGACGACGCCATCATAAGCATGAGCATCCCACCAATGCGTCTGCTGATGCAAAGTTTGACGCACATCAAGGAGCAGGCATTTGCGGCCGAGGAGGAGGGAAGCCTTGATGACAGTCAGCCATTGTCTGGTCAGGGAAGTCTCTGGGACGAAGTGGCGGATGAAGAGGAGGAGGAGGATGATGGGGCTGAATATTTATGGGAGGAGGATGCTTCTCAGTGGGCAATAGATACTGGTGGCATTGCAAGGTCAGGTACAGGGTTTTTGCGGGCCACAAGTGAGGTAGATTTTCAAGAAAGTGCTCCTCAACCCAGCACAAGCAGTGAATTGACACCTGGAACTTTGGCCCACATGGCAGAGTATTCCTTGCGTATCCTAAAACGGGACCCCCGCATTATCAAAATGATGACCAATGACGATTACTGGTTGGCTTGCCTCCTGGATCCACGATACAAAGGCAAAATTACAAAATATCATGCCACATGAGAACCTTGAGCAAATATTGGCTACCAAACAAGCAACTCTTGTAGACCATTTGGTTCAGGCATTCCCAGCAGACAGAGGCGCTGATGGTTCTCACACGAGCTGTAGGGGCAACATGGCAGAAGTGCTAGAGGTGCACAAAGCCGAAGTGGCATTGGACAGAGTGGATTTCTCACCAGGTTGTGGAGTGATTTCACAATGACCGCAGACACGACAGGTACTGCTGCATTGATTCAAAGTGACAGGAGACAGCATTTGTCCAGTATGGTTACCAACTATTTTTCCGCCAATATCGATGTTCTCCCTCACAGGTCATTCCCCTTTGATTACTGGGCATCTAAACTAGACACCTGGCCCGAATTGGCAGAATATGCATTACAGGAACTCGCTTGCCCAGCTGCTAGTGTGCTCTCAGAAAGAGTCTTCAGTGCTGCTGGTTCAATACTGACTGAAAAAAGAACACGTCTGGCTCCCCGAAATGTTGATGATCTAACCTTCATTAAAATGAACCAATCATGGATTTCAAATTATTTTGCCCCACCTTCCCCTGCTGACACGTAGCTTGCCAGAAAATTTCTTGTTTTTGGCCTCCTCTTACTGACTGCTGCAATTCCACCATTTTCAGGTGCCGAATGTCCACCATAGGCCATTTGTATACCTCCCTAAAAGGGCTGACTCCCCCCTCAGGGCCGTGGTCACAACGTGGCACAAGCACCCGTGTGAGTGCCGTTTGCCTGGACAGGTGGGTGGACCCACTCTTGGGCCACGGCACTGGCACAGGGTCCCTCATAGTACAATGAAGTGTCTCTGATGGTGGTGGTGCACAACCAACGTCAGACACACCGTCGTAATATGAGGGGCCCTGGGCCAGTACCGCCGCCCACGAGAGAGTGTTCCCCCTCAGCTCAAACTGTGCTCTACCACTTGCAAAACTTACCTCTCCCTGCCCCACCACTGTGTAGTCTGTGCTGTTAAATCCTTAAATGGCACTGCCATAACAAACTTGTTGCAATGATAGATGATAGTTAAAATATACAGGGGCCCTGGCCTCCATTTAGACCCCTTAATACTTTGCGCCAACTACCCCTGTCTGCAACTCTTCAGAGGAGCCCACCCCTGTACCTCGCTATGCCATCAGTTTATTTAGGACCAATTCCTTTGCTGACATTTAGGCCACTTTAGTACTTTGGCCTAGTAACTGTGTCAGCCACTTCTAACAGTTGACCTCTGCTGAACAAAGCTATGCCACCTCTGTACTCCTGTTACCAATTGTGAACTGCATGTAGCCAACTTACTTATTTGTGCCTAGTAACTGTGTCAGCCTCTCATAACAGTGGTCCTGCTAGCAGTTTTGAACTGCATGAAGCCACCGTTTTTTATTTTAGGCCTCTGTCTATCTGTCTGTCTGTCGGCGCCACACATTACAACTGTCCACCCCTGAAACAAGCTAGGCCACCTGGTTAGTCCTGCTAGCAGTTTTGAACTGCAGTTAGACACCTTTTTTTAGGTTAGGCCTCTGTCTGTCTGTCTGTCTGTCGGCGCCACACATTACAACTGTCCCCCCCCGAAACAGGCTAGGCCGCCTGCTTAGTCCTGCTAGCAGTTTTGAACTGCATTTAGACACCTTTTTTTAGGTTAGGCCTCTGTCTGTCTGTCTGACTGTCGGCGCAAGACATTACAACTGTCCCCCCCTGAAACAAGCTAGGCCGCCTGTGTACTCCTCTTACCAATCTAGAACAGCATTTAGCCTACTTATTTATTGTGTCCTTGTAACTGTGTCAGACTCTCACAACAGTTGTCCTCCACCGATGAACCCAGCAAGGCCGCCTGTGTACTCCTCTTACCAATTGTAAACTGTATATAGCCTTCTTTTTTATTTTACGCCTACTCAGTGTGTCAGAGCCACTAATTACACTTGTCCTCCTCCGCTGAACCACACTATGCTGACTGTGTACTCCTATTACAAATTTTGAACTGCAATTAGCCACCTTTTTTAATTGTAGGCCTACTCTATCTGTCTGAGCCACTTATTACAGTTGTCCTCCGCTGAACAAAGCTATGCCGCCTGTGTACTCCACTAACCAATTTTGAACTGCATTTTGCTTACTTTCTTATTTATGCCTACTAACTGTGTCTGCCTCCCATTACAGTTGTCCTCCAATCAACAAAGCTGAGCCTCAGTTTTCATCCGATGTGAGATATTAAACTGCATTTGGCCTACTTGTTTGGTTGTGCCTACTAACGGTGTCTGCCGCTGCTTGCTTTTCTCCTGCACTGAACAAAGCTGAGCTTCAATCTTCAGGCTTTCTGCCTATATCAGATATTAACCTGCATTTGGCCTACTAGTTTGGTTGGGCCCTAGTAACGATGTCTGCTGCTCCTTGGTGTTCTCCTCCACTGAATATAGCTGAGCTTCAATCTTCAGGCTTTTGGCCTATAGCAGATATTAACCTGCATTTGGCCTACTAGTTTGGTTGGGCCCTAGTAACGGCGTCTGCTGCTCCTTGGTGTTCTCCTCCACTGAATATAGCTGAGCTGCAATCTTCAGGCTTTCGGCCTATATTAGATATTAACCTGCATTTGGCCTACTAGTTTGGTTGGGCCCTAGTAACGGCGTCTGCTGCTCCTTGGTGTTCTCCTCCACTTAATATAGCTGAGCTTCAATCTTCATGCTTTCGGCCTATATCAGATATTAACCTGCATTTGGTCTACTAGTTTGGTTGGGCCCTAGTAACGGCGTCTGCTGCTCCTTGGTGTTCTCCTCCACTTAATATAGCTGAGCTTCAATCTTCAGGCTTTCAGCCAATATCAGATATTAACCTGCATTTGGCCTACTAGTTTGGTTGGGCCATAGTAACGGTGTCTGCCGCTCCTTGCTTGTCTCCTCCACTGAACAAAGCTGAGCTTCAATCTTCAGGCTTTCGGCCTATATCAGATATTAACCTGCATTTGGCCTAATAGTTTGGTTGGGCCCTAGTAACGGCGTCTGCTGCTCCTTGGTGTTCTCCTCCACTGAATATAGCTGAGCTTCAATCTTCAGGCTTTCGGCCTATATCAGATATTAACCTGCATTTGGCCTACTAGTTTGGTTGGGCCCTAGTAACGGCGTCTGCTGCTCCTTGGTTTTCTCCTCCACTTAATATAGCTGAGCTTCAATCTTCAGGCTTTCGGCCTATATCAGATATTAACCTGCATTTGGTCTACTTGTTTGGTTGGGCCTACTAACGGTGTATGCCGCTGCTTGGTGTTCTCCTCCACTGAACAAAGCATTGCCGCCTGTATACTCCTGTTACTAATTTTGAACTGCATTTAGCCTACTTTATTCTTTGGGACTATATCTGTGTTTCCTCCTCATCCTGCCCATTGCCCAGCCACTGCTAGATGAGTCTGCTGGTACATTGACCCAGACCACTACATTCCCCTTGCACTCTACACAGCCAGAAACTGACCCTGCTGAAAGTCAGGTTCCCCTTCCCGCATACTATACCACCTTACACGGGGACAAAGAGGAAGGTGCAGATGAAAGTGCAGGTTCCTTCATGAGGT
Source organism: Ranitomeya variabilis (assembly GCF_051348905.1). Lineage (NCBI taxonomy): Eukaryota > Metazoa > Chordata > Amphibia > Anura > Dendrobatidae > Ranitomeya > Ranitomeya variabilis. The sequence continues at coordinate 170,020,924 of NC_135235.1, read as the reverse complement.
GGGGGGGGGCATACTCGTTGGCGACGTCACTGGCAGAGGGCCCCTCACAGTACGCAAAAGTGTCTCTGCCGGTGGGAGGCGCCCCCGCTGTCAAACACACCGCCGTACTTTGAGGGGTCCTGTGCCAGTGCCAATGCGAACAAGTGGGCCCCCCTTGCTTGCTCGGGATCACAGCACTTGCAATGTTTTAATAATTACCTCTCCCAGCTCCACCACCGTGACGTAGTCCGCGTTTCCTGGGCCCACGAAAAAATTGAGCCAGCCCTTCCCCCCTCCCCACAACTTTAGCCAAATGACCCCCAATTTTCAATGCCTAACTATTATTATGAGGTAAATTGGGGGTACACCCCCAAGTACTGCAGTTGTCAGAGAGTCCAGTATTTCAGCTGATGTTATTTGTGGGTTTTTCTTTCCATCCCAAACAATTTTCCTGGCAGTTGTGGACGAAGTGTTAGTTGATCTACCTGACCATGGATTTGTTTTTAGAGAGCCCCTGATTTTCTATTTGTTATTCACAGTTTAAATGCTGCTGAGCTGCATTATGAATTACTTGGATGTCTTTTAGTATCCCTTTCCTGTTTTATACAGTTCAACTGCCTTTTCCCATAGATCCGTTGACAATTCTTTTGCTTTCCCCATGACTCACAATCCAGAAATGTCAGTGGCTAGATGCTAGAGTCTGTTTGGATCCCAGAAACTCACTCAGCTTTTATGCACACACACTGATTACAAGCAAACAGGTCACAGAGGAGGATGTTACCTTTAGTAGCCTTTCAAACCCATTTGTGTCAACTTCTGTGAATGTTATCAGGCCAAAATCACCAGGGTATGTGACCTTTTGATCAGGGTCATTTGGAAGTTTTGGGTTGTCATTATGATTTAAAAAGAGAAAACACAGTCTTTTGACAATAAATGGCTTCACCCAACCACTAACCATGAGTGGAGAAAGAGTTTTGGTGTTATATCATTCATATTCTCTGAAAAAAGGCCAAAAAAGCAAAAATTCTACTGGGGTATGTAAACTTTTGAGCACACCTGTAGAAGAAAATGAATAGTACAATTTGTTATGCAATTTCTTCTGAGTATGTCAGTACTTCATATGTGGCTGAAAACTACTTTTGAGGCAAAATACAACACTTGGAAGGTGAAGGAGCGCCATAATTTGCTGGAATGGTTTTAGGATGCTATGTCACATTGTCAGAACAGCAGAAACCCTCATAATTGTGCCTATTTTACAAACTGCACCCTTTATTGAATTTATCTAGGAGTGTAGTGACTCGTGAGCATATTGACAGCACTCATGTCTCACAGAACTTTACACCATTGGGTAGTGAAGAAAGAATACCTACAAGTTTACAACTAAAATGTTGTTTTAACCACAAGTTATTTAATTTTTATAAGGTCTGTAGTGCAACGGTAGCACCCTATGCAATGATGAGGCAGTGACCTAACAAACTTCGAAACAAAAATGTCTTTAATGTTCAACTCACAGCAAAACACAGCACACGATATCCTCTGGATTGCAGCCGGAACCATATCCTCCAGATTGCAGTCAATAAACACGCCAGTCTACCTCCAGATTGCAGCCGGGCACAGGACGGTCTACCTCTGGTTCTCATTTAAACATTTTTCTGTATTTTCATGACTATGAAAATTGTACATTCACACTAAAGGCATCAAAACTATGAATTAACACAATTAACACATGTGGAATTATATACTTAACAATATACTTAACAAAAAAGTGTGAAACAACTGAAATTATGTCTTATATTCTAGGTTCTTCAAAGTAGCCACCTTTTGGTTTGATGACTGCTTTGCACACTCTTGGCATTCTCTTGATGAGCTTCAAGAGGTAGTCGACGGGAATGGTCTTTCAACAATCTTGAAGGAGTTCCCAGAGATGCTTAGCACTTGTTGGTCCTTTTGCCTTCACTCTGCGGTCTCGCTCACCCCAAACCATCTTGATTGGGTTCAGGTCTGCTGACTGTGGAGGCCAGATCATCTGGCGTAGCACGCCATCACTCTCCTTCTTGGTCAAATAGTCCTTACACAGCCTGGAGGTGTGTTTGGGGTCAGTGTCCTGTTGAAAAATAAATGATGGTCCAACTAAACCCAAACCGGATGGAATAGCATGCCGCTGCAAGATGCTATGGTAGCATGCTGGTTCAGTATGCCTTCAATTTTGAATAAATCCCCAACAGTGTCACCAGCAAAGCACCCCCACACCATCACACCTCCTCTTCCATGCTTAATGGTGGGAACCAGGCATGTAGAGTCCATCCGTTCACCTTATCTGCGTCGCACAAAGACACAGTGGTTGGAACCAAAGATCTCAAATTTGGACTAATCAGACCAAAGAACAGATTTCCACTAGTCAAATGTCCATTCCTTGTGTTCTTTAGCCCAAACAAGTCTCTTCTGCTTGTTGCCTGTCCTTAGCAGTGGTTTCCTAGCAGCTATTTTACCAAGAAGGCCTGCTGCACAAAGTCTCCTCTTAACAGTTGTTGTAGAGATGTGTCTGCTGCTAGAACTCTGTGTGGCTTTGACCTGATCTCTAATCTGAGCTGCTGTTAACCTGCAATTTTTGAGGCTGGTGACTAGTGTTGAGCATTCCGATACCGCAAGTATCGGGTATCGGCCGATATTTGCTGTATCGGAATTCCGATACCGAGATCCGATATTTTTGTGGTATCGGGTATCGGTATCGAAACAACATTAATGTGTAAAATAAAGAATTAAAATAAAAAATATTGCTATACTCACCTCTCCGACGCAGCCTGGACCTCACCAAGGGAACCGGCAGCGTTGTTTGCTTAAAATTCGCGGGTTTACTTCCTTACGTGAAGTCCCGGCTTGTGATTGGTCGCGTGCCGCCCATGTGGCCGCGACGCGACCAATCACAGCAAGCCGTGACGTAATTTCAGGTCCTTCAGGATTTTAAAATTACGTTCCGGCTTTGTGATTGGTCGCGTCGCGGTCACATGGGCGACGCGACCAATCACAAGCCGTGACGTCACGGGAGGCTGGACACGCGCGCATTTTTAAATGCGCGCTTGTCCTGCCTCCCGTGACGTCACGGCTTGTGATTGGTCGCGTCGCCCATGTGGCCGCGACGCGACCAATCACAGCAAGCCGTGACGTAATTTTAGGTCCTTCAGGATTTTAAAATTACGTTCTGGCTTGTGATTGGTCGCGTCGCGGTCACATGGGCGACGCGACCAATCACAAGCCGTGACGTCACGGGAGGCAGGACAAGCGCGCATTTTAAAATGCGCGCGTGTCCAGCCTCCCGTGACGTCACGGCTTGTGATTGGTCGCGTCGCCCATGTGACCGCGACGCGACCAATCACAAAGCCGGAACGTAATTTTAAAATCCTGAAGGACCTGAAATTACGTCACGGCTTGCTGTGATTGGTCGCGTCGCGGCCACATGGGCGGCACGTGACCAATCACAATCCGGGACTTCACGTAAGGAAGTAAACCCGCGAATTTTAAGCAAACAACGCTGCCGGTTCCCCCGGTGAGGTCCAGGCTGCGTCGGAGAGGTGAGTATAGCAATATTTTTTATTTTAATTCTTTATTTTACACATTAATATGGATCCCAGGGCCTGAAGGAGAGTTTCCTCTCCTTCAGACCCTGGGAACCATCAGGGATACCGTCCGATACTTGAGTCCCATTGACTTGTATTGGTATCGGGTATCGGTATCGGATTGGATCCGATACTTTGCCGGTATCGGCCGATACCGATACTTTCAAGTATCGGACGGTATCGCTCAACACTACTGGTGACTAGGATAAACTTATCCTCAGAAGCAGAGTTGACTCTTGGTCTTCCTTTCCTGGGGCGATCCTCATGTGAGCCAGTTTCTTTGTAGCGCTTGATGGTTTTTGCTACTGCACTTGGGAACACTTTCAAAGCTTTCCCAATTATTCGGACTGACTGACCTTCATTTCTTAAAGTAATGATGGCCACTAGTTTTTCTTTACTTAGCTGCTTTTTTTTTCCGTAATACAAATTCTAACAGTCTATTCAGTAGGACTATAAACTGTGTATCCAACAGACTTCTGCACAACACAACTGATGGTCCCAACCCCATTTATAAGGCAAGAAATCCCTCTTATTGAACCTGACAGGGCACACCTGTGAAGTGAAAACCATTTCCGGTGACTACCTCTTGAAGCTCATCAAGAGAATGCCAAGAGTGTACCATTTATAAAGCACCTAATTGGTCTATCGATGTAAGGATCATGTTTTAACCATTTGGATTAATAAAGACTTTACCTTTTTTATCGGAGCTGGAGTATCAACATTTGTTTGGATCTGCTGCTGCTGTTTTACGTCTGGGTCAGGATGGACTCCCGTGCTTCGAGCCTCTGGTCTGGTTTGTGAGCTGGCTACGGCTTTACAGCCGATTTTTCATTTTTATGTAGTGTACAAAGCAGTCATCAAAGCAAAAGGTGGCTACTTTGAAGAACCTAGAATATAAGACTTAATTTCAGTTGTTTCACACTTTTTTGTTAAGTATATAATTCCACATGTGTTAGTTCATAGTTTTGATGCCTTCAGTGTGAATGTACAATTGTCATAGCCATAGAAAAATGTTTAAATGAGGTGGTGTGTCAAAACATTTGGTCTGTACCGTATATCAGAATTTCCATCTAAACCTAAGAATGATGTCATTCAGATGAAAACCCAGAGGTATCCATTCACTATAATGAGGCAGCAGTATAACTTTGAACTCAGTGTGGCCTCTGTTCAGCGGTGTCTTTCTTTTCAGGGGTGCACAAAACTATTGCTGACCGCATTTTTATGCGCACTTAAAAAGCTGTATACCTCCGAACTGGTTTTATTTATTTTTTGCGACGATTCTTGTGCAGTGTACGTGATACACGACTTCATTGTTCAGGTCACGGCAATTACAGCAATACCAGATTTACATCCAGGGCCGTATTCACGTGCTTAGGGCGGGACTATGCGGGGGGGCGGCACCTGAGCAAGGTTTTTTTTTTTTTTTTTAAATTTAGTCGTGGGTCACCTCTCGCCCGACCACCCAACATGGCCGAGATTAGTCATGCATACAGGGGGGAATATGAGCCATGCATACAGGGGGGAATATGAGCAACGCATACAGGGGGGAATATGAGCCATGCATACAGGGGGGAATATGAGCCATGCATACGGGTGGGAATATGAGCCATGCATACAGGAGGGGGAATATGAGCCATGCATACAGGGGGGGAAATATGAGCCATGCATATGGGGGGGGATATGAGCCATGCATACAGGGGGGAATATGAGCCATGCATACAGGGGGGAATATGAGCCATGCATACAGGAGGGAATATGAGCCATGCATACAAGGGGGAATATGAGCCATGCATACAGGAGGGGGGAATATGAGCCATGCATACAGGAGGGGGAATATGAGCCATTCATACAGGAGGGGGATATGTGCCATGCGTATGAGATGGGAGGGAGATGAACCATGCATACAGGAGGGGGGGTCATTATACAGTATGGAGCATCATGTGTGGCCATTATACAGTATTGAGCATCATGTGGGATCATTATACAGTATGGAGAACTGTGTGGCCAATATACAGTATGGAGCATCATGTGTGGCCATTATACAGTATTGAGCATCATGTGTGGCCATTATACAGTATGGAGAACTGTGTGTGGCCATTATACAGTATTGAGCATCATGTGTGGCCGTTATACAGTATAGAGCATCATGTGTGGCCATTATACAGTATGGAGCATCAAGTGTGGCCATTAAACAGTATTGAGCATCATGTGGGATCATTATACAGTATGGAGAACTGTGTGCGGCCATTATACAGTATGGAGCATCATGTGTGGCCATTATACAGTATTGAGCATCATGTGTGGCCATTATACAGTATGGAGCACTGTGTGGCCATATTTTTTTGTTTATAATTATTGTATATGAAACAGCGTGATCAGCAGTGCTAAATGGCTGTGGTTGGGACGTGGATATGGGTGTGACTAGTTGTGAAATGGGTGTGGTCAGAGACGTGGCCTAAAATTTGCCACGGCGCACTACGCGCGCCGCAAACTTTATACCTCCTTACCTTCATCAAAATTTTGGGGGTATGGTACCGCATTTGCCAGATCACGGCAAAGTGCCGCAAATCCCATAGGGAATGAATGAGGCCAAACGCAGTGCTGCTGTAAGTGATCCGTTACGCGGCAGATGCAGAAAAACTGCCCGATCTGCTGCAAAAGGCGACTTTCACATCAGCGATTCTTGCCAAAGTCACTGCCGAGAGTGTCATACTCACCAAAGGGGGAGGCAGCACTAAAAGTGCCTAGGGCAGCAGAAACTCTAAATACGGCCCTGTTTATATCGGTTTTTATGTTTGGCTGCTATCAAACACTAAAAAACGCTTTTTATTGCAAAAACTTGCCATATTCTGAGAGCTATAATTTTTCTATATATCTGCAAACGGTTATGAGAGAGTTTGTTTTTTGCGGGACGAGTTGACGTTTTTATTGATACTATTTTTGGGCACATAACATTTTTTGATTTCTTTCTATTCCAATTTTTAGAAGGCTGAATGAACAAAATCCAGCAATTCAGGAAGTTTTTTGAGTTTTCTTTAACCTTTATCTCTTCTTCAGGTCAGTACAATTACAGCGATACCACATTTATATATTTTTTTATATTAAGCCGCTTTTACACAATACAAATTATTTTAAAGAAAAAAGAATTGTTTTTGCATTCTGAGAGCTATACATTTTCTCTTTCTCCGCTAATAGAGCTGCATTTCAGATTTTTTTACTGGACAAGATAGTGATTTCAGCTATACCATTTTTATTTCTATTGGACTTTTTGATAATGTTTTATTTCACTTTTGTTCACCAGTATATTGAATAACCATATTTTTTATGGTGTTCAGTGAAAGGGTAAATTAATGTGACAGTCTTATAGGTTTTATTATTTTGGACACGGCGATACTAAATATGTGTACTTTTTTGTTTATTTTTTTACATACATATGCCTATTTATTGGCATAAATTTTACTTTTTTTCCTTAGTCCCTCTGTGGGACTTTCACTTTGCAATGCTTTTTACCTGCCAGTGCTGCACTGACAGAAGCCTTTTAGACCATGATCTGAGTGGTCTAACAGGCTTACTGTAGCTGGGTGACCTGGAGGTCGTCATGAAGACCTTCAGTTGCCATGGCAACAATTGCGCCCACATGATGACGTTGCGTGGGTGTCGATCAGACGAGAGAGGGAGCCCCCTCCCTCTCTAAGCTTTCTAAACGCTCTGATCAATATTGACTGCAACATTTAGGGGGTTAAAATGCCCAGGGCATTGAAGGAATCACTTTTGGCAGTGACAGCTAGGTCTCAGCTTTAACTTAAGCTGAGCTTCCTGAGGCGATCACGTGGGTACAGCTCTTGTGTCCCGCAGTATCGTCATAACATACCCATAAGTCAAAGGTCAGGAACCCCTTCCCAACTATAACGTATGGATACGTCAAAGGTCATGAAGGGGTTACCAACATACAGTACTTTAGAATATAATGGAGATCTGAGAAACATAATTTTTTTTAGATTTTTTAGCTACTGCTGGAATGTGTATATTTTAGCCTATGTAAGTTTCCCTTTAAACATTATATAAAATCTATGCCTGGGAATCTAGACTGGGAAAAATAATGGCAAAAAAGTCTGAATGAGAAAACTTGGCTCCTGAAATGAAAAATGTAAACATAACTTAAACTCTTAACTGAAACCACTTCCCTCCCACAATAAGAAGATAGAATACATACAAGCATTTACTAAAGGCCTGACAGAATAGCCCGTTCTGATCTACTGATGTCTTGTTTCTTTTCATTGTAAACCTCTGTGACTTTCATGGCTGCTTGGTTCTCAGTGCATGTTGGCTCACACGAAAAGCCCCAAGTTACGTGCTAGGAAGATATCCTTCATTTACGTTTATGTTTATAAGTTACCCAGATGGTATTTGAGAAGCTGAAATGCCAGGAATGTTTTTACGAATAATGAACCTGCTACCACCCATTATTCTCAAAAGTATACAGAGTATGGAGGGCAATATAAGAATAGTATTGTTCAGCTATGGTGGTTGTCCTTGATGGGGGCATTGGTATTGGGTGTTTGTGGTGTATGTTCTACAGATGCTAGGTGCTATGGTGGTTGCCAATAAGCCAAGCATCTTTGCTAAAATAATTATGGATACAAACAGTGAACTCTTTTGATTTATGAATGCCTTAGAGCTGAGGCTTAATTGCAATACCAGGCACTGTACATGCACAAGAGTGGGGCTATTTTAAACAATTATTTTAATTGATGAAAACTCCAGTAACCAACTTCAGATTGTTGTATACCTATTTCACTTAGGAGATCTAATAGATAGCCTCAAAATATACCTAACTATTAGAGAAGACTGGATCTTTAGAAATTAAAATTCACCGAATATACCAAATTTTACCCCAAATTTGTTTTGCAGTGAATAAACTTGCATAACTGTAAATACTGGATAACTTTTCATTGCTCAGAAAATGCATTTGGGGGAGAGGATAGAGAAAGAGAGTGCCCCACTGACCATAAGAGCTTATACAGGTGAGACAGAGAGAGGAGCTCCGCTGATCATAAAAGCTTACACTCTTCAGAAGAGAAAGAGGACCCCACTGACCATAAGAGCTTACACTCTACAGGAGAGATGACCTCACTCACAACAAGAGCTTATACATTACAGGTGAGAGAGAGGACCACACTGACCAAGCGAGAGAGGACCCAGCTGGTTATAAGAGACTAGATGGTGGCTCGATTCTAACGCATCGGGTATTCTAGAATATGTATGTAGTATATTTATGAAGTAAATGTGAGTGAACTATGTGGCACTGAGACTGACAGAACTTGTCCAGTAAACATGACTGAACTACATCGCACTGTGACTGACAGAACTTGTTCAGTAAACGTGAGTGAACTACGTCACGCTGTGAGTGGGGGTTAAATTCCGCACCAATATCGCTGATTGGCTGCGGCCGGCCGGTCACGACCAATCCACGAAGTGGGGTTTAATTTGCGCACCAATATCGATGATTGGTCGTGGCCGGCCGGGAGCGACCAATCAGTAAAGTTGTGTTTAAATCCTGCACCAATATCGCTGATTAGTCGCGGCCGGGCGTGACCAATCAGCGAAGCGTGGTTCAAATCCCATGCCAATTCGCGGCCGGACTGTGCCTGTCGCTGATTGGTCGCGGCCGGCCAGGAGCGACCAATCACCGAAGCGGTGTTTAAATCCCGTGCCAGTATCGCTGATTGGTCGCGGCCGGGCATGACCAATCAGCGAAGCGTGGTTCAAATCCCATGCCAATTCGCGGCCGGACTGTGCTTGTCGCTGATTGGTCGTGGCCGGCCAGGCGCGACCAATCACCTAAGCGGTGTTTAAATCTCGCCCCAATATCGCTGATTGGTCGAGGCCGGTCGGGCATGACCAATCAGCGAAGCGTGGTTCAAATCCCGTGCCAATTCGCGGCCGGACTGCACCTGTCGCTGATTGGTTGCGGCTTGCCAGGCGCGACCAATCAGCGAAGTGTGGTTCAAATCCCATGCCAATTCGTGGCCGGACTGCGCCTGTCGCTGATTGGTCACACCAGCTGGCCCGCGACCAATCAGTGACGTGGGATTTCCGTTACAAACAGACAGAATTAGATGATTATATAGTAGATTACATATTACAGAAGATAGTGAGAATCCAGATTACCATAAGAGCTTACACTCTACAGGAGACAGTGCACCCCGCTGGCCATAAAAGTATACACTCTACAGGGGAGAAAGATAGAGAGGACCCCGATGACCATAAGCTTAAACTCTACGGTAGAGAAAGAGGATCTGACTGACTAAAAGAGCTTACACTCTGTGAGAGAGATAATGGACCTCACTGACCATAGGAGCATACACACTGCAAGAGAGACAGACTGTCCAGTGAGTCTGGACACGGAAAAGGACTCTGTTGCACAATTGTTTTTATGTTGATTTTTGCTTGTTGTCTCTTTGCCTAATAAAATTATACATTTTTTAAACATTGGAATGTGTACTGTCTTACATGTAGTCCTTTTTCTCCTACACTTTTTCTCATTTTTTTCTACTTGTTGCGTGCCCTGTGACAGGGTCATTGGCAGCATACATGAGGGGAGATATGTTTAGCAAAGGTTGCTATCCTGCGTGATGTGAAAGCTGTGATATTAATGTTTTCCTCCTGCAAGATATGTGCTGAGAGCAATGCGGTCTCTCTATGGGTACGGCTTTCATGGTGGGTAGGTTAGAAATGGATGGGATGGCTACCCACCATATCTCCACCTTCAGGGTATGGCTGGAGGGAGTTAAATGTCCAGTCAGTTTTTTTTCATTGTTTGTGTTGTTTGGAGGAAGGAAGTCTCCAGACTGAACCTCCTGCAAGAGCAGCCAAATGTGTTGTCCAAGAAGGCTGGAGCCATACTGAGAAGGTCTTTATGTTTTTCATTTGAGCCAAAAAGGCTGTTTTCTGATATTAGTTTGGGCTTTATGGTTTATGAAGCAATAAGCCACCCAGATACTTTAATCAAACATTTTCCTGTGTCTATCTGGTGTGAGATGTCCGCAACAGAGAAACTGCCCCTCCCCTACATCCCCCACTTGTGTGTCCGGAAAGCAGGAAGATGAGTAATGCCAAAGATGAACCCAAGGGATGATATAGAGGTGTTTTTCACTGTTTTAGAAAGGGTTGCAGAACAGGAGAGGCTGCACCCGAAGCAGTGGGCAGAGGTGCTGGCCCCCTATCTGACAGGTGAACCCCATTGCATTACATTTAGTCCAAAAATGGTTGCAGCCGGAGTTCTCCACTGCAGCTCAGATGGTGGTCATGTACAGGTTAGTTCACTCCCTCCCCAGGCCGGGGTAGACCTGGTTTGCCCAGGGAGACCCCCAGAATGCAGATGACCTGGTGGGCCTCATAGAAAGGTGCCAGGTGGTCAAAAGGTCCATAAGGAAGCTGGAGGGTTGTACATCTCCAACTGGGGTACCCAGCAGGAGCCCGAGTCCCAAAGGAGGGGTAACAGAGCCACCACTGTGGGGGAGTCTGAGGTCCCAAGGACCGCTGAGTGGCTACCAAAGGCTGCTGGAAAAGACCTGATCTGCTGGCGGTGTACCAGTCCTGGGCACTTACCGGCACATTGTCCTTTGTCTTCCAAGCATATGGATTGTAGCCTAGGCAGGAGCTGCTCGTATTATGCCTATCCCGACTGCAGTGTGGACTATCAGCCTGGAGAGGGGCCGCAGTCATGCTCCGTAACCATAAATGGAGTACTGGTGTCAGGACTCTTGGACTCTGGGAGTTTGGTGACCCTGATAAGAGCCACGCTTCCCCACCAGTTGATCCCAGGGAGACATGTGGACATCTGCTGTATTCATGGGGATGCCAAAGACTACCCTATTGCCAGAGTGTTGATAGAAACGAGCCATGTTATGGAGTCAAATGA